>NC_041387.1:227684377-227758232 GCF_002162155.2 Triticum dicoccoides | reverse complement strand
AGAGGTACCCCACGATCTATCTAAGGGTTCAGGGTGGGGGCGGTTGTCGCCGGCGATGGTGGGGCGGTGGCGTGGGGATCGCCGGAGAAAGAGCTCGGCACGGGGAGGGGGGGGGCTAGATGGATGGTCGAGCGGCAGCGGACCAGCGGTGGGGAGTGGTTGCGGGCCAGGCGGGGCGGCGCACCGTCGGCCGCGAGCGGCGAGGGGCTGCTGTTTGGCTGGTGGTGGCTGGCTGCTCAAGGGGGTGGAGGTTGAAGATGAACTGCAGGCCCTTTATTTCATATCCAACGGTTGGAAAATCTACTGATCAGAGATGAAAAATTCAGTTGACTAACATGTAGCCTCACCTGATGCTGCTACATGACGAGCTTCCCCGTCTCTCGCACGTCCTGCCGTAGCTACTATTGCTTTTCTGCTACTAGTGCATTCAGTTTCGATAGTAAAATTCAGTTTCGAGAGCAAAATTTAGTTTCGACGGTTAAGTTCAATTTCGACAGCTAAATTTTGTTTTGACAGTAAAGTTCAGAGATTGGCGGCTGATGTATTTTACATCTACCACTTTTTTGGTTTTGTATTTTACATCATCTATTGGAGATGCTATTAGAATTCCACTCAGGTTAACGTTGTTTCTCTTGTCCTCCTTCAGCCTCGGTGTTGTACAACTCACCGGAGCTGCTCCAATGACGAAACCCTCCATCATAGCGGAGCAGTACCCTGGGCTCCATCTGTAGACACCTAAGATCTTCTTCCTCTCCTCCGACAGCCAAGTCAGCCGGAGCATCCTCACCGACCAACCCAATCACGCTGAGATCGACATGGCTTCGCCAAAGAGGTTGTACACTTGTTGCATCTCTTTTTTGCTCTACATGTTATATATATTGTCCACTGAGCACACATAGTAACGTGAAATACGATTAGTTTATCCTACTATATGACAAGTAGTGAGGTACCAGGCAACTTAGCTATCCGTGATGGACTCTCTTGAACGCCATCATTATTTATCTCTGCGCGTTTGAGCTGTGCATTTGTCGATGGGCCTGGGAGTTGAGCTACTAGGGCAGTGGCCTGGGTCCAAAGTAATTGAAGTAGCACAAAAACATTTTTTTAGTGTAGGCTTTTCTTTGCTCAAGCCTGCCTACTAGAATCGCCAGTGCTTGAAAGGCAAAGTGAAGGAAAAACATAGGAATTGGAAAGTTTCCTATGGTACTACTATTCATGAATTTAGTTCAAATGAATGGAGCAAAGGAAAACTGTAGGATTTGTTCCTTTAGTGTCACCTTGAAAGAAAAATCATAGGAATTTTAATTTCCACTTGTCCTCCTTTTGAAATTCCTATTCATGAAGCACAAGACTAAGAGATAGTAGCATAATAGCATTATAACCATACGTTTTCTTGTGGTTTGACTTAATCTCACCATGCTTATTTGCATCCTGTGATCTTCCAATTCTTGTGAATCAAACACACAGATTGGCAAAAATCCTGTGTTTTTAAATTCTCTGTTTTGCACGTGCATTCTTATCCTATTCCTGTCTATTTCCTATCCCTGCATTGTTAGAATCCTCAAATTCAAACAAGCCCTTACACAATTACTTCTGTTATAGATATGTGTCAAAGAAAACCTTGTGTGGTTTGTCCTGCTCCTGCTGCGCTGTGTTCCACCCCAGCTCAGATGCTCCAACGACAGAAGGGTTCACCGCAGCAGGGATCCGCTCTCCACACTATCTTTCACCGCCTCAGATCTTCTTCCCCACCGCCGGCAGCCACGACAACTGCATTACCATCATCAACTGAGCAGATGACCTTGTGGACTACACGGGTCCACAAGAGAGGTCGCACTCTTCCATGGTTGCTTATGTTATGCATCGCTTAATATGATGACATGCTACTTTATCATCGTGTTCACCTATTATACTCCGAGTCAGGTCCAAACTAATGCTGAAACTTGAGTTTTTTAAATGGTTGTGGAGTACATATTGGGGCACCAATCAGTACTATCTGTCTACTGTCTGGTTAATCTCAGGTGTCTACTATGAGTTTCATGTTGGGTCCACACAAACATTAAAGGAGCCATTGTCTGTATTTTTTAACCAAATCTATAATCTGTCGGCTATCATTGGTTTTGAGTCTATCCACAGTTTGCTACCATCACTCTGGATTTCTGTTTTATTCCTATGTTTTATTCCTATGCATGTCAGTTATTATACACAATGGAACTGAACATGTAGAGCAAAAGAGACGAGCCTTGCGTGGCAATAAAAATTCATGCAGATGCCGCTCCATGGTGGGTGCAAAGGCCGCCCCCATCCACCCATTTCTGATTGTAATCAAGGGGAAGATAACTATTCTGAGGGGGATTCAGAAGGAGAAGACCACTCCTATTTAACCCCTGAGGTCTTCTCTCTAACTTGGCATGCTGATGTTGGTAATATCATGCATATGGTGCCTTGCATTGCTTACTGTATACATCAAATATGTCATCTGCTTAGTTTAGACATGCTTTGTGTCAATGCCATCTGTTTAGTTTCTTTATCGTATATGTGAATCATGCAATGCCATCTTGTTTAGACAGGCATCATATATGTGAATTTTGCAATGCCACCCTGGTTAGCCAGTCATCTTATATGTGAATTATATCATGCCATCATTTTTTATTATGTGTTAAATTTGTCAACAAATTTAGTACATTCAATTACTCTTCTTGTACATCAGCCTTTCGGCACATTCATGGAAAAATCTGGAGTGGAAACAAGGTCTTCAAAGCAGACAATGCTATCTGACGAAGCGCATGCCTTGCTGGTTATGGATAGCTCCTCAGGGGATGATTCAGGGACAGATGACCAGTCCTATTCCCCCCCCCCCCCGAGGTGCATGCTCTAACTTGGCAGGGTTATGTTGCTCATATCGCACGTATGGTATCTTGCATTGCTATGTCATTTCCTTAGTTTAGACATGCTTTGTCTGAATGCCACCTGTGTAGTGTCTAATTACCATATATGTGAGTTATGCAATGCCATCTTGTTGCAAGACATTATATATGTGAATTATCCAATGCTATCTTGTTACAAGGCATTATATATGTGAATAATGCAATGCCATGCTGTTTAGCCAAGCATCATATATGTGAATTATATCATGCTGTCCTTTTTTGTGTTTCCCATTTCATTTGTCGATAATGTTTGTATATTCAACTGCTCTTCCTGTGCGTCAGCCATTTCAATTGGTGATGGAGAAATTTGGAGCGACAACAAGGTCTTTAGAGTAGACAATGCTACCTGCTGAAGTAGATATCTTGCTGGTTACAGATAGCTCTTCAAAGGAGGATTCCGAAGCAGATGACCAGTCCTATTATCACCCTGAGGTGTATGCTCAAACTTGGCAGGGTTATATTACTCATATCATGCATAGGTTGTATTGCAATGCTTAGTTTTTACATCATATACACAATATTGAATGCCATCTCCTTAGTTGGCACATCATATATGCGATTGCCCTCTGCTCACTTGCTTAGTATATAAATCATATATTTGAATTATATCATGCCATGATGTTTACATAGACAGCATGTATCTGAATTATGGCATGCCAACCCATTTTTTAAAGACATAATATAGTTACATCATCTCATCCTATTTACATAGTCATCATATTTTGAATTATGTCATTCTATCCGTGAATTATATCATGCCATCATGTTTCCATCGACGACATGTTTGTGATTTATGGCATGCCAACCACTTTAATAGGCACATCGTATAGTTATATCATGTCGTCGTGTTTACATAGTGATCATATTTTTGAAGTACATGTTTAGTTAGCCATCATACATGCGAAATTGTGTCATGCTATCATGTTTAATTAGCCATCGTATATGTGAAATTATGTCCTGCTATTCTGTTCAGTTAGACAACATAAATGTGAATTATTTCATGCCCTGTTTTCTTCCCTACTATCCATTGCACATGTCTATCTTACAATGTATGTACATTCAATTACTTTTCTTGTTTATCAGCCATTTCAATTGGAGGGGGTGATGGAAGTATCTGTGGGAGTAAAAACACAGTCTTCAGAAAATATCGTGCTACCTGCCGATGCAGAAAGAACCATGGTTGTATTTGCCCAAGAACCAGCCCCACCACACATAACCCAGACTCACGCAAATTGTGCCTCTACCCATTTGGACAGAGAACCAGCTACACCCCTTCTAACACCAACCCCAGCATATAGTAACCCAGTCCAGTTGACACAACACCATCTCCCCCACAGAGCACCCAAACACGAGCAGATAGTAAGGCAACTCCAGCGCCCAAAGCACGAGGACCACCACTGCGAACCCCAAGTCAACGCTTAAAGCAGAAGAAGAATTGTTCTTAGGCAAGGTTCTGTAGCTATGGTTCATACTACTTTGCTCTTGCATCACTTTATTTACTCATACCAACTAATTTCAAATTTGAAGGATGCAATTGAAACTCCAATGGCGCAACAGGTATGTTTTAAACCTGTTTCTTTAACGTGTTTGTTGTTGTAACTTGCTCTAGGTTGATTTCAGTTTCAATTGAATAAATAGTTATGTTTTCATGCCATGCACATTATAGGTGCTGTTATTGTTGTGTAGTTTCCCAAACTTATATTCTGTCTATGCTGCTTTCTCTTAAATAGATATGATTCGAACTGTATCTATCTTGATTTGGCGACATAAACTAGAATGATATAGACCATACAGTGACCATACTACATAGATATATGTTTGTTTCATGTTGTTATCCTGTCCACCTTGCTACTAAACTGGTTTACCAAAATGAGTTTAATATACTACATTGTAAACCTATGATGTGTTTTGTTTGTTTCTCTTTTAGAGTGTGGATAAAATATTGGAGAAGAGTACGCTGTCGGTGTCAAAACTGGCGGATCTTGGGTAGGGGGTCCCGAACTGTGCGTCTAAGGTTAATGGTAATAGGAGGCGGGGGACATAATGTTTACCCAGGTTCGGGCCCTCTCTATGGAGGTAATACCCTACTTCCTACTTGATTGATCTTGATGATATGAGTATTACAAGAGTTGATCTACCACGGACTAAACCCTCCGGTTTATATAGACACTGAAGGGGGCTAGGGTTACACAGAGTCGGTAACAGAGAAGGAAATCTATGTATCTGAATAGCCAAGCTTCCCTTCCACGCAAAGGAGAGTCCCACCCGGACACGGGACGAAGGCTTCATTCTTGTATCTTCATAGTATAATAGTCCGGCACACATACATAGTCCGGCTGTCCGAGGACCCCTTAATCCAGGACTCCCTTAGTAGCCCCTGAACCAGGCTACAATGACGACGAGTCTGATGCACAGATTGTCTTCAGCATTACAAGGCGGGTTCCTTCTGCCAATACTCCATAGAAGATCTTGAACACATGGATCGTGTCTGGGTCTGCAAAGCAAATTCCACATACCAGCGTAGAGAGCATAACATTCCACAAATTTAATCTGCTGACAACTCTTCATAGTGTGACATCACGCCATGGCCCAGTATTATTCGAACCGTTATTCAACCTGCTACTACACATCTTGCGAGGTGGTTTCATTGGCACATCTTGTCGAAGCATAGATTGTGTACCCTTATCACGGGATTCTCAGCAATATGGGTGTGGGTAACCCAACTGTGCCATCAACCCGGCGCTTGGGGAATAAGCGGGTTTACCAGGCGAGTGGGGAGGCGAAAGATCCCTACTGCCTTTATATGGAGATAAGAACTCCCCTTCTTCACCCACGCCTTCTCTTTCCTCTGCTCATCCATTCTCTCTCACTCATGCTCCAGCGCCCAAGCGTTCATCTTTTCTGCCCACAAAGGCCCTCCGAAAATGTCCGGATCCAAGTGGATGGCCTGTACCGTCCGGGAGGCCGGGTATCTGGCCAAGAAAATCATCCATCATCTCCCAACGACGGGATAGATCGTCCCAACCCCAGAACCCCACAAGAGGGTTGTATTCCTCCCTCACTTTGTCAGCGGGATAGGGTTTCCCCTCCACCCATTCGTTCGCGGCATCATGTATTACTACGGAATCGATTTTCATGATCTATCCCCAAATTCCTTCCTCAACATCTTGACATTCATCGTCGTGTACGAGGCCTTTCTCCGCATCTTGCCGCACTTCGGCTTATGGATGAAGATTTCTAATGTGAAGCCCAAGGTAGTGAGCAGCGAGCATGCTGAGTGTGGAGGTGCCATGGTGAGCAAGATGCCCAACGTCACATGGACATCAGGTACTTTCAATGATTCCGTAAAGAGTGGCAACAGCAGTGGTTCTACGTCAATGAGCCACGCGGCCCGAAATGGGTCGCGACTCCCGAATTTTGATCCGGTGCTCCTCTGTGGCTTATGTCCTGGCCCAAGAAGGGCTTGAACTGGTCTTCGCCCGACGAGTTGTCGGTGCTCCAGACGCGTGTCAAGGATATGGAAGACAAGAATATCAAACTTGTCAATGTAGTCCAGGTGATGTTAGTTCGCCGGATTCTTCCTTGCCTACACAGGGTCTGCAATTTGTGGGAATTCGACCCGGCCAAGCACCAGACCCTGTTGGAGTTCTTTGGCTCCTCGCACAAGGACATCTGGAAGGTGCTCTTTAAGTCCGGCAAATCATGGCCGGACTCAGCAGAGGACCGCGGGTACCAACTGTCCCGTCCTGCATGTTCGGTAAGTCATTGTATGTTGGCAAGTCATACATCTTATTTGCATAACCTGAGGGAAATGCTTAATGTGTTTTACAAAACTCCCCTAGGGATGGATGAAGAAGGCATGGTGGATCTACTGTCTGGCCCTACTGCGAGAAGAACCTGCCAGCCCACTTCTAACAAAGATGGTGGTCCCGACGCCTTATGAGGCGTCGAAGAGGAAGGCCGGGAAGGAGGCCAAAGAGACTAGGGGCGGCCTTCGTCGCTGCGGTACTTCGGATACAATATCCGAAGACTCTGATGCCCTCTCTTCCTCCAGAGATGACGAGGAAAAGGAGGAAAACCAATCCCCAACAAGGGGAAGAAAGGAAAGGATGGCCTCCACATCCTTGGAGGCCGAGTCGCCTAAGAAGGGAGAAACTCATCTTTTGGAAGAGTCCACCACCGCGTCCGACAGCAACCCGGAGTGGGATCCCAAGGCCCGGCCCCTGGTGAACTCATGATTATATAAAAGCCGAACACGCTTGCGCATCCAGGATCACTATGGCATGATGTTTTAATTGTTGAGCCATACTTTTTGCAGTCCGGCGAGGTCCTGCACCGAGCAATCCTCATCGGAGGATTTACTGGACTCGGATGCTATGGACAGTGGGACACCCCCAAAGGCCCCCTCCCCAAAACACGTGAACGACACCGAGGTATCGTCCCAGAGGGACCCAGGCCAAGGAGGGGGGGAGATCATGAAGGCAGCGCCAGGAAGTCGAACTCCAGGGGCCGGACACACGGGAGAAAAGGCCCCCATGGACATCGACGATGGGGGTTATCTCGAATTCGGTCCCCAGCCAGATACAGTTCCGGAGACCAATACGGCTTCGGAATCAGGCAGGCAGCCTCCCTCGACTGGAGGGGGTGCGCCTGTTCCACCGGCAACCTCTGCCCAACCAGAGGTGCCGGATACTTTGTCTGCGGCACTGAAGAGCTCCTCCAGCATTGAAGAACACCGTGACCTTATGGGTGCGGTGATTGAGAAGATTCAGTCTGCTGAGAGTGGGCTGAATGAAGCCTGCATCAGCCTTATAACGGGCTTTGAGGTATGTTTTGTGAGGTTTCGAAGAGTGTCATAGTATAGGTAGTAGCCCCTGATACACTGTTCGGTGAAAGAAAGAACCGGACAGAGGATCAAATATATGTTCATAGGAGACTCACTTTATGGCATATCTCCCTCTCTTTTTATAAGTAGGCGTCTGTCGTGACTGCGCCTCTCATACTGCGGAAGTCTCCAGACTGAAGCAGAGTCTGGAGCGGATTGAAGAAGAACTCGGCCGAGTGAAGAAGCAGTTGGAGGATAACCAATGTATGCAAAAACCTTGTTCGCATTCAGTGCGAATGAAGAAATTAGTGTGATAAAAATATTTTTATGGTGTGCTCTAGGGGTGATGACCGAAGTCGAGGCTCTTAAGAAGGTTGTGGCTGAGGCCGAGAAAAAGGCAGCCGCAGAGCAGGCCCTTCATGAGAAGCACGAGGCCAGGGTTATTAAAGCTGAGAAAGAGCTCCAAAAGGTTGTGAAGAAATGCGAGACCCTGGAGCAGAGTTTAACAGGGAAAGAATCCGAACTCACCCAGGCTCACCAAGCCGCACGCGATGCCCAGGGGGAAGCCCAAGGCGCCTTGCAGGAAATCCAGGAGGCGAGGAAGATCACAACGGGTAAGGCTTTTTCTATGCAAAGCAGGTATTTGAAGGGAGAAAATCACATTTTGCTGATTTGAGTTCGGATTCCTCAGGGCTATTGCGGAGCTGCCACGCAACATATCTGATGCCGCGCAATTCTATCGATCTGAAGAAAGGAGTACTATGGAGAAGCTCTTCTGGTCGCAGTATCTGGTGCCGGTGTATCCAGTGCCTTTTGCCGATAAGCTAAAATAGCTGATTGATCTGCATAAGGCGGCCGAACTAGCCATGAAGGATTTAATTATCCAGTTATGACCTGCCGAGCCGATTCCAAGCAGCTACTTCAGGCTCGTGAAGCATATTGTGAGTGCCTGCCCTCGACTTGAAGTCATCGAGCGGTTGGTCTATATGGAGGGTGCACGAATGGCCTTCGCCCCCGCGAAGGTGCACTGGGCGAAGATGGATGCTGAAAAGCTGATGACCGAAGGACCGACGGAGGGGAAGGAGCACCGCAAGCCCGAGTTATACTATGATAGTGTCCTGAAAGGATCCCGCCTTCTGGCGGAGCAATGCACCAAGGACATTATATTCCCATGAATACAATCATGTTGTCCTATGTAATGCTGAACAAGGTCATTTCTATTATTTATTGCCTGTTATTTGAAAGTTTTTCCTCCTGTGCGGCCGTTTTATATATTAATCTTGAGAGTTGGCCAGTCATCGGATTCTGCCCCCACGTAGGAAGTACGGGCGTGTTCGGGATAAACCTGAGCACTCTTTACCCCAGTTTTGGGTCCTTGAAGGAGATGTTCAGCACAACGAACCAGGCAATCGGACTATAAGGCTTTATCACTCTCACTTAGCCATAGGAGTTTGACAAAAGGAAGGTAGGCGCAGCCCCTGGTGTTCGGAAGACCGCACGAAGGGCTCTATGAGCACCTGATCGGAAGAAAAGCCGATCCATCGCACGATGCATTAGTTATCGCATAATGCGGAAGAAATCCTTAAAGATTTTGGAACCTCTCGAACAGCTGACCAGCTCTCGCTGTATCATGACAGTTAGTTTTCGGCTTTCTCTACTGAGGTGCTCGCCGGAAGAACCGGGTCACAATCGCAGTAGTTCTCCCTTTACTACCCTAGCTGATATAGCCGAATGTAGGGTAGCAAGCACAGGAGCCAGGAAACCCAACTATTGACCCAAGACATGATTCGGAGCCGATGCACATAATGCTATAAGTTCGGGGTGCCAAACGACCGTGAAGGTGTTCGGACTTTATTGCCGTATTATGGGTACAATGAGGCCCTGGCGTATTAAGGCATATCGCAGTGTTTCGGATGCCAGTTGACAAAGAATATCAATTAGGAAGAGCAGCAAGCAAGCGTCATATAAAGCCACATATTGTAATTGAATAATACGTCGATTCGTACGAGTACGTATCTTGTAATAAAAAGAAATATGACTTCAGAACCTGCTGTGAACAGGGGAGAGAAGCCGTGTGCGGATCCGGGTTGTAATCAGATGGTCATCGAGGGGAATATCTAAAGATTCCCTTAGTGTTTGAGTTGTTTCCCTTCTTGGTATATTCGTCCATTCATGGGTCTGGTTTCCATGTCACCAGTCCGGGCCTACGCAAAAGTGGACCTACAAGGAAAATGCGAAAAACGTTTGTGTGTCGCGGAGAGGTTAAGCCGCATTGTGTAGCCTATCCTAGTTTTGCCTCCGTTTAATGCCGGAGTGTTTTAATTGACCTCCTGACGAGCCGGGCTATCCTGCCACGAAGTAGTTAGGACTCCCTTGACGGTGTCCCGGAGCTTGGCCGTCGACTAGATGTTCGATTGAAAGATTCCGCTCGTTGCTTCTACTGTTAAGGTGGCGGTGCATTCTTCGGTGTGCAGGGAGCGTTCGGCCTTGCCATTAACTATTATGACGCCGCGCGGACCGGGCATCTTGTGCTTAAGGTAGGCATAATGTGGCACCGCGTTGAATCGAGCAAACGCGGTTCGTCCGGGCAGTGCATGATAGTTACTGCGAAAAGGGACGATGTCGAAGATTAACTCTTCGGTACGGTAATTGTCCGGTGATCCGAAGACTACCTCTAGAGTGATGGAGCCTGTACAACGGGCCTCCACACCTGGTATAACACCTTGAAAGGTGGTTTTAGTGGGCTTGATCATTGAAGGATCGATACCCATCTTGCGCACTATGTCCTGATACAGCAGGTTTAGACTGCTGCCTCCATCCATAAGGACTCGTGTGAGGTGGAATCCGTAAATTATTGGGTCAAGGACTAGTGCGGCTGAATTGCCTTGACTGGTAATGGTCGGACGATCCGTACGATCAAAGGTGGTCGGCCATAGGTTATATTTTGGGGTCACTGGCTCTGTTGCGTCGACATCCCTAAGAGTGCACATCCGTTCCAGCTTGGGAATGTGGGTGGCGTTTATCATGTTCACCGTCTTGATTTGCGAATGAAATTTATTTTGCCCTCCTGTATTCGGGGACCGGGGCTCCTCGTCGTCGTCATCGCTTTGAGACCCCTTCTCCTTGTTTTCGGCACCTAACCTACCGGCTTGTTTGAAGACCCAACATTCTCTGTTGGTATGATTGGCTAGTTTTCCTGGGGTGCCATGAATTTGGCATGGGCGGTCGAGTATACGGTCCAGACTAGATGGCACCGGATTATTCTTTTGGAATGGCTTTTTCCGCTGACCGGACTTAGAGCCACTGAATCCGGCATTGACGGGCGTGTCTTCGGCGTTATCACCATGACTACGACGCTTGTGTTTGTTGTGTTGGGGCATGCCGTTGCTATCTCTGGCATCTGAGGTGCGAGGATTGCTTACTTTGCTATTGCTACGAGCCAACCAACTATCCTCGCCCGCACAAAAGCGGGTCATGAGTGTCGTGAGGGCTGCCATGGTCTTCGACTTCTCTTGGCCGAGGTGTCGGGCAAGCCACTCGTCACGAATGTTATGCTTAAAGGCTGCT
Organism: Triticum dicoccoides; assembly: GCF_002162155.2. Taxonomy (NCBI): domain Eukaryota; kingdom Viridiplantae; phylum Streptophyta; class Magnoliopsida; order Poales; family Poaceae; genus Triticum; species Triticum dicoccoides. The sequence continues at coordinate 227,746,913 of NC_041387.1, read as the reverse complement.
AGGGCTTTGGCATCCGGACAATTGACTATTTGGTTCTTTTTAGTTAGGAACCGTGTCCAGAATTTCCTAGTTGACTATCCGGGCTGTTGGGTTATGTGACTTAAATCATCAGCATCCGGTGGTCGCACATAAGTGCCCTGGAAGTTATCCAAGAATATGTCTTCCAGGTTCTCCCAACTTCCAATGGAGTTTGTCGGCAAACTATTCAGCCAGTGCCGAGCCGGTCCCTTGAGTTTTAGTGGGAAGTACTTGATGGCATGTAGATCATCCCCGCGGGCCATGTGAATGTGGAGAAGGAAATCTTCTATCCATACCGCGGGGTTTGTAGTCCCATCATAGGGCTCGATATTCACGGGCTTAAACCCTTCTAGGAATTCATGTTCCATTACTTCGTCAGTGAAGCATGGGGGGTGTGCGGCGCCTCTATGCCGGTCTACATCACGATGCAGTTCAGATGAGTCTGGTCTGTTGTATTCGGCCCGGACAGATTTGTATTTAGTATATCCGGCATGGCGGTCATCGTCACGCGTTAGGGCGCGCCCCCGTGATCCGTAGATCGATCTTGACTGTCCTGCTTTGTTTTCTGACTCATCTCGCAGGTCCTGCGTGTAGCCCCGGGCCTTCATGTTTTGGTTTGTTTGGCGAAGGGGTGCGGGATGATACGCCGCTTTGTCTCGGCCACGAGGTGGCCGGTCAGCCGCATCCTGCGCTGGTAGTGTGGGCTCTAGTACCTCCTCTTTGAGTTGAGGTAACGACCTGCGCTTTGGGTAACTTTTGGTTGGACGCTCGAGTCCGTATTCCTCGGCTGCCAGGACCTCAATCCATCTATCTGTTAGCAGATCTCGATCAGCTTGAAGCTGCTGCTGCTTTTTCGCCAGGATTTTTGAAGTGGAGATAAGCCGGTGCTTGAAGCGCTCCTGCTCGACGAGATCCTCAGGCACGACTCGTCATCGCCGAGGCTCACCTCGTCTTCGGAGAGGGGCATGTAATTGTCATCCTCCGAGTCTCCATCCATTGCCTATTTATCAAGGCTAACTTGCCCATCCTCTCGTCCGGCTTGCTCGAAGCTTGCCTGGGCGGGATTGTTTTCGTCCTTGGCACCATCCGGAGTGCTATTGTCTCTTGTGCCAGTATCACCATTTTTGCTATGGCTGGGCTTAGAGCGGCGCCGCCAGCTCTTAGATTGCTTCTCGAGGGGATTGTCCTCCGTTGCCTCGTCGCCATTGCTTTCTTTGGGAGTGTCCACCATATATATATCATATGATGAGGTGGTTGTCCAGTGCCCTGTGGGCGGTGGTTCCTGTTCTTCTCCGGCGTCGTCGTCCATACCATCGATGTCTTCGGAGTCAAAATCAAACATGCCAGTTAAGTCATCGACAGTGGCTATCAAGTGGGTAGTGGGTGGGAAATGAATTTCTCTGTCGTCTGCTTCCCACTCAAGCCAGACATATTTCGGCCAGGAGTCTCTTGACAAGGAGAGAGGTTTCAACGAATTCACCACGTCGCCCAAGGGCGAGTGCTGAAAGATATCCGCGGAAGTAAACTCCATGATCGGTGCCCAATCAGGTTTGATAGGCACGGATGCGCGCGGTTCGGAGCCTATGGCCGGAGACGAGTCCGAGGGTCCGATGACACATACCTCATTGGAGGAGAAGTATGTGTTCAGCTCTATCGCCGATGAGTGTGTGGCCTCCGTGGCGGGGTCTATCCACCGGTCCTCAGAGGGCACGATCTGCATCGGATCTAAGGCCGGGGCAGCTGCAGATGTGATCTCCCGAACACCGTCCGATAGCAGATCTAAGTCATGCTCATCATGATTGTTCGGCACACCTATCATGGGCTCGAATCCGTCGAAGATCAAGTCCCGGACCTGATGGCCATGGGCGTAGCTATCGATCTGCTCCAGATGGCCAAGCGAGTTGGCCTGCAGTGCGAAGCTGCCGAATACGAAAATCTGTCCGGGGAGGAAAACCTCACCCTGGATTGCATTGTTGTAGATGATTGAAGGAGCCATCAAGCCTTATGGTGACGACACAGTGGAACTCTCAATGTAAGCACCAATATGGGTGTCAAAACCGACGGATCTCGGGTAGGGGGTCCCGAACTGTGCATCTATGGCTAATGGTGACAGGAGGCGAGGGACACAATGTTTACCCAGGTTCGGGCCCTCTCTATGGAGGTAATACCCTACTTCCTGCTTGATTGATCTTGATGATATGAGTATTACAAGAGTTGATCTACCACGAGATCATAGAGGCTAAACCCTAGAGGCTGGCCTATGATTATGATTGTTCTTGTCCTACAGACTAAACCCTCTGGTTTATATAAACACCAGAGGGGGCTAGGGTTACACAGAGTCGGTTACAGAGCAGGAAATCTACATATCCGAATAGCCAAGCTTGCCTTCCATGCAAAGGAGAGTCCCACCCAGACACGGGACGAAGTCTTCAATCTTGTATCTTCATAGTCTAACAGTCCGGCACAAATACATAGTTCGGCTGTTCGAGGACCCCTTAATCCAGGACTCCCTCATACCCCGTTATGCAATGGTAAAGGAAGTAATGCAGATAGGGTTCAAGATAGTGAGATGATACGTCTCCAATGTATCTACTTTTCCAAACACTTTTGCCCTTGTTTTGGACTCTAACTTGCATGATTTGAATGAAACTAACCCGGACTGACGCTATTTTCAGCAGAACTGCCATGATGTTGTTTTGTGTGTAGAAAAGAAAAGTTCTTAGAATGTCCTGAAAATCGATGGAGGCACTTTTTGGAATTAATAAGAATTATTGGGCGAAAGAAGTACACCAGGGGGCCCACAACCTGTCCACGAGACAGCTGGCGCCCCCCCCCCTCCTGGGCGCGCGCCCCTATCTCGTGGGCCCCCTGGACCTCCACCGACCTCAACTCTAACTCCATATATTCACGTTCGGGGAGAAAAAAATCAGAGAGAAAGTTTCATCGCGTTTTACGAAACGGAGCCGCCGCCAAGCCCTAATCTCTCTCAGGAGGCCTGATCTGGAGTCCGTTCGGGGCTTCGGAGAGTGGGATTCATCGTCGTCATCATCATCAACCATCCTCCATCACCAATTTCATGATGTTCACCGCCATGCATGAGTAATTCCATCGTAGGTTTGCTAGACGGTGATGGGTTGGATGAGATTTACCATCTAATCAAGTTAGTTTTGTTACGATTTGATCCCTAGTATCCGCTATGTTCTGAGATTGATGTTGCTATGACTTTGCTATGCTTAATGCTTGTCACTAGGGCCCGAGTGCCATGATTTCAGATTTGAACCTATTATGTTTTCATGAATATATGTGTCTTCTTGATCCTATCTTGCAAGTCTATAGTCACCTATTATGTGTTATGATACGACAACCCTGAAGTGAGAATAATCGGTATACTTCTCGGTGATGACCGTAGTTTGAGGAGTTCATGTATTCACTATGTGCTAATGCTTTGTTCCGGTTCTCTATTAAAAGGAGGCCTTAATATCCCTTAGTTTCCGCTAGGACCCCGCTGCCACGGGAGGGTAGGGCAAAAGATGTCATGCAGGTTCTTTTCCAGAAGCATGTATGACTATTTACGGAATACATGCCTACATTACATTGATGAACTGGAGCTAGCTCTGTGTCACCCTATGTTATAGCTATTACATGAGGAATCGCATCCGGCATAATTATCCATCATTGATCCATTGCCTACGAGCTTTTCACATATTGTTCTTCGCTTATTTACTTTTCCGTTGCTACTGTTACAACTATTACAAAACCCAAATTTATTACTTTTGCTACCGTTACCTTTATTATCATACTACTTTGCTACTAAGTACCTTGCTGCAGATACTAAGTTATCCAGGTGTGGTTGAATTGACAACTCAACTGCTCATACTCAAGAATATTCTTTGGCTCCCCTTGTGTCGAATCAATAAATTTGGGTTGAATATTTTACTCTCGAAAGCTGTTGCGATCCCCTACACTTGTGGGTTATCAAGACTAATTTCTGGCTCCGTTGCCAGGGAGCATAGCTCTATTCTCTGAGTCTTGGGATTTATATCTGTTGATCACTATGAAGAATTTGAAGGATGACAGAACTACGATTCTGCCCTCAACTACGAGGGGAGGTAAGGAACTGCCATCTAGGTCTGCATTAGATTCTCCTTCCGTTATTACTAAGATTGCGGCACCTAAACCTGCTACTGCTATGAATTTTGATATGTCGCATGTTATTGATGATGCCACTTCTGTTATGCATGATGAAACTACTTCTGTGCGTAATACTACTTTGCCATTACGTGAATTTCTTGATGAACAACTTGCTAGAGTTAGGGGGAATGAAATTATTGATGATGCTATTATTGATGATAGTGATGATGAAAATTATCCCAATGATTATGAATTGTCTGTTGTTCCCGAGGGTTACATTATGAATGAAGAAGCTGCTAGAGAGATCTTTGCTTGCAATGATAGATATGATCTTAAGAAATTATTAGCTAAACGGAAGCAATAGTCTCTTAATGCTAGAATGAGACCTGACCCTGATTTTGCTACTTCACCTATCTGTGTTACTAATAAGGATTATGAATTCTCTGTTGATCCTGAGATTATTACTTTAGTAGAATCTGATGCTTTTTATGGCCTTGAATCTGAAACTATTGTGGCACATCTTACCAAGTTGAATGATATAGCTACCCTGTTTACTCATGATGAGAAGTCTCGCTATTATTATATCCTTAAGATATTTTCGTTCTCATTAAAGGGTGATGCTAAGACTTGGTAGAATTCTCCTGCTCCTGTTTGTGTGCGTTGTCCCCAGGATATGATTTATTACTTCTCTGCTAAATATTTCCCTGCTTATAAGAAACAAGCTGCCTTGCGAGAAATATATAATTTTGTGCAAATCAAAGAATAGAGTCTCCCACAATCTTGGGGGAGGCTTCTCCGGTTACTCAATGCTTTGCCTGATCATCCTCTCAAGAAAAATGAAATACTTGATATCTTTTATAATGCACTAAGCGATGCTTCTAAGGACTACTTGAATAGTTGTGTTAGTTGTGTTTTCAGGGAAAGAACAGTCGACGAAACTGAATTACTATTGAATAATATGTTGATTAATGAAAATAATTGGACTCTTCCAGAGCCAATTCCTGACGCAATTCCTGAACCAATTGAGCCAACTCCTGAGCCTATTCCTAAACACACTCTGAAGAAGAGAGGTGTTTTATTTCTCAGTCCCGAAGATATGCAAGAGGCAAAGAAAGAAATGAAAGAAAAAGGTATTAAAGCTGAAGATGTTAAGAGTTTACCTCCTATTGAAGAAATACATGGTCTTAATATACCGCCTGTTGAAGAACTACATTGTCTTGATTACCCGACATAGGTAGTAAAGGTAAATTCTCTCTATAGAAATGATAAAGTTGAAATCCCCTCTAATAAATTTCATAGCCTGTGCTTAGATGAATTGGATGACTTTATGGCTCGAAAAGAAAGTTTTAATGCTTATGTTGGTAGAGAGTTAAAGAATAATGCTTTCGAGGTAGGACGCGTAAGCGATAATATGGCTAGAGTTAAAGATGAACTCAAACTCATTAGCAAATATGCCTCTATGGTTGCTACTCAAGCTGAGCAAGTACTCAAAGCTCAAAATGATTTGCTTGACAAATTAAATAATAAACATGACATTGTTGTTAGAGTGGCTACTAGAACTGGTAGAATGACTCAGGAACCTTTGTATCCTGAAGGCCACCGTAAGAGAATCGAGCAAGATTCTCAGAGAAATAATTTAGAGGCACCTAGTTCTTCTAAAAAGAAGAGAAAGAAAAACGATAGGACTTTGCGTGCTTCTAGTGAACCTACTGTAGACGCACCTAAGAATCCCACTGATATTTCTATTTGTGATGCTTGTCGGTGGGAAACGACACCAATGGGATCACTAGAATCCCTTCTGCGGTAGCGGGGCGCGGAATCGTGAGAAGAGCGGGACTAGGGGATGGCACACAGAGGATTTACCCAGGTTCAGGCCACAAAGATGTGTAAAACCCTACGATCCTGCTTTGGTGGTTGTATTATTACTCTTGAGATCTCAAACTAGCTCTGGGTGCTGTGAGGTTCAAAAGAGCCGAATCCCTTCTCAGTATGCAATGGGCCTCCTTTTATAGGCAAAAGGGGCTGCCACAGTGGCACACAGGAGGTGGAAAGTGCTACAGTGTTGCGAGGTTATCGCTAGTATTACATGACAAGATGCATTAAATGTGGGGCTTAGGTGTGCGTCACTTTATTGGGGGACGGGGGTGAGCCCCGTCCTGTCCGTCGCCACCCTCCTGGCTTCGACACGCCCACCGGCCAGCAACGCATGCAGCACCACGTAGGCAGGAAGGCAGCTGAGGTGGTGCGGTGGTGGTGCCTCCACGATGGTCTGCATGCTGCCACGCAGGTTCCTGCCCAGCTGGTTGGGTTGGCGGCTGCGCACGAACAGCAGTAGGAACCTGTCTGGTGCGGGCCTGGCGGTGGCCTTGCCTGGATGCTTGGCGACGGTCTTGCCGGGTGGCCCGGCAAGGGCCTTGCCGCGGCGCGCCGACTTCCCCGGCAAGGATATTGCCGGGGGATCGTGTGGGTTTCTTCAGTGGGGACGGCCGCCTTCCTATCCCCATTTGACCTTGATTGTTCTATGTCTTCGCAAAGATCTGCATGCCACCACGGAGGTGCCTCTCGAACCCTGTCCCGACGCGACTGCTCAGCGTTGGTGGGCTCGAAGGTGGTTCACTCAGTGGGTGTGCACGAGCTGCCCCGACAAGGATCTTGCCGGGGCTGTTGGGGCTTCCCTCGGCAAGGGTCCTTGCCAGGGCAACCTGTATTGCCCGTGCAAACTTTGTGGTCTTGGTCCTTTGTTGTTTTTCTTTGCTTGTCCCTGTGGCCTTGGCTTTTCTCCGGCTTCCCTCCCTTGCCTTGCTCATGTGCAGCCGTAGGAGGCGGCTCTGACTGCCCGTGCATAAGTAAAGGGGTCAAAAGCTAGGCCCCTACTTTTGTACACCGACAGGAGCCCCTAGGCATGGGTCACACATAGGCGCAGCGCGTTGTTGGGCCAGGCCCAGAACTGTGCGTGGGCAGTTGAGGCGGATTTTACCGCGGCAACTGTTCTGCCCGCTGCGCTTCCCCACGACCTGCGTTGAACGCGTGACATGGAGTCATGAGTGTGTGACATGGGGTGCATGCATGGGATGGCGACCGCACGCATGCTTCGCGTCGCAGTTAATGGGAGAGGAGTCGGCTCGCGTTTTCCGCATAAAAAAGGGATAATCGCGGGCGCGCTGCTCACTTTGCCCCTTTCCTGCGCCTCCCTCCATCTGGAAACCGCCGCCCCTCTTCTTCTTCCTCGAGCCCTCCACTCCCACTCATCGCCGATACGCTTCTGCCCTCCCCTACTTTCCGCGACCGCAATGGCACCCAAATCCTCCAAAGGAAAGGGGGCAGCCAAGGATGCCAACACGGCGGAGCCGTCGGAGAGCGATCTCGCGGTGCGATGGGCGCAGTTCGCCCTTTTCCCCTCGACGGTCGACGTGTCCATGCTCCGGGAGTACTTCAAGGTCCTGTGGGGCTTGAAGACAGGGGGGGGACGACGGGGCATCTGGCCACACGCATTGTCCCCGTCAGTGCCAGGCCTTCCCCAAATCGGTACTCTTTCTTCCTCGACTACTTCTCCTGCGGGCTCTGTCCCCCTTTCTCTGATTTCTTCAAGGATATCATGTACACCTTCGGCTTCTGCCCCCTAGACTTCACCCCAAATGTCGTGGCGTGTATGGCCCTTTTCACACACCTTTGCGAGGTCTTCGTCGGGGTGCATCCCAGCACGGCGCTCTTCCGCCATTATTTCTCCCCCCGGATCCAAAAGGAAGGCACCATCACCGGCAGCGTCGCTTGGATCCCAAAGGCCAAGGGAGCATACTCGGACGGCGCCATGAAGGAGAGGTGGGAAGAGTGGCGGGGCCGATGGTGTTATATCGAGGAGGAGAACCCGCCGGCGTTCTGTGAGGTCCGTCAGGTGGCGCCGGTCCGAGGAAAGGACTGGGGCGACGTCAACGTCAATGGCGAGAAGCTCACGATCGCCACCACCAGGATCATCAGGCTTACCCGAGCTGGGCTCACCTTTGAAATGATTGGTGCGGACTTCATTCGTCGCCGGATTGCCCCTCTGCACGATAAGGGGAGGCCGGCCTGTCTTTTTGTAAATGCTGCTGATATCATGCGGCTTCACCCCGGCCTCAACCATAACCTGACAGTGCTGAGGCATGCTCATTTGTGCCAGCGAATCTTCCAGCTTGAGGTTAATGAAGAGGGTGAGGTGGAGCGGTCCGTCAAGGTGGCAAGACATGCCGCGAAGGCCGGCAAGGTGGACAAGGAGCCCGTCTTCAAGTTGCCTACGGGGGTGGTCCCGCTCAGCAACAACTCTCATCAGTAAGATATCATTGCCATGATGCAGCTTTTTAAGGCGCATGGCCTTGACCCGAGCTGGGTCGAGCCTGACGAGCTCAGGGTGCAGGAGTTTTTCCACACCTTGCACGAGGCATAGGTCACCGATGAGCCGCGGCTTGTCCAGGACACTTCTCAGTTGGAGTTGGAATACATCGCCCGCAGGTTGTGGGAGGCGAGGCTTGCCGAGGAGTCGGCGAGGCTCGCTGTGGAGGCCGGCAGCACCGACGGTGCGGTGGACAGCGTCGTGGCGGAAGAGGAGGAGGAGGACCTCTCTCGATGGGCGGCAGCCGCTAGGGAGGCCAGTGGTGCCGGCGTTGGGGCCCCCCTGGTTGAGGACGTCGTCATCGGGGCTTCGGAGGAAGATGAGGAGGAGGAGATTGCAGCCTCCGTCCCTCCGGCCACCGGGAGGGGGCGAGTTCTACGGCGAGCTGCCTCCGGCGAGCCGGTTCACCCTCGCCGGGCCGCGCAGCTAGGGCTGGCGCAGGGAGCAGCGACGCTCCACATGAGGGCTGCAGTGACAAAGAAGGCTGCGGAAGCCGAGGCAGTGAGGAGGAGGACACCTGCTTCCTCGTCGTCCAGGCGTTCTCAGACGCCACCGCCTTCCTCGCTGCCGGCAGGCATTGGCGCGGGGGTTGCCTTTGACTTCGGGCCCCTCATCCCGGACAGATACTCCGGGTCACCCAGCGCGGCGAGGAAAAGGAAGGCACCAGAGGAGGAGGAGGAGGAGGAAGGAAATGTTGAGTAAGGCTCTGCTTTCCTACCTCATTCCTCGCACATCTCCTGACGGCGTTACTCACTTGCCTTCATTTTGGAGGGATGTGGAGACGCTGGCCCAGAGGATGAAGAGGCCCCGGTCGTCGGCGAGTAGCTAGCCCCCGGCAGGCACCTCCGGCATGCCAGTGGTGGTGTCGAGTAGCCCGGACAGCAGCCCCGGGCCCAGCCCCCAAGCGTGAGTCCACCACCCGCCCTCCATCAACGTGAGTTATGCGTGATGCTTCTGTGCTAACCATGCCGTGGGTGCAGGATGGGAGCAACACCAAGGGGATCCACAAAGGGCTTCTCCTATCGTGCCTCCCCGGTCAACCACACTGCCCCGAGGGGCATCCCCGGCAAGGGCACCGAGCCCCGAGGTCATGCACACGGAGGAGGAGGAGGAGAACACAGGCGCTGGTGGCTTCCATTCGGCGCCGGACCTTGGCGGGGAAAAAGCTTCCGCCCCTCGGCCTGGCACAGGTAGGCTACCCGTTTTTTTTTCTTTTTACATTCTTCTCTTCCGCCTTTCCTCATCAGCTTTCGATCTTGGCTCCACCCCGTCTCTTTCTTGGTGTCCAGGCCCTTCTTCGGAGGACCTCGACACCACCATCGAGGATGTCACCACAGAGGCCGCGGCGGAGGCGGAGAAGATTGCTGCCGAGGAGAGTGCCAGGGACGCCGCCAAGGACGCCGCCAAGGGGCCCACTGAAGGCTCCGACAAGGAGAGTGCTGAGGAGCCCAGTAAGGGACCTGCTAAGGGAACCAGTGAGGCCACTGCCAAGGAGGCAGTGGTTGACGATCAGCCCCCCTCCTCCACCGCCTCTGGCTCCGGCAACTACCTGAAGGTGGGCGATGACCTCTTCGTACATCTTCCAGGCGTGTCAAGCTTCAGAGCCCCCGTCGAGGGGGAACTGTTTGACAACAAGGTGCTCGCCAGCGCCGGTCTTCACGTCATTGACGAGACGAGCATTGCTGGCGATGGCTCGCAGGAGGAGCGGCTGCTCCGGGCCATGGGTGCCAGCTTCCGGAAACTCCAGGCTCTCCACCGCGCTCGCCTTGACAAGGCCAAGTCCAAGACGGCGGTGGTGGAGAAAGTGGAGGCAGATTTTGAGGAGCGTGTCGCCAAGGCCCAGGGTTGGTGGCGCCAGGCTCAGGACGAGCTTAAGACCGCTCAGGCCGAGCTGGCCAGGCGCGACTTGGAGCTCACTATGAGGCTGGCCGACATCGAGAAGGCCTAGGAGACGGCGAAGATGCTGGCCGACAAGGCCGCAGCCATCCGGTCCCAGCACGAGGCCGCTGTGAAGACCCAGGAGGAGGACCTTACCACGTGCGAGGAGAAGCTCACCGCTATTCTCCGCGGCAAAGATGAAGAAGTGGACAAGCTTGTCCTACAGCGGACCCAGGAGCTAGAGGGGAGGGATCAAAAGGCACTCAACGCCCTTGCTCAGGCTCACGCCGACAAGGTGAAGGAGCTAGAGGATCAAACTCTGAAGCTGTCCCGCGAGAAGGACATGCTCAACAGCACTCTAACAGAGGCGCAGGGCGAGATCATTGGCAAGTCTGGAGAGCTCTCTGAAGCCAATGCCTCCATCAAAGATCTCAAGAAGAAGCTGGGAGACCTCGAGGAGGTGTTGTCGGGGGCCTTGACCCGGGAGGGACTCCTGACAAAGGAGCTAGAGATGGAGAAGCAGCTGCTGAAGAACAAGACCGCCAACCTCAAGGATCACAAGGCGGACGAGAAACGCTGGCTTGAGCGACTTGCTGCCGTCGCAAACTCGGCCGCCGACCAGCTGGCCATTATGGGGGTGCCGGGCATGGAGTACGCCCCAGAAGCAAACCTGAGCCCCAACGCCAGCCTGACCATATACTTTGAGAGGGTCGTTGGCACCTTGGAGCGGCTCCACTCCAACCGGGCGACCTCCCTTGCCAAAGAATCCCGAATTCTTTGCCAAGTGGTCATCACCAGGGTGCTCGTCAAGATAGCGCACTGGCATCCTGACCTCGACTTCGGAGCGGTGCTGAAGAGCTTGCCGGAGGATGCTGACATCGCAGCGCTCAACGGGTGTATCTAGCCCATCCTCAGCCGCATCGACAAGATCAAGAGGTTGGAGGGCCAGCGCTGGGACTGAGCACTTCATTTCTTACCGCCGCTCCAGGTCCGTGACCAAGACAAGTGCTATCTTTAGTTAGAACCGCGGCAGCAATTTATGTAATATGACTCTGCAGTACCCCTGAAACTATGCATATTATTCTCCGGCTAGGTTCTCCTTTGTATGTATGCCCTACGTCGATTGGGTAAGCTTGCCGACACGGAACCCGGGGTGGTGCCCTTAGGACGGATCCCCATTAGCCTGCCAGGCATGCTTGCCGCCGGCGAAGCACCTTACCGCCGCCAGCGCGGCCGCCCGATCTGTCGAGCTTGACTCGAGTGACGAGAGCGTGGCTGGTGGCGGAAGGCCACCCTGCCGCTCTTGACGCGCCGCTCGGACTGTTGAGCGTGATCGAAACAGAACAAGGGCATTGCCAATCGCAGGAGGGCCCCTTCGCGTACAGGTTTCCCATACATAGGCAGAACCGCCGGGGAAGACAACCTTATATTTAAGGATAAAAACTTAAAGTTTAGCATGACTTAGCTCTTTTGTCGCCGCCTCAGAACCCTTCACACCAACGGGCAGCGCTGCGCTCTTGGTCGCCTTCTCCGCAGATGCCGCGGCGATGATGAACCGCCAGGCCCACCCCTATGCCAAATTCTCACAATAGCGCTGCCCCCTACCTGGCGCGCCAAAGATGTCGGTGGAAAACGACACCTATGGGATCACTGGAATCCCTTCTGCGGTTGCGGGGCACGGAATCATGAGAAGAGCGGGACTAGGGGATGACACACAGAGGATTTACCCAGGTTCGGGCTGCAAAGATGCGTAAAACCCTACGATCCTTCTTTGGTGGTTGTATTAGTGCTCTTGAGATCTCGAACTAGCTCTGGGTGCTGTGAGGTTCAAAAGAGCCGAATCCCTTCTTAGTATGCCATGGGCCTCCTTTTACAGGCGAAAGGGGCTGCCACAGTGGCACACAGGAGGTGGAAAGTGTTACAGTGTTGCGAGGTTATCGCTAGTATTATAGGACAAGATGCATTAAATGCGGGGCTTAGGTGTCCGTCACTTTATTAGGGGACGGGGGTGAGGCCCGTCCCGTCTGTCGCCGCCCCTCCTGGCTTCGACATGCCCCCCGGCCAGCAACGCATTCTGCACCATGTAGGCAGGCAGGCGGCTGAGGTGTCGCGGTGGTCGAGCCTCCACCAAGGTCTGCATGTTGCCACGCAGGTGCCTGCCCAGCTGGTTGGGTTGGCGGCTGCGCACGAACAGCAGTAGGAACCTGGCTGTTCCGTGCCTGGCGGTGGCCTTGCCGGGATGCTTCACGACGGTCTTCCGGGTGGCCCGGCAAGGGCCTTGCCGTGGCGCGCAGGCTTCCCTGGCAAGGATCTTGCCGGGGGATCCTGTGGGTTTCTTCGGTGGGGACGACCGCCTTCCTATCCCCATTTGACCTTGATTGTTCTATGTCTTCACAAAGTTCTGCATGCCACCACGGAAGTGCCTCCTGAGCCCTGTCCTGACGCGACTGGTAAGCGTTGGTGGGCTCGAAGGTGGTTCACTCAGTGGGTGTGGACAAGCTGCCCCAGCAAGGATCTTGCGTGGGCTGCTGGGGCTTTATGGGCTGCTCGGTCCTTGCTGGGGCAACCTGTATTGCCCATGCAACCTTTATGGTCTTGGTCCTTTGTTATTTTTCTTTGCTTGTCCCTGTGGCCTTGGCTTTTCTCCGGCTTCCCTCCTTTGCCTTGCTCATGTGCGGCCGTGGCAGGCGGCTCCGACTGCCCGTGCACAAGTAAAGGGGTAAAAAGCTAGGCCCCTAGTTTTGTACACCGACAATGTTGAAACACAATCAGGTGATGAACATGAACCTAGTGATCATGTTAATGATAATGTTCATGTTGATGCTCAACCTAGCAAAAACAATGAAGTAGAGATTGAACCTGCTATTGATCTTGATAACCCACTGAGGGAGTCCTGGATTAGGGGGTGTCTGGATGGCCGGACTATGACCTTCGGCCGAACTACCGGACTATGAAGATACAAGATTGAAGACTCCGTCCCGTGTCCGGATGGGACTTTCCTTGGCGTGGAAGGCAAGCTTGGCGATACGATATGAAGATCTCCCCCCATTGTAACTGACTCTATGTAACCCTAGCCCTCTCCGGTGTCTATATAAACCGGAGAGTTTAGTCCATAGGACGAAGAACAATGATACCATAGGCTAGCTTCTAGGGTTTAGCCTCTCTGATCTCGTGGTAGATCCACTCTTGTACTACCCATATCATCAATATTAATCAAGCAGGAGTAGGGTTTTACCTCCATCGAGAGGGCCCGAACCTGGGTAAAAACACCATGTCCCTTGTCTCCTGTTACCATCCGCCTAGACGCATAGTTCGGGACCCCCTACCCAAGATCCGCAGGTTTTGACACCGACATTGGTGCTTTCATTGAGAGTTCCTCTGTGTCGTCACCATCAGGAAGGATGTCGCACCCCGTCTTTAAAGACGGCGCTATTGCTAAAGGAGCTTTGGCTGTCGGCCAAACTCTCCGGCTAGGCAGGTTTTTGATGACCGCCTGTTCGGCCGCTGCGCCGACGATGACCTCTCGGGCCATCGAAAGCAATCTCCACATCAGCTCGGAGCTCGCCGAGCAGTTAGATCCGACGGAGCTCTCTTCCCTGAACGAGCTCTTGGATCGCATTGCTGCCCTGGGAGTCGCTACAGATTACGGCCAGATTGGGCTTAAACCCGATCGGAGAGAGATCGACTCTCCCCAGGTCACCCACCACGTTGTAGTGGTGGAAGAACAATGCGGCGAATCTTCGCTCGCCCTAAAGACCAGATGTGTCCGGATTCCCGACCCCTCCAAGCCGGACACCCACGGAGGGGAGGATGCCGCCAAAGCCCTGAACCTAAAGTCAGGCAGCAGGCCTGATTCATTGAATAATGTCGAAGAAAGCAAGCTTCCGAATTCGGAAATTTCTTGGCCCCTGAATCTTATACCGGGCAAGGTTCCGGATTTAAATCCACCCGCCCACCCAACTATAAGGGATTTATCCCAAATACGGCAAGAGCCCGGGGAAATAGTACACCACTATTTGGCCAGATTCCTCCTGGTTATGAACAGGATAAAGGACTGCCGTGAGAAAGAAGCAATTTCATTCTTCTGTAACAACTGCACGGACATCGGAATCCTCAACGCCACAAGTCGCCGTGAAATTACACGCTTCGCCGACTTGACATCCATAGTATGAAAGTACTATGCGACAGAAAGCGTTCGGAAAACCGAAGATAAATTCTGGGACAATCCGGCCCTGAATACAACACAAGTCCGAAACAAAAGGGCGCATTATCGCCAGGCATCTGAGCAAAACATCAAAAAACAAAAACCCTCTATAGGGTATGGGACCGTACTGGAGGGATGGCTCCATGGACCCTGTAAAATCCATAGTTTAGGGGAAGTCACACCAACTCACAGCCTTAGAGCATGTTGGATACTCCGGCAGGTGGCCAGAAGTGGCGAGGAGCTTCTAACTCCAGAACCCGAAGAACACCTCCCCAGAAACGCCAGTACGGTGTCGACAGTCTTCGAGACCTTCGCATCAAACAATGCGAGGAAACGAATGCTCCGCAACCTTACTGAAGACTACCAAGTAGCAACAATAAACCCATGTAGTGACATGGCTATTACCTTTAATGCCAGTGATGAACCTAAATTCCGGACAGCCCGAGCAGCAGTCGCATTGGTCCTCAGTCCGATAATGGACGGCTTCCGACTTACAAAGGTACTCATGGACGGCGGCAGCGGACTTAACCTCATCTACAAGGAAACCCTGCGAAAAATGGAACTAGACTGGAGCCGCATTGAGCGAAGCAACACAACCTTTGGAGGAATAATACCAAGCCGGGAAGCGTGCTGTTCAGGAAAAATCACACTGGATGTGGTGTTCGGCACGCCGGATAATTACAGATCCGAGGAGGTCACGTTCCAAGTGGCCCCGTTCAGCAGCGGATACCACGCTCTGCTATGGCGAGAAGCATTTACAATTTTTCAAGCCATACCCCATTATGGGTACATGAAGCTCAAAATGCCTGGACCCAACGGAATCATCACTCTTGCAAGTGATCCAGACACAGTGCTCCGCGCCGAAAAGAAGACAGCTGCACTGGCCCTGGAGGCATTATCCGAAGTCCTAGCGGTCGAGGAACTAATTGCATTGCGCTCCACGGTGGACAGGGACGATGTGATACTAGATAAGAGATCCAAGTCCACCTCTTTCAAACCAGCGGACGGAATAGTCAAATTCCAAGTCCATCCAACGGACCCCACAAAAACGGTCTCCATCAGGGAACAACTAAAACCCGATGTAGACGACACTCTCAGAGAATTCTTGCGAGAAAATTGGGACATTTTCGCCTGGCACCCTTCAGACATGCCAGGAATCCCATGCAGGCTGGCTGAGCACAGCCTGAACATCCTAAAAGGGTTTAAGCCCGTTAAGCATACTCTACGGCGTTTCTCCGAACCCAAGAGACAAGCCATGGTTGAGGAGCTAGCAAAACTGCTGGAAGCCGGATTCATCAGAGATATAAAACATCCGGACTGGCTA
Source organism: Triticum dicoccoides (assembly GCF_002162155.2). Taxonomy (NCBI): domain Eukaryota; kingdom Viridiplantae; phylum Streptophyta; class Magnoliopsida; order Poales; family Poaceae; genus Triticum; species Triticum dicoccoides. The sequence goes on along the minus strand of NC_041387.1, from coordinate 227,730,992 downwards.
GCAAACCTGGTGATGGTACCAAAGAAGGACAAATCTTGGTGCCTATGTGTCAATTTCAAAGACCTAGATAAGGCCTGCCCAAATGATCCTTTCCCACTCCCACGAATTGATCAAATCATCGACGCCACCGCAGGACACGACTCATTGTGTTTCCTCGATGCATACTCTGGATACCACCAAATCAAGATGGCAGAGTCAGACCAAGCCGCAACGGCATTCATCACCCCATACGGCCCATTCTGCTTCAACACGATGCCCTTCAGGCTCAAAAATGCCGGCGCAACATATCAGCGCATGATTCAGACATGTCTGGCCAACAAGATTGGCAAAACAGTTGAAGCGTACGTAGATGACGTGGTCATCAAAACCAAACACGTCGATACTCTAGTAGACGACTTGAGGCTCACATTTGACAATCTCCGAACATATGACATTAAGCTCAACCCGGACAAATGCGTTTTCGGCGTACCAGCCGGAAAGCTCTTGGGCTTCATCGTATCCGGTAGAGGAATTGAAGCAAACCCAGCCAAGATCTGAGCTCTGTCACAATTGGATACCCCAAAAGACCTCAAACAAATACAAAAATTGACAGGATGCGTGGCGGCTCTAAGCCGCTTTATCTCCTGCTTAGGAGAAAAGGCATTACCCCTCTATCGCCTCCTGCACCGCACCGAACACTTCGAGTGGACGGATGCCACCATGACCGGACTCGAAGAAATAAAAGCCATACTGGCAACAATTCCGGTCCTGGCCGCGCCTAACACGGGCGAATGAATGCAGTTATACATCGCGGAAACCCATCAAGTTGTAAGCCCGGTGCTCGTCGTCGAATGAGAAACGGACGGACACAAGTTCCCTCTCCATAAACCAGTTTACTACGTGTCCACTGTCCTAACTCCATGCAAGTCACGGTACCCGCATTATCAAAAGATAGCATACGCAGTGTTCATGGCATCCCGGAAGTTGCGACACTATTTTCAAGAGTGTTCAATAACACTGGCATCCGAAGTACCTCTTAATGATATTATAAACAACCGCGACGCAACGGGCCGGATTGCTAAATGGGCCATCGAGCTCCTCCCATTCGACATAACTTACAAGCCAAGGCGAGCTATTAAGTCACAGGTTTTGGCCGACTTCATCGCCGAATGGACCGAAGCCGAGCTCCCTAAAGATACGACGCATACTCCAACTGGATCATGCACTTCGACGGCTCCAAAATGTTGGTCGGCCTGGGGGCTGGCGTCGTTCTGACGTCCCCAACCGGAGATATAGTCCAATACGTACTTCAGATAATGTACACGGATTCCAACAATGCAGCCGAATACGAGGCCCTTTTACATGGTCTCTGGATGGCAGTCTCCATGGGCATTCAGCGCCTAGAGGTCCGCAGGGATTCAAACCTCGCAATATCCCAAATAAATGGAGACTTTGACACCAAGGATCCGAAAATGGCAGCTTACTGCAATGCCATCTTAAAGATGTCAGCTCGGGTTGAGGGGCTCGAATTTCATCACATAGCCCGGGTGAATAACTAGACAGCAGACGTGTTGGCATGCATTGGCGCCAAGCGCGATGCCATCCCTCCCAACATCTTCCTAGAGAGGCTGTTCAAGCCATCCGTATCATGGGAGGGAGAGTCCGGAAAAAATAGCCCAGACACAACCACACTGCCCCTCACCGAACACTCTGACACAGTTGGTGGCTCCACCAACGAAACAACGTCGTCAGCCCACACAATAATGGCAGTCATTGCCCCGTGGACAGAACCATTCCTTGACTACCTAACTAGGCAGGAACTCCCCAAGGACCAAAACGAGGCCCGCTGCATAGTGCGACGATCTAAATCCTACAAACTCCACGAGGGAGAGCTTTATAATAAAAGCAGAACCGGAGTCCTTCAAAGGTGTATCTCCGAAGAGGAAGGCCGAGACCTTCTGGCTGAAATTCATGCCGGACTCGGCGGGCACCACGACGCAGCCCGGGCCCTTGTAAGCAAGGCCTTCCGTACCGGATTTTATTGGCCAACGGCCCGGGCAGACGCTCAGGACTTAGTGCAGCGATGCGTTGGTTGCCAGTTATTCGCCAACCAAAGCCACATGCCGCCTACCGCCCTACAAACTATACCCATTACCTGGCCTTTAGTGGTCTGGGGGCTTGACATGGTTGGACCCCTTAAAGGAGGAACCCACAAGCAAAAATATCTACTAGTCATGGTGGACAAATTCATCAAATGGATAGAGGCCAAGCCTGTAAAGACAGCCGAATCAGGACTGGTGATAGACTTCATATCCGGGGTTGTACACCGTTACGACGTCCCCCACAGCATCATAACTGACAACGACACAAACTTCATGGCCGATGAAGTTAAACTCTGGTGCAAAAACATGGGCATTAAGCTCGACTACGCTTCAGTCTATCACCCTCAAACCGATGGTCAAGTTGAGCAAGCCAACGGTCTCATTATGAGTGGCATCAAACCCAGACTAGTGCGATCCCTCAAGGAATCTAACACGCACTAGGTAGAGGAGCTTGACTCTGTAGTCTGGGGGCTGCGGACCACGCCGAATCGCACTACCGGATTCACACCATTTTTTATGGTATACGGCGCAGAGGCAGTACTGCCATGCAACATAATTCATGACTCACCTCGAGTGCGCATGTACGAAGAAAGAGAAGCCGAGCTCGATCGGTAGGACAGCTTGGACGCATTGGAGGAGGAGCACGACGTGGCAAAAGCTCGTTCCGCATTCTATCAAGAGCGGGCTCGAAGATATCAAAGCAGAGAAGTACGGGCCAAAACTTATAACATTGGCGAACTAGTTCTACGCCTGCCCGACAAGAAAAAGGACAGACTAAAGCCCAAATGGGAGGGTCCCTTCATAATCGACCAAGTACTGACCGGTGGAGCATACCGTCTGCGAAACGCATCGGACAACCGACTCGAGCCGAACCCATGGAACACAACACGCCTACGAAGATTCTACGCCTAGCGCCGGACTCTGTGTTTGTCTCCTTCCACTGTCCCCTTTTTATTTTTATTTTTATTTTTTCACATTAGCTGTCCGGGATTTTGTTCCTTCTCCCCACCTTTTTTCTCCCAAGCCCTTAGGGGCTTGCATGTGCATTGTTCGCACATACCTGACGCGCCACCCACGCTCATCATACCTGGGGGCTTCTTTATCAGAAGTTTATATAAAACGGGCCTCATGCCCAAAACATGTGTGACACTTCCGCATGAACCTTTTATACACCATTATATGCATCGATATGACTTAAGTTTTGGCCAAGCTGGGTTTCCTGGCTCCTGTGCTTACCCCTACGTTCCCGTTCGTTCGGCTAGGTGGTAAAGGGAGCACCTCTGCGATTGTTACTGCCGGGTCAGCCAGATGTGTACCTCAGACTGGGTGAGGCCGAAAGCTAGCGTTCTTAAGGGAATATTCAGTCGGTGAACTAAAAGATGATCTTTCGTGTTTATTTATCTGCCCCCAGATTCTTTTCTGCTCTTTTTAGTAGTTCGGACATGAACTTTAGGGCATGCCTCCCAGGGAAAGGAGCCCCTAACGGAACTATTCTCCCTGGAAGATGTTTCTTACTAACCATGTAATATAACATAACTAGTTGGGCACTTGTTTGCTAAAGCAATTATGACCCCTACGCCTAGTCTCCATGCATGCCCCGGTTCTTACATAATCGAGAGGGTATTCGGACACACTCCGGATTATAGGGTCCAGAGGTCGAAGCGAAAATGTCCGCAATGACAAACGATCTACAATCCGACTAGAAGGCATTTTTCATGTCATTTTAAATTACAGAGTCAATCCGACTCGGTATATTCTTCTTCAATACCATCCAATAGGCGGTCTAATTTACAGTCCTGATGGGAATACTTTGCAGCCAGCTCTACCTGGACATATACTAAGCTAACAGGGATCTCCTTTCCGTCAGGACCCATAGGGCCGACCTCAGCCATGTGGTTTGGGTAAGCCTTCGTGTACCGAGTCTTCACCATGGCCCAAGCCTCCCTGGCACCTTGATGGTAGGCCGATATCTTCCACAACCGGAAGCACTGCCGCACTCCCTCCAGCTTCTTTGTAAGCTCCCCAAGGCCTTTGGGCATGGAGAGGGATGGCCACATAGCCTGAATGACGCTCTGCATTGCCTGCCGAACTCGTTCATGCAGTTGCAACAGCTCGGGAAGAAGGTCTCCCGTTGAACCGGGCATTTCCTCCGCAAGACGACCTGTCATCAGACCTACAGACATAGCTCTGTCAATCAACTTCCTCGTCGAATTCTTTTTTCGACGATTCATTCCAGTACTTACTAAAAATGCCGCGTCGAAGTCGTCGATTCTCCTTTACGGAAGCAGACAGCTGAATACGAACATCCTTTAGTTCCTCACCCAGTTGGGTATTGGCGTCTTGAAGTTTGTTCTTATCTTGCCTCACCCTCGTCAGCACTCTGTCGCCAGCCTTTAGTTGGCGTAGGAGTTGTTGCTTGTCCGGATTTACACCGGCCCCATCTGCACTATTATCGTCAGGGTTGCACACCTGCCGAACTTCATAACGGAATTATCTTTCGAAGCATATATTACCTGAGGGCGCCCCCTTGGCATTTTCTGAAGTGGCCAGTGCGGCCTCGAGTTGGGCCTTGCACTCTTCAAGCTCCTGGGATAGTTGCGTATTCTTCTTTGTAAGACACTGCATGGCACAAGATCCTTAAAACAGTTATCTTCACTGTTTCAATTCTCGGGGGCTACCGACATATATAACCTTCAATTTTACTCACCTGTATGTCTTTTACATACTGCTCTGTGGCTCTGGCTAGACCATTTTGAGTGGCACGGAGATACGCATCTCCTGTATTAAAGGCGTATAATGCCTCTGGGGAAAAACATGCATCACGAAGAACAGTCCGGCGACGCCTGTGGTTTAGGGCACTCTCCACCTCTGGATTGGTGGCAGATAGCCCGTCGGCGTCCTCTGTCGGAGGAACGCCCGAGGCACGCCCGTGTCCGTCTCCGCTTCCGGACCCGGCCTTGAACCTTGGCCGGCGGATATAGTCCGGCAGGCTCTCTTCTTTCTAAGAAAATCGTGAGCGTTAGTAAGACTCAAGGGCATAAACCCTAGGCGTTAAATTTGCATGCCGTACCGTTGCGCCGGAATCTCGATCTGGTCTGCACTTCTTTTTGGCCCGCCTGGCTTCAGCGGCCCTTGTTGGCTGCCCACCGCGGGCTCGGCCTTCCGCCTCGAGGATTTACCCTAAGAAACGAAACACTATTAGTTCACGGCATGCAGGATAAAGCATGGATAGATCTTCTTGAGAATACTGGGACTTCGGTCTCAGTTACCTTTGAGGCTGGAAGTAGTCCGGGATAGTCGGTCGTAATGGCCACTAAGGCGTTGTCCTTGCTCAATTGATGAAACACCCCATCGATTAGCTCCACACATAAGTTCGGGTCCTCTTGGGAGTCCGGCTCGAGGGACCGTTCCGGGTCCTCGGGTTGTGGAGGAGGGCTGTTTATCTCCTTCACAGTCTGGCGCAGCTCCTGCGTTTAACATTGCTAGACTAAATACTCAACTACGGGAATTTCAAAAGCGGGTAGGCAAGTGAAAGTGTTTGCTCACCCAACTTGGTGGATTGTACATGGAGAATCCGCCCTCCGAGTTGGCACGGAGGAATTCTTCTTCTTCTCCCTTGTACAAAGCGGATAAGATCCTCGTTAAAGTGGCGGCCGAATCTGGCCCCTTACGACCGCACCGGGTGGCGTCGTCCTCCCCATTGAAATCCCACATGGCGTGGCCTCTGTATTGAAGCGACTGCACCCCTCGCGTAATGCATATGGCCAGGACCTTGATCATGGTTAGTCCGGAATGAGCCAACAACCTTATCTGGCTCATCAGGTAAAGGACGTCCCTGTCAGTTTCCCTCTGAGGATTCCGCGGGCGCCAACTCTGGCGCTTCTTCAACGGAGCATTATTGAACTCAGCGAGGCCGATCCGTACAGGGTCCAGCAGGGGGACGCCATCTATATAGAACCACTCCGAGGACCAGTCCTCGGATGTCCTCTTTGGGGTACCGGATCGATATTCTGTCCCGGTGATGCGCCATAGTTCGGCTCCGCCCACTTGATAAATAGACCCCTCCTGAGAACAAGGCACGAGGCAAAACAACCTCTTCCACAGCGCGAAATGGGCCTCAACGCCCAAGAACAGCTCACAGAGGGCCACGAAGCCCGCAATGTGCAGAAGGGAGGCGGGCGTGAGGTTGTGTAGCTGGAGGCCATAGAACTCCAGCAACCCTCGGAGAAACGGATGAATTGGAAATCCGAGTCCTCTCATCAAATAAGGGACTAGGCATACCCACTCTCCTTGAGAGGGATTGGGGACGCTCTCCGCCTGCTCTCCACCGCTATAGGTAGCAATCCCAGTCGAACTGGGACCATATATGCTAGGGGGAGAAGCCCCTTGGACTGAAGCACTACTAACTCGCTATGCGGAACGGAACACCGCCCCTAATCTCTGGGCCGAGGGCTGGAGAGGCGAGAGGAGGAGCTGCACTGACCGGCCATGGTGGAATGGATCCCTGTCGAAGGCACTCTGATGAAGGCTCGCGGAGGGAAGAAGGTGTGAATTGGATCTAAATCCCTGTCTCTTTTATGGGCGGTTCATTAATGCAACCAGGGGGGTAAATGAAAAAATCCCCTGGCTTTTCGCATTCGTTCGACACGTGGAAGATGGTCATTATGGGGCACAGAAGCCGAGGAGGGCAGCACACACTAGAAGCCGGACACTATTCGACGGGTACAGGGAATTTGAAGAAGAACCCGCCTTGCAATGCCGAAGACAACTTGTGCACCGGACTCGTCGTCATTGAAGCCTGGTTCAGGGGCTACTGAGGGAGTCCTGGATTACGGGGTGTTCGGATGGCCGGACTATGACCTTCGGCCAGACTCCCGGACTATGAAGATACTAGATGGAAGACTCTGTCCCGTGTCCGGATGGGACTCTCCTTGGTGTGGAAGGCAAGCTTGGCGATACGATATGAAGATCTCCCCTCATTGTAACCGACTCTGTGTAACCCTAGCCCTCTCTGGTGTCTATATAAATCGGAGAGTTTTAGTCCGTAGGACGAAGAACAATGATACCATAGGCTAGCTTCTAGGGTTTAGCCTCTCTGATCTCGTGGTAGATCCACTCTTGTACTACCCATATCATCAATATTAATCAAGCAGGAGTAGGGTTTTACCTCCATCGAGAGGGCCCGAACCTGGGTAAAAACACCGTGTCCCTTGTCTCCTATTACCATCCGCCTAGACGCAAAGTTCGGGACCCCCTACCCGAGATCCGCCGGTTTTGAAACCGACACCCACAATCAAAGAATCAACGTTATGATAAGAGAGATTTTGTTGCTAGGAAGCACAGTAGAGAAAGAGAACCATGGATTCAGAAAACCATGCCCTTTCCTCCTAAACCATCTAAGTCAAAGGATGATGAGGATTTTGAGCACTTTGCTGAAATGATTAGACCTATTTTCTTACGTATGCGCTTAACTGATATGCTTAAAGTAAATCCTTATGCTATGTATATGAAGGATATCATTACAAATAAAAGAAAGATACCAGAAGCTGAAATTTCCACCATGCTTACTAATTACACTTTTAAGGGTGGAATACCAAAGAAACTTGGAGATCCAGGGGTACCAACTATACCATGCTCCATTAAAAGAAATTATGTTAGAACTTCTTTATGTGATCTTGGAGCCGGTGTTAGTGTTATGCCTCTCTCTTTATATCGTAGACTTGAATTGAATAAGTTGACATCTACTGAAATATCTTTGCAAATGGCTGATAAATCAACTGCTCCACCTGTCGGTATTTGTGAGGATGTGCCTGTTGTGGTTGCAAATGTCACTATCTTAACGGACGTTGTCATTCTTGATATTCCCGAGGATGATAGTATGTCTATCATCCTTGGTAGACCTTTTCTTAATACTGCAGGGGCTGTTATTGATTGCAACAAAGGCAATGTCACTTTTCATGTTAATGGTAACGAGCATACGGCACAATTTCCGAGGAAACAATCTCAAGTTCATAGCATAAATTCTATTGGACAAGTTCCAACTATTATTATTGGAGGTTTTGAATTTCCTCTCCCTACTGTCAAGAAAAAGTATGATATTCTTATTGTTGTGGATTTTCATATCCCCGTTGAGGTAACTTAGTGTTATTCAAAATTTCTCCGGTTCCGTGTTATTCGGAATGAGTTTGTTAACAAGACTTGATCAACCTTGTTAGTGGATTCATTTTGATGATCATGAGATGGATGAAACTAGAAGGCACAACCTTCTGTACCCACTTTTTACTTTCTGTTATTTAGAATAAATAAAGCAAAAATAGTATTATCTGTCTGCTTTCTGAATTATCCGTGCATTAAAAATTATCCCGAAAATATAAGTGCTCCAAATGCCCTGCAAATTTAGTATGATTTTTTATGGAATATTTGAGGATTTTAGGCACTCAAAAAACACTACAGGAGGGGCAAGCACCATGCCACGAGTGGAGGGCGCCCCCCCATAGGGTGCGCCCCCCTATCTCGTGGGCCCCTGGTGGCCCCCCTCCACTTATGCTAGCACCCACACACTTCATCTTCTACCCAAAAAATCCCCTTCCAGCTCAAGAACGAGTTCTAGCTCATTTTGATGCGATTTTCGATCTCCTTGCTCAAAGCTCCATTCGCAAAACTGCTTTGGGAGATTGTTGCTTGGTATGTGACTCCTCCATTGGTCCAATTAATTTTTGTTCTAGTGCTTTATTCATTGCAAATTTTTGCTGCATAAGGTGACAATGTTCTTGAGCTTGCATGTTAAATTTATGAGGTCCCAAGCTATTCCAATGCATGATATAGGCTCTAGGCACTTGTAGGAGTAGTTGCTATCAATCTTGTTTTGTTTTATTCACTTTTATTTTGAAGTTACTAATATTTCAGAAATTTTTAGAAAAAGAGTTATGCTTAGAAGAATGTACCAAGGTGGTTCCTCGGCAAAGAAAGGGCCAAGGATTGCTATACAAGAGCAAGATGTTGAATTGCCGAGGGACGCGGATGTACGAGCTTGTGAGTGGCCATCCGATGATTTTATGGTCGAAGCAGGCTTCAAGGAGGAATTTGACGTGTATGTGCGTAATGCCGAGCTAGAGGACTTCTTACAAGATAAGTGTCCGCAGTACTATCAACTGACTGATTCTTTTGTGCGTAGGTTCAAATCTAACTGTGCGCGTAATTCTCCTAGTGTCATATTTGATATTTATGATACATGTTATACCATGGATTTAGAGGATTTCACAACTGCTTGCAAACTCCCGCAGTGGGGTAATATTAATGATCCTCACAAATCTGAATTTAGAGATTTTCTAGCTAGTATTACTGTGGGAGAATCTAGGAACATAGCACAAGCTACCATAGGGAGCCTTCATTTTCCTTCTATACATTATTTTGCTCTCTTTATTGGTAGATGCATTAACGGTAAAGACGAAGCATGTCACATGTGTGTCCCTGATCTGTGTGTCCTCAAGAGTGTTGTGTTAGGTTATAAAGGTTATAACTTGGGGGCAATAGTTGCACGTAGGTTGCAGAATAATAGTAGAAAGGGAAATTTATTTGGAGGAATTTACGCAACCCGTGTAGCTAATTATCTTGGTATAGCCCCACGAGAGGGAGATATGATAATGTCCATCATCAATTTCTTGGGAGGAATGAACAATTCCTCCAATATCGACTAATCTATGACACACGCAACATCGTCCATGTTACTCTTCCTGCTCCCTACCTTTTTGATTATCAGGCAAAAGGAAGATATGTTGTCACCAGGGAGGAAGCAGCTGAACTCGAGAGGAGAGCGGAGGCAGCTCACCAACACACTGCAGCTCAGGAGGCGGTTGCCGCTGCATCTTAGTATGACCCCAGTTTCACTTACGGATATCAGCTAGGCGGTCCTTGGTACTAGACCAACTTAGGCCAAAAGCCTAAGCTTGGGGGAGTACGTATTTCTCGCCGACTATACATTCATGTTCACACACTAGTCGTCGGCGCTCATACTCTTTCTTTGTATTATCGATGCTAGTTTAAATTTCTTTTTCTAGTTTTCTTCTTGTGTGTTTGATAAACCTTAATAAAGACCAAAAAAATAGTTAGTTTAATTTTCATGCTTGTAGTAGAAATTAAAATGAAAACCCAAAAAGATTTCTAGTTCTTCTTCTTACTTGTTGGGAGCTTTCTCGTGTAAATAGTTTTCTTTTCTTTTCTTTCCTTTGGGGGTCGAGAAGACCATATTGACAATGCTTAGTTGCTCTCATATGCATGATTGTTTATCTAACTTAGAGCCCATATTACTTGTCTTCTCTCTTGAGTTGAATGCTTGCAGATTCCAGCTTAGTCCAATGCACATGCACTCTTATTATTATACACAGCGTACGGTCGTGCAAGTGAAAGGCAATAATAACGATATATGATGAACTTATTGAGATGAGAAAAGCTGGTATGAACTCGACCTCTCTTGTTTTTTTAAATATGATGAGTTCATCGTTTCTGAGTCAGCTATTATGAAGTAAACATATTTGCAATGACATTTAGAGATTATAGTTGCTTGTGCCATGCTTGATTAGCTATGAGTTATAATGGTTTACCTTGCGTGCCAACATGCTATTAGAATGATTATGATGTGGTATAATGGGATGGTATACTCCTTTGAATGAATTGAGTTACTCGACTTAGCACATGTTCACGCATGTAGTTGAATCAAATCAACATCGCCTTCATGATATTTATGTTCATGGTGGATTATATCCTACTCATGCTTGTATTCGGTGTGAATTAATTTTAATGCATGTTTATGACTGTTGTCGCTCTCTCAGTTGGTCGCTTCCCAGTCTTTTGCTAGCCTTCCCAGTCTTGTGCATCCAAACTCCTTAAGCCCCAAAGTTGTTCCATATGAGTCCACTCTACCTTCCTATATGCGGTATTTACCTGCCGTTCCAAGTAAATTTGTATGTGCCAAACTGTAAACCTTCAAATGAAATTCTGTTTTGTATGCTCGAGCAGCTCATGTTACAACTAGGGCTGCCTATATCTTCCATGCTAGGTGGGTTATTCTCAAGAGGAGTGGACTCCGCTCCTCATTCACGAGAAAGGGTCGGTAACCGGGATGCCCAGTCCCATGATCCAAAAAGATCAAAGCAAATCAAAATAATTAAACAAAACTCCCCTAGGGCTGTTGTTAGTTGGAGGCACTCATTGTTTCGAGCAATGCATGGATTGATGCTTGTTGGTGGTTGGGGGAGTATAAACCTTTACCATTCTGTTTGGGAACTGCCTATAATGCATGTAGTATGGAAGATACAGCCATCTCATAGTTGTTGCGTTGACAGCAAAAGTATGCCGCTCAAAATGTTATTCAATCTCTATTTTAAAATCGAGCTGTGGCACCTCTACAAATCCCTGCTTCCCTCTGCGAAGGGCCTATCTATTTACTTTTATGTTGAGTCATCACCCTTCTTATTAAAAAGCACCCGCTGGAGAGCACACTGTCATTTGCATTCATTACTATTGGTTTATATTGGGTATGACTTGACTGGATCTCTTTTACCATGAATTACAATGTTTAGTCAGTCCTTGATCTTTAAAGGTGCTCTGCATTTATATTTTGCACTCTTAGAAAGGGCTAGCGAGATACCATTTTGTTATATCATGTTATGATTATTTTGAGAAAGTGTTGTCATCTGAGTTTTATTATTATGGCTCGCTAGCTGATTATGCTATTGATATGAGTAATTGTGCGACCTAAGTGTTATTGTGAGTATGGTTAGTTAATAATATTTGCTGAAACTTGAATGCTGCCTTTTCATGTTTACAACAACAAGAGCAAACAGAGTTTGTAGAAGTTTTTCTTTATCACTTTCAGTTTATCAACTGAATTGCTTGAGGACAAGCAAAGGTTTAAGCTTGGGGGAGTTGATACGTCTCCAATGTATCTACTTTTACAATCACTTTTGCCCTTGTTTTGGATTCTAACTTGCATGATTTGAATGAAACTAACCCGGACTGACGCTGTTTTCAGCAGAACTGCCATGATGTTGTTTTATGTGTAGAAAAGAAAAGTTCTCGGAATGTCCTGAAAATCCACGGAGGCACTTTTTGTAATTAATAAGAATTATTGGGCGAAAGAGGTACACCAGGGGGCCCACACCTGTCCACGAGACAGGGGGCGCCCCCCCCCTCCTAGGCGTGCCCCTTATCTCATGGGCCGCTGGACCTCCACCGACCTCAACTCCAACTCCATATTTTCACGTTCGGGGAGAAAAAATTAGAGAGCAGTTTCATCGCGTTTTACGACACGGATCCGCCGCCAAGCCCTAATCTCTCTCAGGAGGGCTGATCTGGAGTCCGTTCGGGGCTCCAGAGAGGGGGATTCGTCGCCGTCGTCATCATCAACCATCCTACATCACCAATTTCATGATGCTCACCGCCGTGCGTGAGTAATTCCATCGTAGGCTTGCTGGACGGTGATGGGTTGGATGAGATTTACCATGTAATCAAGTTAGTTTTGTTAGGGATTGATCCCTAGTATCCACTATGTTCTGAGATTGATGTTGTTATGACTTTGCTATGCTTAATGCTTGTCACTAGGGCCCGAGTGCCATGATTTCAGATCTGAACCTATTATGTTTTCATGAATATATGTGTGTTCTTGATCCTATCTTGCAAATCTATAGTCACCTATTATGTGTTATGATCCTACAACCCCGAAGTGACAATAATCCGTATACTTCTCGGTGATGACCGTAGTTTGAGGAGTTCATGTATTCACTATGTGCTAATGCTTTGTTCCGGTTCTCTATTAAAAGGAGGCCTAAATATACCTTAGTTTCCACTAGGACCCCGCTGCCACGGGAGGGTAGGACAAAAGATGTGATGCAAGTTCTTTTCCATAAGCACGTATGACTATTTACGGAATACATGCCTACATTACATTGATGAATTGGAGCTAGTTCTGTGTCACATGTTGATGAACTGGAGCTAGTTCTGTGTCACATATTCTAGCTATTACATGAGGAATCGCATCCGGCATAATTATCCATCACTGATCCATTGCTATGAGCTTTTCACATATTGTTCTTCGCTTATTTACTTTTCTGTTACTACTGTTACAACTATTACAAAACCCAAAAATATTACTTTTGCTACCGTTACCTTTATTATCATACTACTTTGCTACTAAATACCTTGCTGCAGATACTAAGTTATCCAGGTGTGGTTGAATTGACAACTCAACTGCTAATACTCAAGAATATTCTTTCGCTCCCCTTGTGTCGAATCAATATATTTGGGTTTAATACTTTACCCTCGAAAGTTATTGCGATCCCCTATACTTGTGGGTTATCATGAGACATCCCTGTTGGTCTCCAAGAAAGCTGATAAAAACTAAATTGAAGACACTGAGACAACCCCAAAGACATGTCTTGATGTAGTGTTCAATTTACTGGCTGCTACTGCTAGCACCAGCTCTTCGAACTCGTTGCCAGAATCTGTTCGGCTTCTTGAGTCTCAAGTTCAAGTTGAAAGACATCGATCAGATGTTATGCGACAGGAAGCCAAAGGACTAAGGAAGTCCCTACAGAATTTAGATGCATACTTTCTGGTGCAACAGCAAGTGCTGCAGGATTTAAGCGCCAAACAAGAGAAAATTAATAAGCTTGCTAAGCATCTTGCCAGCATTATGGGTACCCAGATATTGTTTCTTGAGCTCTTCTGAAGTGATTTCAGTTCTAGACTTGTTTTGCCACGGCGTTTATTTGCACTGTGTGACAGCCCCAGTTCAGGCCTTGCTTGTCTTTGCATTAGCTTCCATGCATCATGTTTAAATTTTCTCTTAAATATGAAATGGGGATGACAGAACCCCCAGCACCCCCCCTTAAACCAATTAGGGTTTACCAAAACCTTTTCCAATGAACCTGAAATGCCCTTCTAAAATGTCCATCATTTTTGTCCTGGGTTAGAACCTCTGGCAAAATTGGTTCACATTTTTCTAGGACAACATTGGGTCACTGAATTAAATCATACTCTATTTGCATTTGGGCATTTAAATGCTATATAATATTTTAATCGTCCAAATAATCCCAAACTGAAATGTTCCATGGTGGATATGTTCTAAACAATGGGCATGTGCAGTTTGGTGATTTTTGAAAATGCCTAAGTATTTTTAATAAAGCCCTACAAACTATAGAAATAGAAAACTAAAACAAATAAAAGAGAGAGAGAGAGAAGGACTTACCTGGAAGAAGCTTACCTGGCGCCCATCAGCAGGCCCAGTACTATAGTTGGCGGCCCAGCCCACCACCGCTGCCCCCTGTTGTCTTCCTCCTTGAACAGAAGGACAGGGGCGCGTGCTCGCCGCCTGCTGGCCACGCACAGGCCACCTCCTCCCTGCCTGCGTGCTTCCTCGACGCCCTGGCTTTCCCTGGAGACGCCACGCACGTTCCCGAACCCAACCACTCACTCTCGTCCTCTCTCCCCTCCTCTGTTTCTCTCCCACGTGACCACCGAGCGCGCCCGTCACCGCCGCTCGTCGTTGCCGTAGGACCAACCACCCCCTCGCCCCTCTGACGTTCCCATGAGCTCCACCTCCGTCGTCTATGCCTTCTCGATGACTCACGCGACGTCGGACGCCCCGACGCATCGTTCCCGACCTCTTCTTCAACCTCGGGATGCCGAGATCACCTCCGCCGTGCCGTATGCTCTGAGCCTTCCCCGAGCACGCCAAGGCCACCTCTGCACTCTCCGTGAGCTCCTCTACCGATCCCCCCTACTCCCATGTCCATTAGCTCATCGTAGCCCTCGTTTCTGTGGAGACCAAGACATCACCGGCGCCGGACTTGTCGCCGTCGTCGTTTTGGTTCGCCTCCGTCCAAACCGAGCACGTCACTGCACCCAGTGCACTCCCAGGAGCCCGTAGCGCCCACCAGCCCCTCCTCCCATGCACCGTAGCACCGAACCCGTCGTTGCCCAAACTCCGGCCGCCGCCTTGGATCTCGCCGGTGTCGGCTCCGGCCACCATAGGCCCGGCCTCCACCATCCCTCGACGCACGCCTGCAAGGGCTCTCCAGCGATCCCAAGAACGGCCTCGTCCGTGCCCTGTGGGCGTTTTCCGAGCCGCGCCGCCGTCTCGGGCCTCGTCGACGTCGAGCCGCCGGCAGGTTTGACCGCTGACCAGGTGTTTGACCTCCCCAGGCCCCTGCTTATTTTAGCATTAGGTTTAACTAGTGTTAAATTAACTTAATTAATTAGATGAGCCACTGACATGTGGGCCCAGGCCCTAATTAACCTAGGTTAGTGCTAACCTAACACTAACTAACGCTGTTAGTTAGTTGTTACACTGACATGTGGGTCCCAGCCATCAGGTTTGACCTGGGCTGGTGCCTTTGACCTGCTGACGTCACACTGACACCAGGCTGACGCAGTAAATCCTTTTTTGGATTTATTCTTATTTAGGAAATTCCAGAAAATAGTGCTAACTTCAATAATTTATATATGAAAAATGATCAGAAAAATCCAATTTATCCATATGTACCATTTTCATGCATGTTAGAACAATTTATGACTACTGTTTAGGACAAATCACTTAAATGGCATTTAAGAAATCACATATGGAGTTTGAATTTGAATCTTTGATTGAAACCAACTTCATTCAATCTGGTTGCTAGTTGCATTAGCTCAAACCATAGCATATTGCCATGTCATACTCATGCATCATATTGTTGCATTGCATTGATTGTGTTCTTTCTCTGTTGCCGGTGTTTGTCCCCCCCCCCTCCCAAATAGACGTTGTTCCGACGATGAGTTCGATGACACTGATGAAGAACTATTACTATCTTCAGAAGTGCCAGGCAAGCAAAACCCCCTTGTTCATTCTGATACAATCCCACTCTCTCGCTTCTACTCTCTTTTACTGCATTAGGACAACAACGATTCATTTGTTACATGCTGCGGTAGCTGAACCCCTTTCCTCTGCATGACCTGTCATTGCCACAGTAAATAGATGAAACCCACTAGCATGAGTAGGAGTTGTTTGAGCCCTGATGTGCCTACTCATTCATGCTTGTTTGTCATGCCTGCTACTGCTTAGAGTTGAGTCAGGTCTGATTCATCGGGGATGAATCAGAGGTGTGTGAACATGTCCTACTGTGTGTGAGCTAAGTGTGTGAACACGATTTGGTAAAGGTAGCTGTGAGAGGCCATGTAGGAGTACATGGTGTGTTGTCTCATTGCAGCCGTCCTCAGGAACTGAGTTCTGTGTTTGTGATCCATGAACAACTACTACCACACATTGTGATCCTTAATTGACTCTCTGGACTTATTAATCAACATGATCTCTGTCCAGGAGTTGCAACTAGTTTCTGGTGTTCGTAGGTAGTGTTAGTAGTCTACCAAGTGGCACCCGATACAGGTGGGCTTGGGACAGACTAGGCACAGTGGCCCGGTGTACCAAGTGGCACCCGGATGGTGGGCTTGGGAACCCTGCACACTTTGTTTGGGGCCGTGAGCGACACCCCGGCCGGATCTCCTTGCGGATGGAACCCGAATATGCCATAAACCTGGACGAGAGACTTGTGTGGTTAGTCAGGTCGTGGCCGACTCCCTCGCCAGGCTTCCGCTTGAAGGTTGCCGAGATACACGAGGTGTACATGGCGGTAAGTGGCGAGAGCGTGTGTGAAGAAGTACACCCCTGCAGGGTTAACATTATCTATTCAAATAGCCATGTCCGCGTAAAGGACTTCTGGGTTGCCTGTACAGTTCATAGATAACTTGAAGTGGATACTCTAAAATACACAAGATAAGCGTGAGTGCTATGGATGGCGTTCTCGTAGGGAGACGGGAGCGGATCCATAGTGGTGTATTGATATGGTGAATATGTGGACTCGTGTGCTCCACCTCAAAGGAGTTACTTGCAGTCGTAGTTCAGGTTAGCCACTGAGTCAAAGCTGGGTTGCTGCAGTTAAACCCCACCATCCCCTTTGTTGATAATGATGCATATGTAGTTAGTTCTGATGTAAGTCTTGTTGGGTACATTTGTACTCACGTTGCTTAATTTATGTTTTTGCAGAGAGACTTCAGTCTCGCTAGTAGTACCACGTGGACTTCGACGTTTAGCTTGTTGCCTCAGCTACGATCTTGTGCCCTCGGCAGGATCTGGTAGATAGACAGGCTTCTCAGCCTTTTTCATTTGTAGATGTCTGTACTGAGACATGTTAAGCTTCCGCTTGTGTTTTGACTTGTATGCTCTGAATGTTGGGTCGTGAGACCCATGTTTGTAATATCTCGCTCCTCGGAGCCTATTGAATAAATACTTGAGTTGTAGAGTCATGCTGTGATGCCATGTTGTATTTGCACATATCGAGCATATTGTGTGTATGTTATTGAAATGCTTGGTATGTGTGGGATCTGTCTATCTAGTTGTTTATCCTTAGTAGCCTCTCTTACCGGGAAATGTCTCCTAGTGTTTCCACTGAGCCATGGTAGCTTGCTACTGCTCCGGAACACTTAGGCTGGCCGGCATGTGTCCTTCTTCGTTCCTGTGTCTGTCCCCTCGGGGAAATGTCACGCGATGAATTCCGGAGTCCAGTTAGCCCGCTACAGCCCGGTTCACCGAAGTCCGGCTAGCCCAGTGCTACAGCCTGGATTCATTCGCTGATGACCGACACGTTCGTTGTTGGGTCATGTATGCCTGTCCCTGTAAGTTAGTGCCACTTTGGATTCACGACTAGCCATGTCAGCCCGGGTTCTTTGTCATATGGATGCTAGCGGCACTATCATATATGTGAGCCAAAAGGCGCAAATGGTCCCGGGCCAGGTAAGGTGTCACCCGTGGGAATATCGTGCGTGAGGCCGCAAAGTGATACTATGTGTTACATGCTAGATCGGTGTGACTTAGGATCGGGGTCCTGACACACTGGTCGCCAACTTTGACAACCAGTGTATATGATATGCTGCTTTGTTCCCTATATTTGCACTGGTGGCGAATTTTGATTCCCAGTGGATGTAATATGTGTAATCGCCATGATAGCCTAGCGTAAGTTGCTTGCTTATTTTTTCCTTATTGTCTTGTTTATTTGTTTGCTTTTAATTAGTGCAGTCATTTTTCCGCGGTTTGCTAGTGGCCGCAATAACCTAATTTTTAAAACTACGCCACAATAAGTATGGGCTACATATTTACTGTAGTTACCGTGGGCCTCCTACGGTCCATAGAAACAATGGGCCTTTTAAGGGCTGTAGAAACAATGGGCCTTCTACGGGGCGTAGAAACAATGGGCCTTCTATGGGCCGTCGACACAATGGGCCTTCTACGGGTCGTATCATCAATGGGCCTACTATGGGCCGTATGACCGATTGGCCAAACATGGGTCAATAATAGACCGCATTATGGTCGTAAACGGGCTAGAGTTGGAATCGTCTGTTCATGGGCCGATCATAACGGGCCGTTGTTAATCGGTCGTATTTGATGACACTATGAAAACGGCCCAACGTATGAACGGGCCACAAATGGGCCGACTGTAACCACGGGCTGAATTTGGCCCACAAGTAGAAAATGACAGTAACGGGCCATAAGTAAATGAATGCTAGAAATGAGCCCAAGAATAAATGGGCCCTGAGAACGAAAGATAACATGGGCTGGAAACGGCCCAATGTAATAATGGGCCGTTAATGGGTATAAAGTGATATGCTGTTCATTACGGGCCAGTTTCACCACGGGCCGTTGATGGGCCAAGAGTTACAAACAGCCTCAAATGGGCCGAAAGACATCATGGGCCATACATGGGCCGGAAGTTAAAACGGGCTGGAATCATATTGGACGGCCCAGATGACTCTACTGGGCCTAATTCGGATAGGTCGTAACGGGCCCTAGGTTAACGGGCTGTAAATGGGCTATATGCGAACATGTCGTTAATAGGCTTTCCGTGGGCCGGCCCGCCACCTTTTGACCAAGTCAAATGGGCCTGCTTTTTCACAGGTATGGGCCTCTGTTGGGCCGTGCCACGTGTCGTGTATCATAGGCGCCTTCGGTCCAATGAGTGGATGACATCTGTCCCAACGGTGAGCCAACACGTGTTTCCTCCAGCCAATGATGATTTTACACGTGGAAAATCCCCATTCGTCAGGGCTGTTAACGGGTTATCGGATCCAAAACCGGACCCAATAGCCTAACGGTGAGTAGTTACGGTGGATGCCACGTGTCAGTCACCCTTGACGAAAGCACTTCTATGACACGCGATTTATCATCATGGAAGTGGACACTTCCGTGATGATAATTTTGGTAATGTCATGGAACACTTGTACGACAACACAAGTATGACTATCTTAATTTTGTCATAAAATCGTCATGGATGTACATGCATGACAGAAAACGTGATCTACTGTGACGGCGCGAGCAGAGCGCTCCATGGTGCGTAACGGTGAGCACAGCACGCTGCGTCGCCTAACGGTGAGCAGAGCATGCCGAGGGAAACAAGCAGAGGCCAGTGCCGTGTGTGTTGTGGGTAAACGCTTGCTGGTATATAACCTCAAATTTAACCAACAAAATTATAATGCATGTTACAAAAATTATATTACTGGAAACTATGTTCAAATACGAATCCGACAATATAATCTTTGGCGACATGCAATCGTATTTTATTAATTAAATCCTACTTATAAACGAGGATGGGCGTATAGTAGTTAATTAAATCGCAAACGTTTTTTTATGAAACGTATGTGTACGTGTCCTTTCGTCCTTCTATCGCACGTCTTGTCACCCTGCTGCAGCAGACAGTTCGAGCGCAAGCTTGAGCAGTGCGCGGGGGTGTTCTTTTGGCCAAACGGTGCTGAGCCTGTTCCCGCCCAACCACGCAGGTTCCCACGCAAGCTTCCCACCCGACTTGATGAAATCCCCCAAAATCCCAATGCTTATCCCCCTGCTATATAAACCCTCATGGTCGACGAGTCCTGCGTTGCATTTTCCCCTGCCTCCCTATCTTGTCTGCTTCTCCCAAAATCGGCAATGGCACCGGATCATCATTGTCCCTCAGCCACTCCGCCGTCATCAGAGCACAGCTCCAGCTGGGAGGCTACACCACGGCGGCGGTGCGGTCCCTGGCGTAGTGTAGTGCGCGCGGCATCCCAGTTGGGTGTGCGTGGAACACGCACCACACGCTCGGTCGCCGGTGCCCGCCGGCAGCTGTTGCCGACCGCTGTTGCCACCACAGCTTCGTCAAAAGCCAGGCCAATCACCCACCGCCGCTGTGGCGATCACCCGCTCCACCACCGTGGCCATCACCCCAATGCCGGCCACCATGGCCATCACCCGCTCTGCCATCGCGACCCGAAGGCGAGAGGTGGTGGTCGTGGCCACCACCCCATCATCGTCCGCCGTGGATGGTAGCCCACCGTTAACCGCCAGGATCATCACCCGCTCCGCCACCCCCGCCCACAGGAGGGAGGCGGAGTTGGAGGCCTGCACATGCAGTAGCGACCTTGCGCGCTACATTGAGTTCCTTCCGGAGGAGGAGGAGCGCCTCGTCGAGAACGCAAAGAGCCTTACTGCCGCCGTGGCCGCGGCACACGCCGATGCAGAGGCGAGGAATCAAGAGATCTACAAGGAGAACCACCGCTTTGAGAGGGGTTGTCTGGAGCGGCAGAGGGCATTCAAGGTGAGCGTCGCTGAAGGTGCGGCAGCGGCACACACCGTATTGCAGTTGTCCAACTCGTCGGTAGCCTCGTCCTCCTCTTTCTCTTACAGAGCGCACACGGCAGAGGAGAGGCTGTCGGAAGTACTACAAAGCCCCTCCGTAGTAGTATTTAGGGGCTATTTTGTTCAGTTTGTCTTACTATAGATGTGGTGGAACTGTACAACGTACTTAAAATTAGCTAGTATATATAGTTGAACTAGCTATTTCACTACGTGGTTGGCAACAATTGGGAAAAGTTTGGTCGTTTCAGCTGTAAACTTGAACTATTTCTATAAATTAAGCACGACTATTTAATCTATGAATGAAATCTATGCTTAATTACTGAATTTTAGTTGCAAAAATTAGATAGTGCTAGTGATTTTTAGCTGCATATTTTGACAAATCGCAGTGTTACAAGGATTGACAAATGGCAATGTTAATAGATCAACAAATGTCAATCTTTCCAGTTTGACAAATGGCACTATACCCAATATGACAGATGCAAATCTTACCAAATTGTGTGTATGTGGTTGCACACGGGTCATCCGAAAAAACCGTTTGCGTTGAAGGGAGGTAGAAATCCTGCTTGCCAAATTTTCTCTTGGCTTAGCGTCGAAGTATTGCTTTGCATACCTTATTCAATCTGAACTGTTTGCGTTGAAGAGATGCACAAATCCTGCACAGCGAATTTTCCCTTGGCTTACTGCGGAAGACCATAGCTCTCACTTTGCATACACGTGTTCTATCTAAAACGTTTGTGATGAAGAGTTGCACAAATCCTGCTTGGCACATTTTCCCTTGGCTTACTGGGGAAGCTGTCAGTGTACATGCGGGTGTTCTATCTAAAACGTTTGTGATGTTAGAGTGGCAGCTAGTTGTTTCAAAATGCCTTTGTTGACTGTTATTCGAGTGCGCCTTCTCTCAAAATGTACATGAAAATTACCACAGCATGTCGGGTGCCATTCCATGATAGCATGCCAAGTTTCATGAATTTCAGACGAGTTTTGGATTTACTAGAATTTAAAAACAAAGTATCTCAACATTTTGTTGGCAGTCAATCGTGCTGGTGTTTGAAATTCATTCTCATTTCTTGCATGGGACCTAAGCATGCACCCAAGGACATAGATTTGATTTTACAACCAATTTATATACAATGGAGCATGTGCATGTAGTTCAAATTTGAATTATGCACATAAAATGCCTACAAAACCCAGTTAATATAGAAAAATGTTGAAACGAACCCCGAAAAATTCCAAAATTAGACGCAACACTCATGTTGTTCTATGTTGACACTACAAATTTTTTGAAAGCAATAACATGCAACGTGTATCGTTTCGTCCCCAAAGGTGGCACGTTCCCTACAGAAACCATCAAGCTTGTTGTGAGAAGCTTATACCCAAACCTGCCCCAAATAGGACAACAAAATTACCATGGCATGTCGGGTGCCATTCCATGATAGCATGCCATGTTTCATGAATTTCAGACGAGTTTTGGATTCACTAGAATTTAAAAACCAGGTATCTCAATGTTTGCGGCTGAGTGACGGTGGCAGGGTGTTTGACATTTATTCCCATTTCTTGCATGGGACCTAAGCATGCAACCAAGGACACATATTTGAATTTTCAACCAATTTATATGCATTAGAGCATGTGCATGTAGTTCAAATTTGAATTATGCACACAAATGCATGAAAACTCAATTGATGCATAAGAAATGTGCTAACGAACCCCAAAAATTCCAAAATTTAACACAACACTCCTGTTGTTCTATGTTGACACTAGAGAAAAAGTTTATATGAAGAAGAGGCAACGGCTATCGTTTCATCCAGAAAGGCGAAATGTTCCCTATCGAAACCACCAGGCTGGTTGTGAGAAGCTCCGATTTGCGAGAAGCTTATACCCAAACCTGCCCCAAATGGGACAAAAAATTATGACGACATGTTTATGCCGCTCCATGATAGCATGCCATGTTTCATGAATTACATATGAGTTTTGGATTTACTAGAATTTAAAAATCAGGTATCTCAATGTCTGTGGCCGAGTGACGGTGACAGAGTGTTTGACATTCATTCCCATTTCTTGCACGGGACCTAAGCATGCAACCAAGGACACATATTTGAATTTTCAACCAATTTATATGCATTAGAGAATGTGCATGTAGTTCAAATTTGAATTATGCACATAAATGCATTGCAAACTCAATTTAATGCATAAGAAATGTGCTAACGAACCCCAAAAATTCCAAATCTTAACACACCACTCATGTTGTTCTATGTTGACACTAGAGCAAAAATTTAAATCAAGAAGAGGCAACGGCTATTGTTTTGTCCAGAAAGGTGAAATATTCCCTACCGAAACCATCAGGCTTGTTGTGAGAAGCTTATACCCAAACCTGCCCCAAATGGGACAAAAAAATTACGACAGCATGTTGATGCAGCTCCATGATAGCATGTCACGTTTCATGAATTACAGACGAGTTTTGTGTTTACTGGAATTAAAATCAGGTATCTCAATGTTTGTGGCTGAGTAACGGTGGTAGGGTGTTTGCCATTCATTCTCATTTCTTGCATGGGACCTAAGCATGAACCAAGGAGACAGATTTTAATTTTCAACCAATTTATATGCATTAGAGTATGTGGATGTAGTTCAAATTGAATTATGCACATAAACACATTGAAAGGTCAATTAATGCATAAAATGTCCAAACAAACACCGAAAAATTCCAAAATTTAACAAAACTTTCATGTTGTTCTATGTTGACACTAGAGCAAAAATTGAAATCAGGAAGAGTCAATTGATATCGTGTGGTCCAGAAAGGTGAAACGTTCCCTACCGTAACCATGAGGCTTGTTGTGAGAAGCTTTGGTTTGTGAAAAGCTTATACCCCAACCTTCCCCAAATGGCACAATATTTTTACCACTGCATGTTGCTGCCATATCATGGTAGCATGTCAAGTTTAATGAATTTCGGACGAGTTCTCGATTTACTAGAATTTGAAAACCATGTATCTCAATGTTAGTGGCCGAGCGATGGTGGTAAAGGTGTTTGACATTCATTCCCACTTCTTGCATGGGATCTAGGGTTGCAACCAAGGACACACATTTGATTTTTCAACCCATTTATATGCACTGGAGGATGTGCATGTAGTTAAAATTTGAATTACGCACATGAATGCATAGAAAACTCAGTTTATGTATAAAAATGTCCACGCAAACCCCGAAATATCCCAAAAAATTGCAAACATTCATGTTGTTCTATGTTGACACAAGAAAATTTTCGAAAGTAAGAAGATGCAACAAATATCATTTCGTCCCCCAAGGTGGCATGTTCCTTACCGAAACCATCATGCTTGTCGTGAGAGAACCTCTGGTTTGCGAGAAGCTTATACCATAACCTTGCCCAAATGGGAAAATATTTTTTTACCCCAGCATCTTGATGTTGTTACATGATAGAATGCCAGGGTACATGAATTTCAAACGAGTTTTGTATTTACTAGAATTACAAAAGCAAACACCTCATCGTTTGCCAGAGAGCCACGGTGCAGTGGTGTTTGAAGTTCTTCCCCATTTCTTGAATGGGACGTAAGCATCAACCCATGGACACATATATCATTTTACAAACCATTTTGGTGCATGGAGCATGGTTTAATTTTGAACTGCGCACCTGCAATGGCTAGAAAACAAAGTTACCATATAAAAATGTCCAAACGAACCCTAAATAATTCCAAATTTTTTGACGACACACCTATAGTTGCATGTTCACTACAGATATAAGGTCTAGCAATTCAAACACCATCCTTTGCAGATGTGAACCCATTATGTAATTCAAATCCAGATGAAAAATGAAGTAGATCCCACACAGTTTATTATCACCAACTGTGTGAGATGTTGTACAAAATATCCTAGAGCACCATCGGTGTATAGCGCACCTATGGCTTACGCGAGAAGGTTTGTCGGGTACAGTCCACATCCGGTGTGTCAAGCACACTAGCTCGCTCCCCAAATATCATTTCGCTATTCAATCATCGCCGGTGAAAGATGGGGACGTGGACCTGCGTCCCGAGGGCAACTTCGGCGGCACACTCCGGCGAGAGCGCGGCAGCAGCCGCCAGGCGTGGGCTAACAAGCTTCATGAGGGTGACTGGAATCTGCGACCGGACGGCTGAGGCAGCCCAAATGGCCACTGTTGCTTCTCAGGCGGCGGCTACAACATCTGCCTCGGGGATAGCAACTGGCGAGAGCGGCACAACAGTTGTCCGTTCCGCAGCGGCGGCCTTATCCCTGATGGAGATCGCCCAGGACCATGTTGAGGCCTCCCACGCCCATCTCGTGGCGGCCACCGCACAAATCAAAAGAAGCTTCTCCGACAATGGTCAGCATCCCACGGCCGAAGAGTTGGCAATCGCCGAGAGCTTTCAAGAAGCCGTCCGTTCCTGCGCGGCATACCTTGCCACGACGGAGCCCGTCAAAGCCCAGATGGCGGCCACCCACGCCCAGCTCATGGCGGCCTTTTCAAAGAGATGGCGGACGCGGATGGCGAGATACATGTCGAGTATGGTGCGATGGATGCCATGCAGCCCCTTCCCCAGTCGACCGTTGGGTGCGAGCTGGACATGGAGGAGGCGGCGTAGATCGACGAGCACCAGCCGTAGTTGTACTCTTTGTTTTGTTTAAGTAAGAGCGTTGGTCTTTAATTTTTTAGTCTAATGTTTAGGCCAGCTAGCTCTGTTAAATTGCTGAACTTGCTCGATTAAGAAGTGTAGGTGTTCTGTAGTCTCCTTTGTGTACCCAAATTATGCAATGACGTGGATGAGCACTGTAACCAGGGAAATTGGAACCAAAAATTTTGACGTTCAAACTCATCGCACACGGGTTAAGCTATCTGAATCATTTGTGATGTTCACATATCGTAAACACTTCCGAATAAGGGGCCGTGTCTGATGACACTTTGCGTGCCAGTTTTTTCACTGAAGCGATTCCAAATTTTAGGCTTCCCCGGAAATATCTACCTCCCTAACCCCTCCCCCTTACCAAAAGGCACATTTCCCCTGTTTCCGCCTTCCTTTCCAAGTTGAAACCTTTACTCCTTGCTTGCAGCGTCACCCCCCTCGCCGGCGACCCTCCTTCACGATGCTCGGCCTCGCCTATCGAGGCAGGTAATCCACACTCGACCCCCATCCTCCTCCTTCTTCCACATCCCACATGCCCCGACCGCCGGTGCGAGTGCAACACCTTCCACCCAAATCACCGACCCCTCCACCAAATAAGCGCCCCCCTAAGCCATGGTGCACGTAGTATAGCAAGGATCTCAAGGAGCATTTGGCAGCGGAGAAGCAAATCTCGGCCACACGCGCGGATGAGGTCACGATGGCTGCCATTCACGCCGAGCCCCAGATCTTGGAGGATCACCTTGCCATTTGCTATCTATGCCGGTTAAGCATGCTCGGTTTACATGTTGTGTGTCCTGCTCCTGCCTTTCCTTAACAAAATCTAATTGTGCTATCTACTTCTACCATGCAATCAGTTGCTCTAGTGTATATGTTCTATAGGTCGTGCAATGTGGTGCTCACTTATTAACTATTTGGTTAATTAGTTGTCATGTTCAGTTAGCTATTTGGTTCAATTCTGCAAATGTGATGTTCAATTCTTCAGGGTGCAATTTTGTATTGTCTTCCATGTGAGAAATAAATCAAATTTTTCTTTACAAAATACATGAGAAACAAATCCAATTGCTATATTTCCAATTTGTCAAGCATGCCTGGTTAGGTTAACTGTTTGATCTTCTAGTATGTTATTCATTGTGCAATGTGGTTCTCAGTTAACGTTTGGTTAATTTGTTGTGGTGTTTAGTTCACTGTTTGATTCCATTCTACAATGTGATGTTCAATTGTCGTGGGTGCATTCTGTTCTTGTATACCATGTGAGAAGTAAATTGAATTTGGCTATACGAAATACATGAGAAAAAAATAGAATTGCTATATTTCCAAGTTGTTAAGCATGATTGGTTTGCTTAATTGTCTGATCTTCTATTAGGAGTATGTTATTTGTGCAATGTGGTGCTCAGTTAATGTTTGGTTCATTTGTTGTGGTGTTTAATTAACTGCTTGGTTCAATTCTGCAATGCAATGTCCAATTATCGTTAGAATTTTGTATTGTTGTGCATGTGAGGAATAATCGAATTTGGCTGCACTTAATACATGGGAAACATATACAATTGCTATATTTCCTAGTTCTTAATGATGCTTGGTTTGGATAAATGGGTTTTCAATGTGGCTTGAATTAGTCTGATGAATCTGCAATGTGCTTATTTTTCATCAACATATTTTACTAATAGCATGTGGACCCTCACTTAACCTGATCGCTAACTACCTTATATGTGTTGCAGGGATGCACTAGGAAGCACTGAGGTTTACAAGCGAGATTTTCACATGCATGATCCTTTGTCTAATAGCACATTATTGTGCAATTGAAGGAACCATTCTAATACTTACGTTTTAAACAATTTTGTCTTGCACATGTAGGTCCTGCTGTCAGAGGTTTTGACCCACTGTTTGACCCTTTTTGCATATGGGGAAATGAGTTGTCCATGAATATCAGTCAAGTCAAGAAACTCAGAAAGATTGTTAGGATAAAGAAATTAGCGACAAAAAAATAAGATCTTTGTCTGCACAATGAAGAAGGCATCAGTTCACTACATGATGGTACTAACTATTATACGTTGTCTTTTTTACTCCTTTGCCCCATTTCCAATATAGAGAAGATATTTATGCACATCCTTGTTTTCAGGCCTTTCCAAAACAGTTCACTAATGATTACCTCTCAAACCACCTGTATGGATAGGAGGTGAGGAAGGTATTCATACAACACCCATGGTTCAATATTGAAGTGTTCCTAAAGAGGATGAAGGATGGACGGTCAATCATCCACAGGCACTGGCCAAAAGTTGCAAAGACCTTCAACATCAATGAAGGCTCAATATTCGCCTTCAGCTTCAACAGTTTTCCCGATGGATGCATCTGTCTATGTACCGTCTATGATGCTAATTTCTAAAGGTTCTAGATGTAGCATGTGAAACTTGGTGCTGGTGCAGTTGTGTAATTGGGTAGCTGAGTGCTGAAGCTATATCATGTTGTACTATGATGTATTTCAATTATGAAATCCTGCTTCCTTAATATGGTAATGAAATATATTATGTGTTTAATATGAATGTCAATTAGATTAATAAATGGATTATTAATAATAGGTTAAATAGCCTGCTAATGGTTAATTAGCCTGCTAATGGGTTTTTGTTATTGCAAACGGTTATTGAGAAAATACCATGGGCGATGACCTAAGGCAACGCACACAGTTTCGAGGAATAAACCGTGTTGGATCAATGAGCAATCACACACGACATTCTCTTCAAAACTATTTGTGTTAGGCCACCTTGCGCAAACGTTTACCGCATAAAAGCTGTGTGTGATGGATAGCATTTCCCACACAGTTTCTTCTACGCACCGTGTGTGATGCATTCAATAACGCAAATGATAAAATTATTAATATAGTGTGCGATGGGAAAGCCATCACAAATGCTTTAATAGGGAAAATTGTGTGATGTACCCACGAACGAAAATGTTTTCCTTGCAGTGACTGTGTGGGATGTATATACGAATGGAAACGTTTAGCGGGGACTAAATGTGTGGGATGTACTTACGACCGGAAACGATTTCGCCTGTATAATTGTATTTTATTTAGCACTATTGTATGCATAACCTTATTTGCTAGATCGCCGGTCGCACACGACCTCAGTTTGTCGAGCGTGGGTGCCAGGAGGGCATATCCCAGACGGTTTCTGGGACGTGTGGGAAGGGCCCCCCTATCGCCCACACTCACTTGGCGACGGTTCCAAATGCCATCACGGAAAGGGGTTTAAAACCGTTTGTATAGCACCAACGCGTACCAATGAGAACTCACAGCATTAGACACATCATGTGTCGAAGCAGAATGGCTTCGAGAGCTTTTCATGGATTTGCCGGTGGTTGATAAACCAGTGTCGGCTGTCCTTATGAATTGTGACAATCAAACGGTGATTGCCAAGGTTAAGAGTTCAAAGGACAACATGAAGTCCACAAAGCACCTAAGAAGAAGATTGAAATCTGTTAGAAAATCAAGAAACTCCGGAGTAACATCGTTGGATTATATCCAGATGGCTAAGAATCTAGCAGACCCTTTTACGAAAGGGCTATCACGGATTGTGATAGAAAATTCATCAAGGGAGATGGGTATGAGACCCACGTAAGTTGCCATGGGGGTAATCCAACCTATGTGATCGGAGATCCCGTGAATTAGGACCTGGGAAAACAATCTAGCAGTCAACTGAGGAGAGTATCCTTAATGAACCCATTCTGTTGGAGATGTAGTAATGCTCTCAGTTCTATAAGGCAGGCTGACCTACATAGCATTCTTTTGAGGAACACACCTATGCGATCCTGACTAATGGTCAGAGTCTATGAGATTGGGTAATCTCTAGGAAGCTCATGAGAAGGTACGGAGTATGACTAATAAGCTCCACCCATGGGGTTTAGCCTTCGGCGGCCATGTACGAGCTGACAATAGGCAAAACTTCTGCATGCCAAACTGACAATTCAAGGCATAGTCCATTTGTTCAGTTGTGAAGAAGTCTAATCCTGTTGCTCTAGGTGGAAGTTCAACTTAACAGTCTCCACTAAAATTTCTGATATATCAAACATTGTTTGGAACAGTTGATAAACTTATGTGCCTCGAGATCTGGTGGGGGGCTATTGAATCATAGATGGGCTTTAGGTCCATATGAATAATGATTCCTAGTTAATCTTGAGGCCCATGTGTGAGATGGTAGGTGGTGGGAAGTTTAGCCCACCTTGCTAGTTGTGGAGAGTTGAGACCCCTTTATAAGGGCTCCTCTACCACTTGCCATTGGGAGCTTGGGAAAAGGAGTGGTACACGCACGCTCCTCCTCTGCCGCCGCCCGCCTCGCCACGACGTGAGTGTGCCGCGAGTTGTGGGAATGAGCCAAGCCGAAGCTTATTTTTGCCACTGCTCAGGAACGAATTTATTAATCAGGGATTAATTAAAGAATCGCTAACAGGTGGACCACTGTCCGAGACATTGGACTATGGGCTGACTTGCGTTCCCGGGATTCGTCGACTCCGTTCTTCGGGAACAATGAATCCCTTCCCGGGAGTGTGTTGACTCGACCGTGGGCCTCCGCCAAGGCCCACGACTTTCTAGCCGACGAACTATATAAGAAGACTCTGGCCAGTGGAGTGACCTAGTTCGGTTCATTCACTCCCTCTCGCGTAACCGTCATCTACTGTTCCTAACTCTGTGCTGCCTCCGGCGACCCCATCTGGACGACTGCATGCGTGGTTGGTCAGGAAAGCAGGTGCCTCCGGAACCCTTCCATTCGAGATCCTGCCTGAGAAATCAGCAATAAGGTTTTTGGGGAGCGTCTCAATGCGACTGCTCCCGATCCATCCCCAACTCCGTCCGCCTCTGCTTCCACTACTTCCCCTGCATCGACACAATGGTCGCCGACGATGCCGCCAAGAAGAAGGCCACGGACAAAGCCGAGGCTGCTGCTGCTGCCATCGTGTTGGCCTGGCCAACCGGAGGGTATGATCCATTCGTGCGTCTTTTACTCGTACTTGTGCTAGTCGTATATGTGCTGCTCATAGATGGTTCGCTTCTATGTTCTATACGTGCTAGTATGCTTAGGCATTGCTATGAGATGCATACCGTTTATGCCATGCTTGTTGTTTACTCGTGGATTAGTCTAATAAGAAAAGTGCTAATATTTCCAATAGGGACGACTACAACCACTGAAGTGAGCCGAAGGCATGCCGCAGTCATCATCCCTTAATCGCCGGAGCCGGATAAAATTTGTTGTAGTAGATGGTCGGGAAGTAGTTATCATCTAGACACCATAAGAAAGATCCAACCAAAATCACTCTACCAAGTTAGATGTGTCAAATTATAATTGGCACTTCAACAAATTAGAGGCAATACATGTTTGAAATGATATGCAAGATGCAACCAATATTACACTGTCAACTTGAAGGTGTCTCGTCATAAGTGATTGATGAGGGATACACAAGAAAAGTAGTATGATGTAAGAACATGGTGAATAGAAAGACGTTGTATGTACCAAAAAAAGGAAGGCATGTCATATTCAAAGGTATAATGTGTTAACTAAGTAGATGCAATTTACCCTAATTAGAAGAATTACAAGGTAGACACCATATGCAACATGCAACCACATATCACATTGCCAAGAGCAAGCACCTTCGATGGTGGTGTAGCGGAATTGCAGTCATCAAGTAGAGAGCTACTTTGACTATTTTCATTTAGCCTTGTTGTTTCTTGAGAATCATGTGGGGAGGATGACCCTGCACTCCTTAAACGAGTAGCGCATCTCACAGTAACCCATTGGGGTGACTGTCTCGTCATAAGTGATTGATGAGGGATACAAAAGAGCATTAGTTTGATGCACGAACATGGTTAATAGACATATGTAGTATGCATCGAAAACAGGAAGGCATGTCATTATCAAAGGTATAATGTGTAAAGTAAGCAGATGCAATTAAACCAAATTGGAAGTAATACAAACTAGACACCATATGCAACATGCAACCACATTTGACAGCGCGAAGTTAAAGCAAGCACCTGGATGGTTGTGTGTGGCAATTGAGATCATCAACTGCAGAGCTATGTTTACTTTCTCGATCTGCTGACACTACACCCTTTAGAGCGCTGAAATGATTAGTGCTTATATTTGAATTACACTAAAGCAACTTCTATCTTTTATTTTGTGTACTCATCAACACTGCGTCAGAGTTTGAAATACCCATGCATAAAAAACAATAGTGTGAGTATGGGTGAAGTGTGTGCACAAGTAGTACAGTGCAAAAGTAGCAGATAGCGGGTCAGTGAGAAATAAATGACCGGAGACATATGATAGCTCTACAACATGCATGAAACACACAATTACTAGATTCTAGCATTTTGAAATATGAGCACAGGGATGGCTGGTAAATGCAGATGCTCCTCCAACACACCCGAAGGTGTGGTCCTATGAAAATAACAGTCCAGTGAAAACAAATAGGTCAGTCCATTTTTCTGCACCGTCCGATGTACACAAAATGGGCAGATTTGATTCATCTACCTCCAGCCAGTCAGTGTTGACGATCTTCCTCGAAACACCAGCGACCACCGGTCAAGTCCCCTGCGTCCACCCTCCCCTCGACCTCATCGCACCGCCGTGCTTGGCACTGCCCCCCGACCATCCCTTCAAGCCCCGCCAACCTCGAGATCAGGCACAAGCAGCTCCTATGGCCCACACCCCTATGATATACACCGATGCGCATCTTCCCCGGCAAACAAGCGAACTAGGTGCTCCACGCGCCTAAGCGGGTGATGCTTCTTTCAATTGCGAATCAACTGACCCTGAATTGAAATCCAGGTGGGCTACTGACCTCTAGCCAAGGTGAAATAGTAAATGGGAGGAAACCTTGTGCATTTAGTATCACAAAGAAGATGTTGTAAGAAGCGCTCAACTAGTTTCTTTCATGGGATGAATACGGTGTGAGCAGAGACGTAAGATTTGCACGAATAAGGGAAGAGGAGTATCTCTTTCTGCTGGCAGTGTTGTGTCCTCCTTCCGTTTTTCCAACGTTCTTCTTGTGGTTCACTGGAAATGAGAAGTTGTGGAGGACGATGGAGGCTTGGACGAACCCATGGACAAGTTGTTGAGTGTGGTGCGGTGGCACTCTGTCGGCGGTGGGAAACTAGATCTGAGGCGGCGAATGACGGTGTAGCGCGAACAACTCTGGTGCAGTGAACAGTTGCGACAGTGGAGCGATAGCAGTGAGGCGCAAGACGACATGCTCAAAGTGGTTCTGGTACGGTGCACGTCGGCGTCGGCATCGTGCATGCATCTCTGCCTCGTGTTGGGCTACTAAGTCCTTGAGGGCATTGCGGTTGTGGTTGCGTTAGACGACAACGTCGGGGTACCGGCTCCGGCCTGATGGAGGAGGGTGGCGGTGGATTCGGCGCGATGGGGTGGAGGACAAAGGAGGCTCAAGTTTCGTGGCTCGTGGAGAGGGTGTTTTGGCGTCCACGGAGTATGAAATGGGCAAATAGAGGGAGGGGGAACTAAGGGGGAACTAAGGGGGAACAACGTTTCGGTTTGGGACGCACTTGTTTGAAAGTTGGGGAAAGTTACAAACTTTTCTCCCATCTAAAATTTCGGACATATTGCGGGTCCGGGGTAGGACAGTAATCTCAGGTGTCCCAAATGGTAGGTGGGATAGATTTCGGTCAAGCGCATGGGTGTTTAGGCGCGCATGGCGTATGAATGCTTCTCAGAGGCAG
Organism: Triticum dicoccoides; assembly: GCF_002162155.2. Classification (NCBI taxonomy): domain Eukaryota; kingdom Viridiplantae; phylum Streptophyta; class Magnoliopsida; order Poales; family Poaceae; genus Triticum; species Triticum dicoccoides. Next base: position 227,697,852 of record NC_041387.1, on the reverse strand, counting down.
TTGAGACTGGCGTCTTGGTGAAGTTACAAACCTACCCCGGTTTGCACCTTTGGACATCGGGCCGATAGGCTACACGGGCCAGAGTAAGGCCAGCAATTTCCTACCACCAAACATTAGTCTCGCACGGCTTCGGGTGACCAGAGGCTTATTTGGCGCTTCTTCAATATTTGGGAGAAGAAGCATTAACGTTTTCGGTTCTCTTGAATTGAACTTTAAGGATTTGTCAAACTTCACAAATCTTGACCCTTGAAAATCGTAAAACTACGATTGTTTTGGAATGGAGGGGGTGCATTTGAATATACATTTTACACTAGTATATATTAAAAAAATATGCATCTTACCTCAGTTCATGCATGCTCCCAGATATAATCTCATTGGTTGCAAAAAAATATTTAGACATGCGTATGAATATATAGCATGTTCGAACGCACAACAAAGATTGATGCCCCCTTTTAGATCTGATTTACAAATGCCAATATCTTGGATTCAAATAGATGAATGCACTTCCTCTGAATTCGGATCTTCAAAACCCCCTTTATGTTGAATTCAACATGTATTCTATTTAGTAGCTAGCAATTTGGAATGTATCCATGTAAGTGACAAATGTATAAAGTGCTTCACACTGACAACATGGAGTGCACTAATTCATGTTTATATATGAATTGCAAAAGCAATGCATTGTATGGATTTCAAACCACTCTCACTCTATGCATCAATAATATGAAAATAAACACATGCACATACTATAATTCAATAAAGTATGGGTGTCTGATAGACCGATGTTCGTTCATACGCAAATTGCAAAATTCATGATCTCATCCAAAAATAATAATGCCATTTATATTCTAATTTAATGCGTACAACCGCCTTTTACACATAGATGCACTATGGCTTGGCTCGTTCTCAGACACGTGCTATATATCTCTCTATCTAACACATAAGTGCACACACTTTATATACATCGGCATTTCTCTCTCACACATGCTCACAATCTCTCCCGGGGTGTCGGGGTGTCTCAAGCACACACTCTCTATATATCTCTCTCTCTCTTTCTTACTACTATATACCACTCTTTTCACTAATCTTAGTTGGAAAACACTGTTTCTCTCACATGCATATATACACACGCGCGGTCTCTACTAGCCCTCTATAGGCACATATCTGTGCCTATGTGTCTCCCGCACGCACATTATCTTTAGGCCTCTTTCACACACATTGCCCCCCCCCCCACATACCTCTCTCTTAATAGTTGGTAGATATGATTCCATCAGATCATTCGGTAGGACATCCCTGATTGTTAGGCTGGATGGTAATACGAGGCAAAGTTTTACCCAAGTCCGGGCCCTTGCAGTTGAGGAAAAAGCCTACTCCTGGTACTGTATATTTGTGATAGGGGTGTATACAAAGCACACGTGAATACCAGTCATTATGTGTGTGTATACTATTGACAAACTAGCCCCCGGGTTTCTATAACATACTCGGGGCCTAGGGTTATAAATCATATATAGTCGGCTTATCATCAGTGGGGATAGAGTCCTCCACGACTCTGGTAGCTTTGTTTTGTATGCTGAGTCCTCCACATGGGTCTTCGTATAATGCATCTGGGTCGAACCTATGTGGCGCAGGATGGAACCGACCCATGAGTCCTCATGTTGACCCACCACAACTAGAAATGATGTGCCCACGACACCCCACAAGCAATCGGCCACTAAGAAAATAAGCACATACAATAGTGCAATATTATACATGAAAGTTAATTGCATGGTGCATCCAATAATATTTGTTCTTCATTTTGAATGTTTATATTTTCTCCTAAAATAATAGTCACGGGAAAGGGAAACGAAGGGCATATCTCTCCTTTACTCCACCGGACACCCCCACTTTCTACACCACTTTCACGTATGCACACAAACTATCCCTCGACCCTCTAAAAGTATGCATGCCCCTGACACATTCACGCGTGATGGTCACTGTATTTCAAGCGGAAGCACTATACGGTCACTAGACTTCAGAATATGCTCATTATGGTCACTGTATAAATTCTCGTGGTGATCATACGGTATATAGCTCACGATATGTCTCCGTATTTTGCTGATGACACTGACGGACATTGTGTTTGATACACGCTCTGTATTTTGTTGACGGCACTTATGGTCATTATATTTGAAGAGACAACATGATATGGTCAGTGGACTTCAGAATAAGCTCATCATGGTCACCATATACATTTTGTGGTGCTAACCAACCTGTGGTTGGATGGTTAGGAGGACAGTGGTTTCCCCAGCACACCAGAGTTAAAGTCCTGGTGCTCCCATTTATCCTGGATTAATTTCAGTATTTTCTAGCGATGTGCGTTCAGTGGGAGGAGACGTTCCCCTCGACTACGAGGCACCTATGGTGACTTCGTAAAATCTCAATATCATATGCTGGCTCACTCGCTCGAAGGTGCTAATAGGGGTAGGGTCTTTGTGTGTGCGCTTATCGCGGTGAGTGTTTGCGCGTATATATGAGCGCTTGCATCTGTATTGTGTTAAAAAATACATGTCATGATTATACAATCACTGGCTCACCCATACAACTCTGTATTTTGTTGATGACACCATCAATTGACTAGTCAAACGTTCCACGTGGCGCAACTAGTGTTGCACTATCAGGGCGCGTAACCATGGGGCCCACCTATCAGCTCGTATATGAAAGAAAGAAATGGTAGTTTGAGTCTTTGTTGTGTTAATAAAATACATTTTATGGTGATCATACGGTTATTGGCTCACCATACAGCTCCGTAATTTGTTGATGACTTGGTCAATTGACTAGTCAAACGGTCCACATTTAGCAGTGCACATTACCATAGGGCCCCTTCATCGCGTACATGAAAGACAGAAGTGGTAATAAATTAGTGATCGGTGGGGATTCAAACTTGTGAGACCTCTGGTTGGCAGGCCACGCCCCCTAACCATAGCGGACAGGGATCGCCTTGTGATGATATGTTGAGCCGACCATTTTAATTGCATGCACACACGAGCCACTGTGGTGAATACAAACTCATCACACATGCGCACAAACACGCCGACAACACCCACATGCATGCATGCAATACTCACACGTACGTACACATGCACGCATGCAACACTCGAACGAACACACGCACGCATGCAGGCATGCAACACTGACCCATACACATGCACTCACGAACACACGCACGCAGGAAAACATGCATGTAACGCTGAAACATACACATGCACGAACGCAACACTCGCACGCCTGCATGCACACAACACACGATGCAAGACACACGTTCAACCTATACGTGCATGCACCCTTTGTTGAGGACATGGACTGTTACGGGTATTAATCATATCTGTGATAAGCTGACATTGATGTTTGCAGCGGTCTTTATGAACACAACGTATCGAACGGGCTATCAACTTATATATGAAAATTTTAAAATTCTCTTACATTATATAGTAGGCTTATCTACATGAAATAGATGACATCACACCCAATGAACAATCATCGGTTTATGAAATGCCCGCTTCTGACCGCCCTCGCCCACCAAAAGCTCCTCTGACGTTCACTACCTGCATTGGGTCACTGACATGAACGCCAGGAACATAACGATCCCACACGTTAGTCGAAAAACGATGCGGTGTCATACGTCAGAGTAGAGGGCGCCACTCGCTACACGCCCGGATGAACACGCCTCCTTGCCGCATTCAAACGCCTCCATGAAACCCGTGTGGAAGCCGAGAAACCGACTCTAGACACACTTCCTTTCATGACTGGCCGACATTAAACGCAACACCGGGCGAGCTCCTCCCATCCGCTTTCTATTTAATCTCCTATTTAAATGAGGCCAGTCGCCAGCCAAGAATCGCACAGCTCCGCCGCTCCCCTATCTCCTCCTTCACCACTTTGTCCACTCTTACAATGGCTTACGAAGAGTAGTTATCCGGCATCCAAGCCGGTTGGGTGGCCCACCGGATACGAGCTATGCAGCTCGCTGATCCACCTCCCTCCCCTCGGCCGACAGAGCCAGTTGCCGCCCCAAGCCGGTGCGCGGTTTAGCAACTCGCTGCTCCAGGCCAGCTCGATGAGGAGTGGTGAGCTGCTCCACTCCAGCACAGTGGGGACCATGGGCGTCGTCACTACCGGCCACGCCCCCACCTCGTACCGCGCCTCCCGTGTCTGCCATTGTGTCTCCAGTTTCTATGGTCAAGACTCCCATCCCTGCGGCCATGCCATGCAAGCAGAGACAGAAGTCGGGTGCGCGGAGAGAGACAAGTTGGTGGCTAGCGCCTCCGCGTCCGCCGCCATCACCGAGGAGAAGTAGAACACAGGAGGCTGCTGTGGCGACCATTTAGGCTAGGTATTTTTATACCTGTGCTGTTTAGAACTAGCACCGCTTAGTTGATTTGAATGTAATGAAATCCATCATGTTTGTATGAAAATCCGATATGTTATGAATTCCATCATTGTTTGTATGAAATATCGTCATGTTTGCATGAATTTCATTCGGACAGTTGAGTTGCTGTCAGAATGTGTGCGGCAACGTTTGGATGGCGTAATTTGCGGGTTGCCGGTTGGTCTGCGGCTGGCTTGGGTGGTGTGGTGGGACAAAAAAGCATAGCTCGTATGAGCTCGTCTCCAACGCGCGCTAGAGGATGCATGAGCACCTAAGCTCTTCCTCGTTCATCAATAGCAAAGGCACGGGTGGACATAAGGGTTGCCAATATATTGGCTACCCCGGGCAAGATCCAAACAGCCCCTCCCAGCCCCACCCCTCCCAGCACATTCAAATCCATCGTTCGCCGTGAAATTTTGCCATGTATTGTTTGCATGGATATTTTGTTGTGTGAGAACGAATTTAAATATGAACGAATAATCGGTGTCCGCGGTCTCCTGCGGGACACACTGGGATGGCCTCATAGTAGTAGTAGTAGTGTAGAGTACTACTCGTACTACTCCTACTAGATAGTGAGTGTTTACTACCTTATCTACGTACTAATTGCAATGCATGCATGTGTTATTAGTATAATGACCACGTACGGATTTGATGGTAAGATTTGTGTAAGTTGGATGTCATATTATTGCTCGTGCATGTGGTCAAAGTTAGCCTTGAAAACGCATTTTATACCCTTTATGGATTGAGGGAGTACATGCATTGCTGAGGTTTCTCTTAATCCTTGCATGCAATGTTTATACTGAAGCTTGAAATGTGAACATGTGAACGGGAGGGACTACTACAACCCTTCGAAAAGAACTGTAGTACTAATGGTATCGTACTCCCTCCGTTCACCACCTCACATGCTCAGTAGTTTTGCGAACTATGGAAGTAACAAACTTATTCCACCACTCAACAACTATTATGGATGCATTGTGGATTTTAAATTGACTCATATAGACCGGAAACTAGGCACTTAGGGCATCCACAAAGTTTGTTTTTTCTTTCCTCTAAGCCCTCTCTGCTCTTAATGGCAGGCCTCTATACATTGCATGAACTGCCTCTAACAAAAAATTCGCTAGCATCGCGTCTAACCTTAGAGGATGCCTCTAACAATGTAGCAATCCATTTGGTCCCAATTGTTAGCCTTAGGAATCATAAGAAAGTAGGAGTACAAGAGAAATAGTACTAATTGGACAAATGTGTTGCTAATTAGTACTTTTTAATTTCTGCTAGGGCCCACCTTAGAGGTGGTTAGAGTATCTATAGATTGTGGTTTTTTCATTTGATAAGGGGCAAACCATGTGGGGCCTAACTTAGAGGCAAGGCTCTATACACTGGAGATGCCCTGTACGTATTACTTTTGATGTGTCCCGTCAACTCGCAGAACGAGGAGAAGTTTGCTTAGTACGCCATCTCCCCCGCCCACGGGCGCGATGGCTCGCGGAGTCGCAGGACGTGGAGAAGCTGGCTTACGATGCCTACGCCAGCTCGTTCGCCCATGCGCATGGTGGCTTGCAAGACGAGGGGGAAATTTTACTACTACCTCCGTTACTCCTCGTCCCTACATTGGTTAGAGAGATTATCATATTGTTTGAAATATAGTATGTCTGTTACTAGTAGGAGTAGTAGTACTACAACAATTTCCTTGGAGTCTGTTGTGCAGCAAGCTACCCTAGGCTATGTTACTACTCCCTCCTTTCCGGTTTATGGATCGATTTCAAAATCTCTCTAACCAAGGTAGATAGTGAATGGTGGAATTAATTTCATAGTTTGCACAAGTAATTTGTACCCTCATTGTCAAGGGAATGACCCTCGGGTACCCCAAAGGTGGCGAAACAACGCTTCAAGGAATCAAGGACAGCCCACACCCCTCGGTCTGGTTGCTCCGACCGGCTCGCCACCCGGCTGCCCCACGTGGACCCCTGTCCGACTGCCCCGCTAGCTCACCACTCTGCTGCCTGGCTGACTCCCTGTCCGGTTTCTCCAGCCGGCCTGCTGCATGAAGTCAACCGCTGCACCGACCCGACACCGACAAGACACCAACACGGCACCGACAAGACAGCCACGCCACGGCCATGCTTGGCCACTATTGCTGGATAGTCGCACACTATTGATCCATCACTAGCCTCATCATGTATAGTGTATCTTCTCCCCTGGGCACTAGTATATAAAGTGACCCAGGGGAACTCTCATCCATCCGTGCTCACACATGAGCACACACACACACACACACTCCCACAGCCACCAATGGCCTGGCACTCATGGCCACAAGCCACGACCACTACACCACATACTCATACATATACAAAACTAGATGCATGTGGCACTACTTTCAGATATAGCTCCAGGAGCACTCTGTACCACAACCCGTATATCCCACATATATATTCATGTAGGAATATAGGCATTGTATCTCATGCAATCACGTAGGATGTTTTACTTCCATACTTAGCTTGAGCTGATCTCTTTCCTTTTAGCTAGAGATATGGTCTTGGACGTCAAGTATACCTGTGTATATATGTAACTGTCCTATGGATCAATACAATGCGCTGCAATATTCCAAACTATCCTATCTTACATGGTATCAGTTTTTCCCGTTCTCGTGACCTCGTCCGCTGCTCACGCCTGAACCTTCCTCCCCTCGCCGAACGCCCTAGCCTGCTACTGCCGCTGTTCTAGCCAGCCGCCGTTGTCATGGAAAACTTCAGGGACCTCTTCTCCCACCCCTCCTCCAACCAGTCCTCCACAACCTCTGGCTCCAATCACTCACCCCGCCCAGCGACCCTAGCGCCACTGCCGTACAACTCATCAACATCCGCAGCCATGTCCTCATTACCCTTACCTTCGAAGAGTCAAACTTCTCGATCTGGCAAACCTTCTTCAACCTCACCTATCGCAAGCTTGGTCTTCTCGATCATGTTGATGGGTCGATTGATGCTCTCATGATGTTCGGCAATGTCGAGTGGACCCATATCGATCAACGTATCGTGTCTTGGCTCTACAACACCGTCTCCAACGACATCCTGCACATCATCATCAAGCCCTCCAACACGGCCACGAACGCAGGGATGGTCATCACCGAGCTCTTCCTTGACAACCTTCTACAGCGTGCTATCTTTGCCAAGCGGGAGGTCCACAACGTCGTCCAAGGCGACCTATCCGTCACCACCATCTGTAGCCACCTCAAGTTCCTCTCCGACACTCATCGCGACGTCGGCTCACCGGTATCCGATCAGGACATGCTGCTCGCTCTCATCAACGGGTTGAATGATGACTTCGGCCATTGCATCGCGGCGCTCACCATCAACCCCGCTGGCCTCACCTTTGCGTGCGCTCGTGGCACCAACTCTCTCGCGGCGGTCATCGCGCCCAACTGACGGCTCTCATGGCCGGTCAGTCCCGACCACCGGCTGCTGCTTCGAGCCTGCGTACCGTCGCCCCTGCTGCTCTCTCCTCTAGTGGCGGTCGCACCCGTGGCAAGAAGAAGAAGCAGGCCACCTCTCCTCCTGACCCTCGTAGCACAGCCGCTCCTGCTCCTGATGCTCGCAGCACTCTGGCGTGGCCTCTCTGAGGCTACCCGCTGTCGGGCATGTTCGTGGCGTGGCCACCCAATTGGCGCGCACCTGGTGCTGGCGCGCCTGGTGCCGGCCTGCTCGGGCCTCGCCCTGGAGCCTCATCACCGCACGCCTAGGCGGCCCAACTCGGGCAGGCGGCCCTACCAGGGTTCAGGCAGGCGGCCCCGCTGGGGTTCGGGCAGATGGCCCTGGCCGGTCCTGCCTACAGCCCCGTCTACCCCTACAGATCCACCTTCCCCAGCTATGTGTCGGTCCTGCCTCATCATCATCCCCCGGCATGGGACCAGACGCAACTTCATGCCACCCTCAACGATCTCTTCATCCACGGCGGCGGCAGCGGGCATGACTGGTTCCTTGACACCGGTGCTACCTCACGTATGGCGAACAATCTCGGTATCCTCTCTCACTCCAAACCCTACTCCACTTCCATCCATGTCATCTTCGGTAATGGGGACTCTCTTCGGATCACCCACACCGGTGATGTTTCTTTCCCGTGTCTTCTTTTCCTATTCATCTTCGTGATGTTGTTGTTAATCCTAACCTCATCAAAAACTTGATTTCTGTTTGTCGTCTTACTCATGAAAATCCCATTACTGTTGAGTTTGACATGTTTGGTTTTTCTGTCAAGGAACTTCTCACACGACGAGTGATTCTGTGATGTGACAGCCCGGACGACCTTTATCTTCTCGCTGAAACCTCTGATCTTTGGCACCAACGGCTTGGACATCCAGGACACGCTGCTCTCTCCAAAACATTGTCATATTTTGAGTTTTCTTGTAATAAAACAATGTCTACAACATGTCATGCTTGTCAGTTGGGCAAGCACATTAGGTTACCTTTCAAACAATCAGATTCTCAGGCTAGTTTCCCTTTTTCTCTTGTGCACTCTGACGTATGGACATCTCCAATAAAAAGTGTCTCGGGTTTTCTTTATTATCTCGTCATTCTTGATGATTTCTCTCACTATACTTGGACCTTTCCATTATGTTGCAAATCTGAAGTTTTTCCGCTTATCTCTCGTTTTCATGCGTTTGTTACTACGCAATTTCAGCGCTCCATCATGAGTTTTCAAACGGACAATGGCAAGGAATTTGATAATAATGCCTCTCGTGATTTATTTGCTTCTCATGGCATTCACTTTCGGCTTTCTTTCCCATATACCTCTCAACAAAATGGCCGCGCTGAACGCATCCTTCTGACTTTGAATGATAGTGTCTGTGCTATGTTATTTCATGCTCATCTTCCTCCTTGTTTTTGGGCTGAAGCTCTTAGTACTGCCACATACCTACTCAATGTTCGTCCTTGCCATCCTCGCCACAACCAAACACCCCATGAACTTCTCTTTGGATTTCTTCCTGAGTATCAACATCTATGGGTTTTCGGTTGTTTGTGCTATCCTAACACTTCTATCACCGCTCCACATAAACTAGCCCCTTGCTCTGTTGCATGCATCTTCTTTGATTACCCTCCTGACCACCGTGGCTATCGATGTTATGATCCGGTCTCCCGTCGCACACTAACATCACGCCATGTCATCTTCGACGAGCGTGTTTTTCCTTTCGGGGACCAGGAGGAGGCATCTACGTCGCCGGCCGATTGGCCAATTCTTCCTGACGTGGGCATGGCGCCCCCGTCAGTGACCGCCCGCCGTTGTGGCCCTCGGCCCGCCATGGCCGCTCCAGGCCATGCCTTGCCAGCCGGGAGCACTTCTGTGGCCGCCCCTTCACCATGTCATGCGGCCGCCCCATCACCGCCTCGGGCGCCCTCTACGTTGCCACTATCGGCTGCCCCCTCTGTGGCTCCCTCGGCTGAGTCGGCCTGTTCAACTGCCACGCCAGCCGAGTCGGCATCTCCCATGCCAGCTGCTTCAGCTGCCACAGCGGCCGTTTCTCCCAGGTCATCGGGTGATCCCTCCCTCTCGGCTGTTACGCTCGAGGCTGCCACTGCTGCTGCAGCTGACTCTCTGGCTGCCTCGTCTACGACGTCCTCGGCCTCTTCGTCACCTGCGCCTGCACCGCCTATCATCCATGCTGCTCCATGGCTGCGGCCCTCTACCGTGTTCGTTCATACCATGTCCACAAGCACATGGCAGGGCATCATCCAGCCCAACTGACGCTATGAGCAGTTGTGGCCTCCGTCACGTTATCCCCGGTGCCTACATCCGTTCGTGCAGCCCTTCAAGATCCTGCCTGGCGTGCCGCTATTTGCAGGCCAACTGTACATGGACCCTTGTACCTCGGCCTCGTGGTACCAACATCGTCACTAGCAAGTGGGTTTTTCGACACAAGCTCAAACCCGATGGTATTATCTCTTCGAAGAGCCCCGAACCTGGGTAAACCCCGCGTGCTACTCGCATACCCGTCCTGGATATTCCACGACAGTCTTGCCCTCACCTCAAGTCACTCCGTGTCATCTGTCGCCTCGCGGACCCACCTGCCGACTGAAGTAAGAATAGCACGATAGTTGACGCCCACCATGGGGCAAGCTGTTGCTGAAACCGTGGTCTGGGCGGGACCATCTTCTTCATCATTGCTGCGGCGTCGTGCCATCTCTCCGGTAGCGCTCGGGGGCTCGACATCGACCCGCCCCCGAAGCGATTGCGCGGAACAGCACATCCTCATCGTCGGCCTCGCCCTCTTAATTCACCGCCACCGCAACACCGGCCGCCATCGCGGCTCCTGCGTTCCTCCACCCGCAACTGGACTCGTCGCCCTCGCGTGCTGCTCCGCACTCAGCTGCCCCCTTGGATCCTCGGCACCGGCCCCATCTCAGCGACGCCTCCACGCGTGGATTCGCTGGCCACCTCCATCCCTGTGCGCGCATGCACTCGTGCCCAGCTAGCTAGCTAGAAGAGCCAATGGATTCTGATGCATGTGTGCTAGTTTAGATGGCTAGCTTGTCTCGGGTACGCGCATGAGGACAACCGGCCATTTGGGCCTTGCCCTCGCTCCGGGCGACATCTTCGTCTGGCAGCGCCTCCCGTCAACGGCACCACCTCGACGACCATCCCGTTCTGCAGTCTCACTGCGGGTCGCCACCATCGCCTCTTCTCACGCCCGAGGGAAGCGCCCAAGCCAACCTCGTCCACCTCTTGCTCCTGCGCTCCACCATGCCCGCGGACGACGCCCCCGGTCGCCTACAACGGCGTCGCCGCCTCGCACATCGCTGCGTTGCGTAGGGCTACCTGCTTACATCGCGCGCCTCCTCAGCATCACCCAAGCAGTAGTTGGCCGCGTGCGCGCCGGCTTTGATGGTTTGGCTCTCCACCATCGCGTCGCACGCGCCGGCTCGACGCCCTGGCCGGCCGCGTCGCTGCCCATGCCCTGCTGTCCTCGCTGCTCTGCTACCGTGCGCGGGGCCCCATCTCGCCCCGGCCTGCTGTGCCCCCCACGCGCACATCGCCCGATTCGTCGCCACGCGTACAGCAAACACACGCGCGCGGCCCCGCTCTCGGCCGGCCAGGCCGCCTCCGCCTGCGGCGCCCCGCCGGGTCTACCCCACTCGGTCGTCTAGAGCCCCTCCTTGCCGCGCCGGGCAGCCTCCTCTTGCCTGATGGCTCCGCTTGCCGCACCAGCACTGCTCCGACTTCTCCCACGCTGCTGCGCTGGATCCGACTCCTCTGAAGTCGTCTGCCGGGTCGCCATGCTGCAGCCGGCTCCGTGCGCGCCGCACCTCTGGCTTGCTACACCGCCCGACCTCATCCTCCTCCGCCTCCCTTCCACGCGCGCACCCCGGTTTGCTGCTCCGCGTGCCCGTCCGCCGACTCGCGCCCACCTCCCGGCCGGCCTGGCCTGCTGCTGGCCCCCCGTTCGCGCGCTGCTCTCCTCTGCGGTGCCCCGGCTCCCCCCTGCCATGTTCCAGCACCGGCTCGCCGCCACAGCCAGACCCGGCCGCATCTGCGCACGTCGGCTGCGTCCGCTTCGCCTTCCGGCACGAGCCGGCTCCGCTACGGCGGGCCGCCCCCCCTCCTCCCCCGCCTGTCCGCGTGCACCGCCTCCCTTGCCGCTCCGCCCTCACGCACGCGGCCCCGCCCACATCGCTGCGCCACCTGGCCGGCTCCTCCGTCACCCAACTGCGCATCTCGCCGTCCGGCTCCACCCCCGCCACTCGGCTCCGCCTGCCGGGTAGCCCCGCGCCGCCCCAGCCTCTGCCTCCACCCTCCCACCTGGGCACCTCTGTGCATCGCCGCTCGCCACTGCAGCCGGCCCCGGCCACGTCCCTGCTGCAGCCGACCCCTGCCACGTCCCTGCTGCAGCCGGCGTGCGCCACCTCCCGCGCGCACGACTCCCTGCCGCCTCGTCACTTGCTCCCGCGGCTGGCTCCCCGCCCGGGCCAGCTCCGGCTCACGCCCAGCCGGCCGCCGCGGCCTTGCTTCATCCACCACCACAATAAAAAAAAGACACATCCGTGACATTTTGGGCCGAACGAAATTTTTTTCTGTCATACATATGACACTTCTATGACAATAATTGTGACTAAACCCGGTATCATCATAGATGTGGTGGGATCCTACTTCTATGATAAAAAATCATGACAGAAAATGGGCTTTTCGTCCTGGGCGGGCTGGAGACGCAGCTGCATGACATTCTTCAGGCCGTCCATGACGGAAAAACCGTGGTAGAAGCAAGGGGGAGGAAAATTATGAGGAGTTGCCGGTTACGGTGGGAGAGCGATGCGCGTTTCTCTCGTACAGGTACGCGTGTGTGTACAAGGCGTTGGTTCTAACTGAACCCGAGCGAGGCGTTGGGCTCTAACTGAACCCGAGCGATTGCACTATAGGCTACGCGTTACTGAACCCGAGCAATCGATCAATGACTGTTAATTGAACCCGATGGACCGATTCCTTCGCTACTGCTGCGAACTGAAGCCGATCGATTGGATGAACAGTGAGCATTGCAGGGGGGTTTGAATGAACAGTGAGCGGTGGCGTTGCCTCTGGATGAACAGGAACCCGTGGTGTGGAGGGCTGGATGAACAGTAGACGGTGGAGGGTTGGCCATGGAGGGGTGGTTGAACAGGACCCCGTGGTGTGGATGGATGGATGAACAGTAGATGGTGGAGGGATGGTTGAACAGTAGCCGGTGGAGTAGCGCGCGGTGGAGGCTGGATGAACAGGAGCCCGTGGAGGCTGGAGGAGGTCGATGGTAGCCCGTGGAGGCTGGAGGAGGTCGACGGTGGAGATGAACAGTATCCCGTGGAGTCCCATTTTGCGGTACGCCACACCCCTCTCGATGAACAGGACCCTAGTTTTGACCGTAGCGCTCCAACACAAGTCCGTTTCGTCCATTTTGCGGTAAGCCACACCCCTCCCGATCAAAAGGACCCCCGTTTCGACCGTAGGAGGTCCGTTTCGTCCGTTTTGTGGTACGCCACACCCCTCCTGATCAACAGGACCCCCGTTTCGACCGTAGGAGGTCCGTTTCGTCTGTTTTGCGGTAGGCCACACCCCTCCTGAT
>NC_041387.1:227669582-227684027 GCF_002162155.2 Triticum dicoccoides | reverse complement strand
CCCCCGTTTCGACCGTAGGAGGTCCGTTTCGTCTGTTTTGCGGTAGGCCACACCCCTCCCAATCAACAGGACCACGTTTCGACCGTAGGAGGTCCGTTTCATCCGTTTTGCGGTACGCCACACCCCTCCCGATCAACAGGACCGCGTTCCGAACGTAGGAGGTCTGTTTCCTCCGTTATGCAGTACGCCAGGCCTCGTTTCCATCGCCTGTTCTGTCCAAGCCCTCCCAATGAACACGACCACGCATTCCGTTCTGACCCACCCGGTTGGCTCCCCATGAACACGATGACAATGTTGTTTCTCCGTTCCGACCCAGGCATGTACGTATGCACGAGTAGGCGTTCGAGACCCCGCCCATATGTACACATACGTGGCCGTATTTTCTTTCTTGCACCCTGGCCATTGTACGTACGTGTGCATGCTACGTGCGCGCCTCTACTATGACACGTGCGTGCCTCTACAATGACCAGTATGTACGCACACGTTCGCGACCAGAATGACAACGCTAAGTACGCTTCGACCAGGTGGGTCCCGACTGTCAGGCACTTCCTTGCATGCGAAAATGTAGCTGGTGGGTCCCAGCAGTCAGAGGGGCAAATCAAATTTTTTTTTGCCCGGACGCACATCCTTGCGTACGAAGGTGTAGTTGGTGGGTCCCAGCAGTTTGGGGGGAAACATTTTTTTCGCAAAATGCGGTGGCCCGTCCGGTGGGTCCCCGCTGTCAGGTGGAGGAATAATTATTTTCCGGGTAATAAGGATGCACTTCCTTGCTGCGGCCGTGGACCCAGCTGTCAGCCTCTCCGCATACAGTCCACGTCCGATGGAAATTGTTCCTTGACCACGTTGACCACACCGTGCCGAGAGCACCAGGGCGGTGGACGACGGCGAGGCCTAGGAAGGGGACGTCGGGGAGCCGGGGAAGACGCGACAGTGGAAGCCCGCACCGAGAGGAGTACGAGGGTTCACTGGTTCGGCTATGGTGTGAGACTGTCGTCGCCGCAGGGCCTGGCCAGCGGTGGGAATAGTAGGGGGCGGTGAGGCCTCCGCGGCAGCACATCCGGCCACGGGAGGTAGGAGCATGTGGCACGACCGGCGCTGCTTTGGGCGGCTGGAGCAAGAAGACCAGAGGTTGAAGAAGCACTACGGCCGTTGGATGGACATCGTACGGTCACTGGAGCTAGAATCGTTTATATTGACTAAGTTGACAAAGCCCTCCATCCCCGTCAACTTAGTAGGCCCACAAGTCAGCCTCCCACCAAGGTGGGTCCCATCTAGCTGGGGGGTATTCATTTTTTTGTGCGTAATAAGGAGGCACTTCAGGTGGGTCCGAGCTGATAGCAGGGGGAACATTTTTTTCATGAAATACGGTGGCCCGTCGGGTGGGTCCCAGCAGTCAGGGGAAAACGTTTTTTCGTGAAATACTAGTGGCCCGTCCGGTGGGTCCCTGCTGTCAGGTGGAGGAATAATTATTTATCGCGGAATAAGGAGGCACTTCCTTGCGGCTGCCGTGGACCCAGCTGTCAGCCTCTCCACGTACAGTATTCTTCCGATGAAATTCGGTCGTTGACCACATTGACCATGCCGCGCCGAGAGCACCACGGCGGTGGACGACGGCGAGGCCTAGGAAGGGGACGATGCGGAGCCAGGGAAGATGCGGCAGTGGATGCCCACACGGAGAGGAGTACGAGGGTTCACTGGTTCGGCTGCGCTGCCGTCGCCACAGAATAACAGGGGGGTGTGGGTGAATGGAGTGGAGGGATGGCCTGGCCAGCGGTGGGAATAGAATGGGGGCGGTGAGGCCTCCGTGGCAGCACAGCCGGCCACGGGAGGTAGGAGCAGGCGGCACGACCGACGCTGCTTTGGGCGGCTGGAGCAAGAAGACCAGAGGTTGAAGAAGCACTACGGCCATTGGATGGACATCGTACAGTCAGTCGAGCTAGAATCGTGCATATTGACTAAGTTGACAAAGCCCTTCGTCCCCGTCAACTTAGTAGGCCCATAATACTGGGTCCCAGCTAGCAGGGGGGTATTCTTTTTTTTGGCGTAATAAGGAGGCACTTCCTTGCATGCAAAGATATAGCTGGTGGGTCCGAGCTGTCAGCGGTGGTAACGTTTTTTTCGCGAAATACAGAGGCCCTTTCGGTGGGTCCTAGATGTCAGGTGGAGGAATCATTATTTTGCGCGTAATAAGGAGGCATTTCCTTGCATGCGGCCGTGGACCTAGCTGTCAGCCTCTCCACGTACACTCCACTTCCAATTGATGTCGTTCATTGACCACGTTGACCAGGCCGCGCCATGAGCACCAGGGCAGTGGATGATGGCGAGACTTAGGAAGGGAATGACACGGAGCCAGGGAATACTCGACAGTTATTTCCCACGCGAAGGAGTACGAGGGTTTACTAGTTCGTCTGCCGTCGCCGGAGAATAATAGCATGTGTGGGACTGAGGGTGAGTAGAGGGATAGCTAGGCTAGCGACGGGAGTACGGTGGGGCGGTGAGGCCTGCACGGCAGCACAGCCGACCATGGGGAGGAGGGAGCAGGAAGTCCCGCTGGCGCTTGTTTGAGAGGCTGGAGCAGGAAGAGCAGAGATTGAAGAAGCACGATGGCCATTTGGTGGACATCCAACAGTATACAGGCCATCTGTGGAAAGCCTCAAATCTGTGAAAAACAGCATACAACCATCTGCTATTATTTCAAATAGTTTACAGCCCATTTGCTAATTCTTACGGGTTTTTTGGAGCCCATATTCTTTTTGTTAGCATTACAGCCCATATTGTGGCCACGGTTAAAAAATTATACGAAATTTTGCATATGTCGGTGCGGTCTGAACTATTTTTAATCCCGAAATTTCGAGTCACATTCAGACTGATTTTAAAAATAAATGTATATCAATATAGAATCCAATAAATTGCCCACGCGTAAAAATCAATGCAATTTAAAATCTTGAGATGAAAAAAAAGATATTTGAAACTAATTGCCAGTTTGATGTGTTTTAAAAATGTACAGCCCATTTCTCATTACTGATAGGCCATTTTCTCGGCCAGAGCCCAACAGGCCTGATAAAGTGACTTACTTGACAAATCACAAAAAAACTGGGCTAGCCATTTTCGAAAACAAAAAAAAACTACTTGGCTGGTCTGTGGTAAACATAAAAGAAAAGGATGTCTAGACAGGCTAGAGTGTCCCGCACAGCCCAGTTAACACCCTGCTTCCATCTCAAAAACAAATTAGATAAATGCCACTCCAATTATGGCGATTCATAAAAATGCCACTGCAATTTCCAAACTTTGAAAAATGCCACTGCAATTTTTGCAAACTTTGAAAAACGTCACTGCAGTTTGCAAACTTTGAAAAACGCCACTCCAGACTTCAAAAAATGCCACAAGAAATGGCATGAAGTGGCATTTTTCAAAGTTTGGAAATGGCAGTGGCATTTCTCGGAGGCATTTATCAAATTAACCCAAAACAAAAATAACTAGGCGAGCTGTTGTGTCCCTGGTGTCAGCCACTCGTTTTGCAATTCTCTCATTTATTGACTACGTTGACAATGGCATGGGACCCAGATGTCAGAAATCCACTAGGAGGAGCCATTTTTATTGGCTTGAAATAAGGAGGCACTTACTTGCGTATTGCCATGACCTTGGCGGGTCCCTGCTGTCATCCTCTCCACATACAATCATCTCCTGATTGTGTACGCATCAACTTGCTAGGCCCACAAGTCAGCCTCTAAACCCGTGGAGGACAAATACAACCCATTTAAAAAAATAACAGCCCATTCCATACGTTCAAACGGAAAGTTCAACATTCAGAGAAAAGTAACAGGTCTGATCCACATATAGAGTACTGAACTTCCATGTTGACAACCATCATAGCCAAGTTAACTATCTACTCCCACTAGACAAGTACTAACTTACTCTTAGCTAACTAGACGATGGCGGCGGTACATGCTAAATGCTAGCACCGGCGTCCTGCGCCTCGCCTCGGACTTGCCAGAGGTGCGATAGGGCGCATTGCTCGCGCGCGTTGGCCCTTTCCATGCCGGCGTGGTCCACCGAAGCTTCGGCTTCCAAGCGGAAAACGCACTTGACGAGATGGTACTAAAAATCGGCATCGCGAACGCGTGCGTGCCCGATAGCCTCCAGGGCTATTTTTCCGGGCGCCGGCCTCCACGTAGTCGGCCCAGTTGCGGGAGCTCTGCTCGCGACTCAGAGCGTCGGTGCGCTGCTGCTCCATGTCCCGCTGGCGGCGCAAATCGGCGATACGCTGCTCCTCCTCCAGGCAGTCACGCTCCAACAACTCCTGCCCTCCGCCATGCGGTCGTGCTCCAACAACTCCTCGATCTGCGCATTGCCATCTAAAGACAGATAGAATGCCTCCTCCCTCCGTCTGCCTTCCGGTGAAAAACCGAACACTAGTTCCGGCGGTGACCGCCTCCGGCATCACCTACCGCGGACGGGCGGGGGCATGGCGGATGTGGAGAGAGACATCGGGCTGGTGGGGGCTTATGAGGATATGGCGAGTTGGGTCACGGTGGCACAGGAGAATGCCGGGAAACATTACTTATAGGGGGAAGGTAGCACGACGGTCATCGGAATTCAATGCATAATGGCTTAGCGCGCCAGCTTACCGTGGAAAACTAGGGAAACTAAAATTATGACTGTGTCGTCCCGTCCTGTCTGGGTCGCACGCCGGCATGGCGGTCAAACGAGTGCACTCGAATCATCTCCCTCCTTGTCAATAATGATTTCATGGATTTAAAAAGCCCGCAACAATTAAAGCGTATCTTTTTCGCATCAGTTAGCTGCCTTAATTACGGCCGGCTGCATGCAGGCACTCGGAATCGCTCACAGGTAGTACGCGAAGCAGCATGCAACGAGTCACGGCCGAGTGCACGCATGCAGCCACTTAAATCACTGGAATTAATTAGGCTTATACTTCTGCATGCCATTAATTATTGCCATACCTTGGTCTTGCTGCTTTGCTCACAGGACTAATAAACCCGGACGGAGGGAGTACCTTGGTTGGTGAGAGGTTTGAATTAAGCCCTGCAAACCGGAAAGGAGGTACTAGTACGTGCGTGATCTGCTATTTATTCGTGTAGGATCGAGTAGGTCGTTTCTTGAATTGAGCCCTGCAAACCGGCAAGGAGGTAGTACGTGCGTGATACGCTATTTATCCGTGTAGGATCGATAGTGTAGCTTGTCAGTTTCTTCAGAGGTAGGCATTTTTATCCGTGTAGGATCGATAGTGTAGCTTGTCAGTTTCTTCAGAGGTAGGCAGTTTTATCCAAAAACTGCCACTTCGCATCTTGCATCGCAAATAAAACTGCCAGGAGCGCATTTGTAGGCTAGCTAGTGATCGATCAGTAACTTGTAAACACTGAGCGAATAGAAATAAGTAACTGTTAGTGCATCTCAATGATTCACATATCATATACAAATATGTAGCTCCAAAAGCAAAGATCAGCCACTTTGGATCTTGCCTCGCAACTAAAACTAACTAGTATGATTCCCATACATAAGATCAACATTTTAATGCATCTCAATGATTCACAGATCATATACAAATATGTAGCTCCAAAAGCAAAGATCTAGAAAAAACATCTGTTCTTCCTACTAACATGGATGCTTCTCTTGGCCAACATTCAGTACAGACTGAAAGACAAATTTGTTTGTGAAGTCTACAATTCCTCTTGCAAACGTAAGTGGTTTCACCAACAGTTGGAACCATGAGAATGAACCACACATGATGGAGGAACATCCACTGCAATATGATTTGGTCTTCTCTCGATCACACCGCGAGACTATTTTCGGAATACAAACTTTAACTTAGGGAAAATGATGCCCATTGTATAATCAGACCAAAGCAATGAAGCACCAAGTGTTGGCCAGTAAATAGTACAGTACTACTTTTCTGCAGTCCATGAAGTGACTATCCAATCTTTGTGTCTATTTTCAAATGGCACTGCATGTAGTGACTATATTATTCTCTTGTGCAGTTCAACCAAAATTGCGGACACTTTGTTTGTTTGCCAAATAGCAACGGGCACACATCTCTGTCTGCACAAATATCAAGCAGCTAGTAAACATATACCACACCATGTTCGAAGTGATGGAAGAGGTGTAATCGATACAACCAAAATTGAGCATCCAATCATTGAATCATGTACTGCACTTCCAATGCAGGTCCACCCTGCCAATAAATTCACATGCAAACCACTAGTATTACTATCTAATGACAGTACAAAAAGAGTAGCAAGATAGTAGCAAACAGTGTACCTTCGTAATGAACAGCTCATAGTGCCACCAATTGGATATAAAGGTTTGGGAAAAAACATGCTCCTAATGTTGAACCAGTTGGACTTTTTGTGCAGCTCCACTAAAATCGAGCATCCCTGTTTGCATTGATATTGAAAGTGTGATTACTATAAAAGTGGCACTAGTTGAAGCATAGACTCACAAATATAAGCATTCCAATTTCTTAATGGGAAAAGGTAGCAAGACTGTTTCTAACCACCTGTTTGAAGGAATAAATAAAGCAACATCGGCTGATGTCAGGAAGGCATACATAGTTTTTTCTGAAAAACTGAGCCATTCCTGACCGTTCCTCTTCTTTTAAGCAAATTTTGTGCAGTTCTACTAAAATAAAATGCCATCACCGCCTTGACAATTTAGTTACACTGTACAAAAGGAAATGACTTAACATTACATCATGATGTCGGGTATGTAGTAGATAGGCATTAGAGACAAACATACAGACCTCCTCCGATAACATAATGAACATTAATTTTAACAAAGGTGTGACTAGCTTTACCGGGATAATTTGAGTGAACTCTACACCCTCTGTTCCGTAATATAAGACGTTTTCGCGGTTCAATTTAAAGTACCAAATGTCTAGTATTTGGAAAAACAGGTAGTATTTTTCTTGAGCACATATCTGGGAAGGCTTGCCACACTTTATTTATGTCCATACGCTAATGCAACACCATTCAAATACTACAAATATACACTAATCATGTGGCTAGTGCAACAGTAGAGTTGTTAGTTTATTACAGGGTACAGTACAATGGTTTTACTGAACAGATTTCGATAAACTCTAGCACTGGAAGGTTACTATAAGAATTAACAATACAAAATGTAAAGGTAACAAGTTTCAGCATTGGTATACTAGCTGTGCATGAGCATTAAACCAAATACAGAAGTCTGAAGGTAACTAGCATTATTAACTAATGACAATATAAAAAATTGCAAACCATGTACCTCCAAGGTAAATATCATTTCAAACTCGGGGGGACCTTAAAAATTGCTATCCCAATCTTGATAATCGATCAAACATAAAAACTTGATCGAACGAATCAAGAGAACAACCGGAGGAGGAGGTGCCCACTCTTGACCTTTCCTCTTGTCTTCATAATTGTCTGTGCAGTTTAACCAAAATAAAATGACATCAGCGCCCTGGCATTTTGGTGACACTATACAAAAAAATTAAATTATCTCATGAAAGTGAGGTATGTAATCTATAAGCATTAACATTGCAAAAATCTGAAGGTAGTAACAAGTTTCATCCTTGGTATACTGGTTGTGCAACAACATTAGAATGCCTTAGCTAAAAAATCTTTAATACATCCACACTCAACAGCTAACCCTGAAACGATCCAGTGACATTAAATGGTACTGCTTAAATTTATCTGTGGCATTAGACTGAGAGTAGCATTAGTTAAATGTGGCATCACTTTAGCAGTAGCATTGCTTGACTTGACTGCTGGTGTTACACTAACAGCAAAAAAGTGGCAATAAGAGCATGGGAGGCCCATTCGGACAGTGGGCGCACTAGTACGATGTACCTCCACGGACGCAGAGTGGTGAGGGAGGTATGGTTGCCCAGAGCATCAAATATCCAGGCAGCATATGTGGATTACGTCCCATTTTTGTTCTCTTTAGCCACCTTTTTCCTATGTGAGGACAACAAACCGATCGACCTGGTCATTCTCTATTGCGTTGTCATGCCTTTCTACCCTTCTTCAACCAAGAGACACGAGACTCGTTCCTTAGCTACTGATTTTCCCCTTTTCAACCTAGATGCGGGTTCAATGCCTACTCTCTTGGACAGTACAGTCTGCCTTCCTTTCCTTATTCAACCCAGACATGCATGGCCAGCAGAGCAGAGCATAGCAAATTGGGAAGATGGTGGAGTGGAAAAATATCCACGTGCAACGACGTGCTAGATGGGGCAATAGAATAAGGGTATGGTTCGAAAAGAGGTAGCATACCTGAGGGTTGGCGGGAAGTGGCTTTGCTCGTGGTTGTCGTCCTGCGCACACACTACGGCAGTGATCCCGCGCGGGTGCTAGGTCTGAGAGGACGGCCTTGCCGTCAGTGCGTGACCTCGCTCGCCGACGACGAGTGCATCAACGATGCACGTCCTTTTCTTCCCCGGCGGATCTGTGACCACCGGTGAGGAGGGAGAGAGGGGTCGTATTTTTTAGATCTGGAGAGAGGGTGGTAGTGTGAGAAGCAAGTGGGAAGCCCTTGGCAAGAAAGCGCTGAAGCTCCTGCCTATATATCTTCTTTGGACTACTAGTACTGGAGGTGGAGTAGTGGTAGAGTAGTTTATATTTTCTCTACGTACAATACTAGTTAGTTGTGCTTCAAAACTGAATGGTGCGCCATTAAAAAAATAAAGACGTGGTAGTACAAAACTGAACCGCACGCCATTAAACAAAACTGAACGGCACGCCATTAAAATCCAGATGGACGTGGTAGTACTCCTAAATCTAGACGGTGGTGCTACTACTACTAGTAGTAGTAGTACCAATGTAGTACTCCTAGGAGTACTGGCACTGTACTACCCGTTGGTCAAATTATTACGTGCTGCTCCTCACAGTGAAGTGACAAGACCCTGCGCCGGAGATGACACCTGAGTATAGGCGGCGAGTTCGGCATACCATAGTCAGCCTCACCGTCTGCAGTCACTATCATCATGGCTGTAGAGCTAGCATGCTTACAACAAGCCCTGTTCGACATAATTTCTCGTGCGTAGATGCTCGTGCATTGCACGGAACACCAAGATTGGGGGTGGACGGCTCCGGCAGCAGCCATCGCGCCAGATTTATCCACGGCCTTCTAGATGTGGTGGGGAGGAGATAAGGCTGATTGTGAGAGACAAGGAGTTGTTTGTAAATAGGGAACAAGTGCGGGCATCTTTTTGCAAAAATGGAGAAGCTTGGTTTGTATGCGTCAGATCTAGATCCGACGGCTATTGGTGAAAGATGGGAGGCACAACATCATCACCAACTCAGGACCTGTTTGATTCATAGGATTTTGAAAACGCAGGAATAGGACACGACAATATTACAAGTTTCAAACTGATATTACAAATCTTAGGAGTAATGCTGCACCTAGGAAGAGGGAATTACTAGGAAGTTCACGTAAGAACTTTCGTTACTTTAGGTGGATGCAGCATTATCGTACAAACTAAAATCCACCGCCCTGACAAGTCACTAATGGGCAAATAAGTTTTCGAGTCTCTGGCCACTTGATGTTTCAAAAACAAGTCCCTAGGGTAGGAGCCCCCACTACAAATCCTCTTCTCCCTAGTCATCTTGAAGAAAACCGACGATGCGTGCGGCGGGTAGGGTTTGTAGGAGTACTACTGCGTGCAGGGCCACGGCGTAGTAAACAGGAGAGGGATTGAGTTCGAGTTGACGCCTTAACACGGGTGGGCCGCTTGGTTTTACGGGAAGGAGGCATCATTTTGGGGTCGGGGACCAGTGGAGATATACGTAGTACAAGAAATTGTGGACGTAGGTTCAATCGAAAGACAATGACGCATGGGCCCCACATTTTGACATACCCGTGGCCACGTGAAATTTGCTACTCAAAATAATGCATAAAAGTTCCTCCAAAAACAACTATAAATAATGGGAAGTGAATGTATGCCTAAAATGAATATGTAATACAAAGAAAAAAAAATGAAATGTAGGTAAACCAATAACCATTCTAACAAAAATTTGAATGTGAACGACATATGTGTGCACGGGACCAACACATACATTGTCAATACAAAATCTGATGCAAAAAATAACTTATGAGTAACATGCACGAATTGATGATGTCGTGCTTGCATGCATAGAGTACAAAAACAATGTGATTTATGACTTGCATGCATGTCCATGAAAAAAGCTACTAGTGGGTTGTACTAGCTATTTAGGAATACAGAAGATGTATACATGGAATTTGTAGGGAAAGAGTTGACATGTCTCTCAATTCCTATGAGTAGGGATTGGACAAGATATGTCATTTGGTTCACATCATAGGAACTTTTCTAATTAATCTAGAGATGACATGTATCTCAATTCCTATAAGGAGGGATTAGAAAAGAGATGTCATTTGGTTCACATGATAGGAACTTTTGTATTGAATATACGCTAATATTTATTTTCCTTTGAAATTGTGGGAATATAGGAATCCATTCATATTAACCAAGTGGCTCTAAAGCTATAAAAAAGATATCATGTTTATTTTCCTTTGGAATCTGGAGTATATGAATCTATTCGTATGAACCAACTGCTCTGAAGGAAACATATCCTGTAAAAATCATATCATATAGAATTCCTATAATATTCCTCCAAACGAAAGGATGGTTGAAATTGCTGCAGGTCATACGAGGGTCTTTCTTTGTACACCCCCCCCCATCTTTATAGTTACCTCTCGAAGACGAATGAAATGATATATACTGGGTGTTATATATGTGCATTTTGGTATACGAAAACTCGGTAAAAGTTTGCGAGGTTTGAATTTTCAATAAAGCTATATGCACTACATTTTGGAACGGAGGGAGGAGCATATGGCAGCTACTAACACTCACGTGGAAGATTTGTGTGTCGGAGGAGTGGCTGTTCTGTTAAATGACATGGCAAAACGGATACTGTCGGATGCCGATCTAACGGTTCCTACGGTGTTCGTTTCTTGGCGAAGGTTTGTCAGATATGATTTACGGACACATGCATTGTATTGATATGTGCCCCCTCTCTCTCACGGACACACGCATCCTCATGAGTCACAACTCTCCCGAGTCCTCTCGCACCCACCATCTATAGGTAGACGTGACACACATATGTGCTATTCACACCCTACCCTTAGAACTTCTAAAAAATAAAAGACGTCGCGCACCTTTTATTTTAACTCACACGTCACACACTTATACTATTACTCTTGTGGCAAATGTAGTTTGGGCGTAGTATATATGCAGGAGCCTTGGCGCTTGCTTTACTAGGGTTCCTCTCTTTCACTCTCTCATGCACTCCAGATCTAAGCTAGACATAGGTGGCCACACTCTCTCTGCTCACGGCTGGTCACAAATCCGGCCGGACCACCTCGACTGGGGCAGGGGTGTAGGTGCATCGTTCACACGGTTGTCGGCGGTGAGGGAGGAGACCAACAACTGCCGGCGCGTCCCGATCGGTGGTCGTGTCGTTCTCTCCGAGACAGCACCGGCTCAGGAGGGCCTCCGACCCCTTCTTCCTCCCTGCGGTATTGTGGCCAAGATTCGGCCTCCAGCATCGTCTTTGCCACATGCCGATGACCCTGAGGTATATATTCCTTTGAAACCTGCCTTGCTCTACTGGCCCAGCTCCCAACGTGGCTATGTGTGGATCTTTTTCTACTTCCGTCGGTTGTTCCAAAGCCACTAGACTTTTACTATTATTAGAGGTAAAGCTAGTTCATACAGTCAAATCTAAGAGATGGTTCAAACAGGGAAGAAAGTGGGAAAGCTGTAGCATGAATCTAGGACTTGGTTCTAAGAGGAAACGGGGGAAAGTAATAGATACTGGCTACCCAACCGGTCTCTTGGCTGAAAAGGCAAAGAAAGCATGGTGGATGGCGAAGGGTGGGGGGAGGTGGACCTGTCTCTTGGTCGAAAATGGAAAGAAAGTCAGGGGTGTTGGGGGACAACGCAAATGAGAACGGGGAATTCTAGATTCCCTATTCTCACATAGGGAAATGTCGTCGAGGAGATAAAAAATGGGACAAACACAGACATGCTGACTGAGTGTTTGCCACTGTCGGCAACTACATTTGCCTCACCAATTTATGCCCCTACTTTCCCTACGCCCATATCGCTACCGTTAATGTAAAATCACATGAAGCATTAAGCAATGCCACCTAATATCACTATTAAGTAATGGTCTAGTACCATCGATAAATTGAAACAATGCCATCACCATTTTATGAAGTGAATCCGTCTTGCTTTATTTCCCATGAATTGTTTTTTTGCAGTTACACTTAAATCTCACACCGCTGACATTCCTTCATCCTAGTGGAACAACACAAATTTGATTGCACATTTACTGACCATGTGCTACTCTCATGACAGTAATACTAATGCTATTGTTCTGCATGTTAATCTAGTGTCTCTATTGATGTGATGTGATACTACTTAAGGGCACTTTCATACTGCCAATGTAGTGCCAATTATAACGCAATAGATGTTGCTGTTAATCATATGGCACTGCAAATAACTGTTATCGTTTAAATAATCATATTTCATATTTTCATATTTGCGCAAACAGGGATGTCTGTCTTCGTATCGTTTCTATCTGCGCAATCAAAGGCACACACCTCAGTTTTAGTAGAACTGCGCAAAATGAAATGGCCTTGCTGTCGTCGTCTAACCACTTGTCTTCCTGGTATTCCTATATTGGTAGTAACTAAGTAGAATGACCAACTTAATCTAAAAGAAGTTGATTCATATGTTTACTTCCTGATTGCAGTGTAGGGATGAGCGAGGACAACTGCATCCTAGTAGGGAATGCAATTTCTCCTAGTTCATCCACGGACGAGGACTAGCTGGCATGGCTGCACGGAGGTTTTTGGGACAGGTGTGCGGACAACAGGCATTGTGGTTTGCTTATTTCTGCCAATAGCAGTGCTTAAATATAGTGGAACTTCACAAGAAGTTCAGATGGTCAGTACACTACATGGTTCAGTTCAGCATTCCAACTGAGAAGACAGTTATAATTGGTTATTCTAGAATGAGGGAACCTAACCCTGGATGGTGGCAACAAGAAAAACAAGAGTGAACTCTGGGAAATTAAAGCCTGCCTAGGGATGCCCTTTGCTCAGAGAAGCCTTGCTTGATTTTTCCTGATTTGTAAACCTTCTCACAACTTTGTCTTTTGTTGTGAACTAGTATATGTTATGTTCTATGAATCATTGAGATGTATAAAACTGCTTAACTTATGCTTTTCAAGTATTTTATGAATATGAGTTTAACGGGATGTTCCACATGAATGCTGGACTAGCGTGTGAATGTTTGGAATTTACATTGTGGCCTTAGTTAACTCCATGAACCATTGTAACAAGATACATAGTTGCTTATATGTCAAGTAGCAAATTATTGATTGTTAGTTGGTCGATACCCGACTTTTATAGTGTTGAAGCGAGCGGAGCCAATGTACCGTGTTTTTCACAATTGCTTACAAGTGGGGTAGCACCAACAGTGTTTACAAGTACTTCACTAGCCTTACGTACCCTATGTATACGTTGGCACACAGTTCTTGAACGAGTACTCTATTTCATCAAGCACACACTGCTCGTATGATAAGCTGTGACAACTTATGTCTTATGATGTCATATTCATGAAGAAACTAGTGAGGACGCATCTGTTTCAGCAACAATTAGGATGGTTCTCACATGAGTCATGGGCACACAAAAGTAGCAGCAGTTCCCATAGATGGATTCGAACAGAGTACTAGCCCCAGAGGGCTCAATAATAGGCAAGGTTTCAATAATTAGACACAATCCAAACTACTATTAAACACTAGCTGGGGCAACTATTTCATGCCTCGATCTAATTTGTGATGGACACAAGACGGACCTTGCCATGAACATCATCGAGGACATCCGGCAGTAGCTCAATCCTGCGAACCTTCCTGAAGATAACCTTGTGGCCTTGCCACTCATAAACTTGTTTGTGGAGGCATGCCATGTCATCTTCCCACGTAAGCTTGACAAGAATGGTATGCCTCACAAACGAAAGAGTAGCTTGGAACTTCTTGTCCTTCAATACACCCTGGACAACACGCCTGATAATAGTGAGGCTGGAATACATCTCGACTTCGGTATATGTGCAAATGGCTTCCAGGATCCAACAGCCTAAGAACTTTGTTTTCCCAGTGCGTATATTCAGGTAATCCACCTCATAACGAATGACATGTACAACCACACAATCCTTGTCTGCATAAAGGTTCTAATTGAAAGAGAAACAAATTCTGAATTACTTTCCAATATAAGAAACACAAGTTATTTAAACCACTATGTATAGTCGAAAGTATGCATGACAAGGAAGGTAGCATCGCATCGAAGCTAATAAATTTTTTCATTATTTATCACCACATACTTAGATGAAAAACCACAATCGAGATCGGCAAAGAAGAAAATCAC
>NC_041387.1:227643999-227669022 GCF_002162155.2 Triticum dicoccoides | reverse complement strand
AAATGGGTCGTTGACCATCTCAGTAGTGGCCATGAGCGTATATGGGCTCGGCTTGGTGGCTGCCTCCATCTTTTCGGAGCTCTCTGTATCATGGGGATCATCCTCCCGCGTCTGGTCCAACATCGGTAGATCTTGCCTAGCGCCTAGGCGTGCCTAAGCACCTCCTAGGCACTACCTTTTCCAATAGGAAAAACCAAGCAGATCAAGGCTTTCCAATCAATCCATCAGTGCAAGTGTGAAACACTCCATAAGATCAGTACATTTTAGAAAAAAAGAGTATATGTGATGTGCTTTGAATAATTAATAGATATCAAGTGTTCTCCAATTAGAGCCGCCGATCAAAGTATGAACCTAATGCATTGTAAATTATTACCCCTTGATGTGTACACATCTTAAACTGAATAGTAGAACAAAAAATTTGGCAACATTGAGTAGATATTTAGAACAAGACAGGAGATATCTAGAATAATAAAATTGGAAATATAATGTGTTGGGCACCACAATGCTACATTTAACAGGCCAGCCTCTTTGACAAAATTTGAGTGCTGGTATTTTATATATGGATCAATTAATACGTACAGGCATAAATCACCCTCACAAATTAGTAAAACACACAAAATGAATATATACATAGAGAAGGAAGTTATACCTTGGAATATCCAATACTGAATGATAGGCTGTGTAAATTTGTGATGCTTTGACACAGAAGATACAAGACCTTAAGAGGATGTACATGACAAGTGGAAGGTTGTTTCCTTTCTCTTCATAGCTTCTAAAAAACAGGTTTTAGGAAGAGTTAAATTGGATAACCCCACTGGGACATTCTAGTCAAACTTTAGTAGAGAGAACCCCATTGGCCAGTAAAAGGGGTATTGCCTTTCTGAAAAGTACTGAAAAATAACTGCTAATGACATGAATCAAGAGGCCATCAAAATTATGAACTATTCAATCAGAAAATAAATTCCATCTGATAGACATAAAAAAAATTGATTTTAAATATATATTCTATTCTAGCAAGCATATAGGGACTCTTCGGGTTCATTAGGAGGTCATAAATTTGCGGTGAAAGCAAGAAATATACAACCATCAATTTGGTGGACCCTAATTAGTATAAAACTATTTTAAGTCAGTCACACTAATATGGAATAGAAATGCTCAACAATCTAAGAACATCCAAATATATTTTCAGTTGTAAGTATAACAAATATCCAGGCAACTCAACAAATATTATATTACGGTGCCTTGTTGTTAATGAATAGTGACATAATTTCTAACAGAATATGTGATGAATAGATCCTAAATTACACGCGACCATAGATACGTCATCATGAACAAAATAAGTGATAATAAAGCACTTTAAGGGTTTAGATAGAAAGTAAACAAGTGTTAAACATCCTACCTTCTAAAGTAGCTCTTGCCTTTTGGATTGGATCATTGCCGAGCAAGGGATCTTTTCCTAATCCTGTTTGGAGGAGAGAGGGGCACGATACTATTAGGCCCTCCACCTAAATTTCATAAGATGGAAAACTGAATCAGTAACGCACAACCTCAAGAAGATACAGTTTGTGCAATTATCTCTATAGAGAAAAAGGTGAAAGTAAGAGCGCTTTTCTGGCTATTGTTGCAACATTACATCTTGTCTATACAGATAAAAAGGTGAAAGCAAGTCTTGCCTCTAAATGGGGCATACATTTATCTCGATTCGCCCTCTACATCAGGAACATCGTCAAATGATTGCTCCGAAACACAAAAAATGGTCATCGGGTACAATACATGCAGAAACACACAATGGAACAATTTGACTACTACTACAAAAAAGTTGGCCAATGCCATTGTTGCTCTTACTTATATTGATATCAGTCTTCTTTACCTCCTCTCCAACCAGTCCCACGACCCTCCTTCACTAACAAAAACTGATCTCCTCGATACAACGCAGAACAGCTGATCCTCTCCTGCTTCGTCAGTTGCTCTAGGCATCGCATCACCTTCGAGTTGTGTGTTCCGAGCTGCAGGTTGCATTAGTAATAAAAAGCCAATCACCAATTAAAAAAACATTTTTGTTCAACCTTGGAGACATGCATTTCAGCACGTAGGAATGCATGTGCCTCCTCACTCTAACCGGGCCAAATAAAGGAGAGATGAAGGGAGGAGGTGATACCTTGCAAGGAGAGGTCATCCATGAAATCGATGCGACATCCATCAACAGTGCCCCGGCCTAGGTTTTCGGATGGGAGAAATGCGGAGACAGGAGAGGGGGCAGTCACTACCCAGCACAACTACGACGGAATCCACACCAAGTTGGGAGAACGATGAGGCCGTACCTTTGATAAGCACTCCCTAAGATGAAGTGGAGGCTATCCGCGCACTGTGCCCCAGCGGCAAGGGAGGAGTCGGAGCCGCGGCAGCCGGCAGAGATGCGTCAGGCTTGGGGGTTGCTACTAGTCATGACCGACTGTGTCAGCTATGGCCAAAGCACACCGTGCTTGGGATGCATTGAGTGTCGTCAACAAAGGTGTGCAAGGTGTGGAGTCGTGCAGTGTGTGGGTGGCATCGACATCGGGTGCTGCGAAGTGTGTGGCCGTGGCAACGAAGCTGAGTGGTGGCGAAGCAAAAACTATCACCGCCGCCTATGTCGCCACCGCCCGCCGCCGCTTGAAACCCTAGAATAGAAAGGGGCAACGGGTCGTGCCTTCCTTTGGTCGGGGGATGAGGGACGGTTCTTCGAGTCGTGCGATGCAATCGATTGATAACAAACCGGTGCGCTACAGAGGATACGAAAGCACCAACGTTTCTGGGAGGTGAGACAAAAAAACAAGACGAAAAAAAACAAGACGAAAAAAACCAAACGAAGGTGGGAGATGGGACGGAAAAAACCTAACAACTACTCCATTAGGAGTAGAGATTAATATAAACTAGTAGAATGCCCGTGCATTGCCACGGGCTTTTGTTTCTTGATTGCACATATAAATATAATGCATATAGCTCAGGAAGTTGAAAGACTGTTGTAGCACCCCATCCAAATAATAAATATGTAACTCATTACTCAAATTCCACATGTAATTCGACAATGTATACAAAGAGAGCAATGATAAGTATCTATTACAACTAAGATCTACTTAATGCACTTGAAATATTCTTGTACAATGTCAGGGAATGTTGTCTTCCGCTTCATTAACATGGTGGTTCATTCTTAACTCATAGCAATCTTGCATGAGTTTGGTTGAAGATATGCGCATGGACCTTGTGTTGTACTCCGTCTATCCCAGAATACAATAATGTTTTTAATATTATAAAATATTCTTATATTATGGGACGGAGGGTGTAACTCTTTTATAGTTGGTGCTACATTGATCTATACACAGGTAAACCTGATCTGCTTCATTAAATAAAAAGTTGCACTTTGAACAAATTCAGCACACAAGTTTTGTAGCTTTTGCTATCTTTTTTTGGAAATGGAGGCGTACCCCAGGCCTCTGCATCATAATGATGCATGCAGCCATCTTATTAAAGAGTCTCGAAGTAGCACAAAGTCATAAAAGTATTACAGCTTGCAAATGGAGCGAAAAAATAAAAGAAAAGTACATGCTCAAAATCACAACTGGTATGACAATGTAAAGGATAAGCTCCCTAGACTCCTATCCTGTTATGTGACCCCCATCTGAACCGGTTGAATATAGCCTGTGCTACCATCTCCAACTGGTTGCACCCAGTAACCAAAGGCTCCCTGGAGTCCAGAGGAGTGAGTAAGGACCATGTACGGATTCAAGCGATGGCTCTGAAGATGACCTGCAAGAAAGATAAAGTGTGTTGTCTGTTAAAAATCATATCATTCCTGCAATTCCATATAGCCCATAGAAGCACACATATTCCAATCCGAATACGATCCGCAGTAATATGTTCAACCCTAGTTAACCACGTTCCAAACAACGATTCAATGTCAACTGGAGGATTAATGGTAAAGTCTATATGGACCATTCTCCAAAGCAATTTGGCGAGAAACTGAACTATGTCCAGCAATTGATCCACGCATACAGACGAGATAACTGAGCTATGAAGCAGTTCCCATGATACACATCAAATTAGCTATTCATGTCATGTCAAGCATCTCTTAATATTAGTCCTCCACTAATTAAAACCTAATAATTTGCTTACCATCACAGCAACATTTTTTTTTCAATCCTAGCCCTTTTTGTCTACCCCAACTCACCTTGACAATGAATGACAAGCATAATTAGTTCAATGAGCACACAACAGATAAAAGAGAAAGGTTTTAAAATAACCAACCACGAGCATGACCAGGGGCTTGGCTAGTTATGTTTGGTGATTGCATGCAAAATTTGAAGACATACGCATGGAAGATGAAAGCCATGAATTGGTCCATTAAAGAACAACCTTATTAACAGCAAGCAAGGATAACACCATTTGGATCATCTTTTCACACTGAAAAATCTACAACACTTGGTAGATATAAATGTATAAGCACAAAGCATGCCAAAAATTCAACACTTACACGATATACAAACAGTAAACTGTCAAATAAGTTATAAGAAAAGTTCTACATATACTCAAATGGAAATGAAACAACTATATTGTATACCTTTGCTACTACAGTACTACTTGTGCATCAGTGATGCTATAACTCGCGTAATCATACAAAACCCATTCTATATTGCATTGGCAGTTATGAAGTTGCATCAGTACTACATATTTTTATCTATCTCTAAATAATAAAAGACACTCAGGCTAGGAAAGACGCTATTATGTTAGGAGGTACTATCAAGCATCTAGTCATAAGAGCGATGTGAACTTGTTGTACACAGAGATCATGGACTCTTCTCCAAATTACTATTGAACTGTGAATTAGGCCATCACATTTTTGTACTCAGTTAGTGTCCATGATCATATATTTGTGTGTACAACTCCCATCCCTCATGGTTACTCCTGAATAAGATAGCATCAGGTCGTGTAATAGTTCCAAAAGAAAGAAATAATTGCAATGTCTAAAATGCTATCTTTACTCCCTCCAGTTACAGAAGCAACCACCACCGGCTTCTTCATGTGAGGGTTTGCCAATGAAATCAAGTATTAAAAATCTTCCTTGGAATGAGGGCATCAGTAAAGTCAGTCATACCCAAATTGTTGTTCGAAGAGAACTAACATGGATACAAAATAGTAGCAATAGTACCAGTCAGGCAGATACAACAAATACTCCTGACATTTTTCATCTCCTATTATGCAATGTCATCAGAAGTAAACACCTTCAAAAGGCAGTTTGGACAGTATTAATCACAATTCCAAGTTCCTAATGCCAGTCTTGATATTTATCATCTGCTTCTTTGTCTCAAGCCCATGCGCCCGAACTACTGAGTTTGAGCCCCAAGAATATTTAAAGAATAATGTATGTGTGAATGTATACGAGGATTCCTAGATGGACAATATCTTCCCATGCTCATGCTTTTCAACACATGTAGAGCCATGTCTATAATAGCCCGATATAGTAAAATGCCAGTGGCGATATAACTCACATATGTTTCCTTAATCCATAACTTTTGGTACCTAATTCACATAATAAGTAAACCTCATTCGTCATTCATGCGGTTGAAGTACAAGCATTTAATTCTTCTAATCTAGCCAGCTCATTATCTTGTTTTAATGACTAAACTATCAAAATTAGTTATGCCACTTGCTGAGATGGACCACATTATGATGACTAAAGATAAGGTCTCTAAGTAAGACTTCATCTTGTGCACAACAACAATCTTCTCAATAAGCAATAAGCTCAATCTAATCGAGATGAACTTAACAAATCAGCACACAACATAGTAGAGGATCACCAAATGATTTATGAAAAGACTTTGTTGGAATTTGCAAAGAATACAACTCAGGAATCTGGCTAAATGTTTTTTATAGAACTCACTCCATGCAAGCTTTATCTAGGCAGCAGCACCGTTGAATTTATCAACTAAATACAACAGTTCATGCATGAAAAATATATATTAATGATGTTCCCATTTATCGTATTATATTTCTAGGCTAATGATGAAGAACTTCCCAATTCTTGGAATAGAAGCCATCATCTTCCTAAATCGATACAAAATTTCACATCTTAGCATAGTTAAAAAGGTGGGGAGGAGAAGGAAGCATACCATAACACATTTCCTTATACTTGCATCCTTGTAACGTGCAAGAAAACATCCTTGTTGAGGCTTCGACCCATCTTCGTGTAGCTGTAAATGAGCTTCTTTTTCTGGACCATAGTTTCCACTTCTGGTCGCTTACTGAATGTTTTCACTACACCAATGCCTCCTACAACCTTTAGCAGGCTAGCTGCTGATACGTCTCCAACGTATCTATAATTTTTTATTGTTCCATGATATTATATTACCCCTTTTGGATGTTTATGGGATTAATTTTACAGATTTATATCATTTTTGGGACTAACCTACTAACCGAAGGCCCAGCCCGTATTGCTGCTTTTTTGCCTATTTCAGTATTCCGAAGAAAAGGAATATCAAACGGAGTCCAAACGGAATGAAACCTTCGGGAGCGTGATTTTTGGAACGAACGTGATCCAAAGAACTTGGAGTGCAAGTCAAGAAGCTTGTGAGGCAGCCAGGAGACAGGAGGGCGTGCCCACCCCCTCTGGGCACGCCCCCCTATCTCCTAGGCCCCACAGGCGGCCACCGACGTACTTCTTCCTCTTATTTATACCTACATACCCCGAAAACATCCAGGGAGCCAGCGAAACACAATTTCCACCATCGTAACCTTCTGTATCCGCGAGATCCCATCTTGGAGCCTTCGTCGGTGCTCCGCCGGAGGGGGAATTGACCATGGAGGGCTTCTACATCAACACCATAGCCCCTCCAATGAGTTGTCAGTAGTTTACCACAGACCTTTGGGTCCATAGTTATTAGGTAGATGGCTTCTTCCCTCTTTTTGGATCTCAATACAATGTTCTCCCCCTCTCTTGTGGAGATCTATTCGATGTAAACTCTTTTTGCGGTGTGTTTATCGAGATCCGATGAATTATGGGTTTATGATCAAGTTTATCTATGAATAATATTTGAATCTTCTCTGAATTCTTTTATGTATGATTGAGTTATCTTTGCAAGTCTCTTCGAATTATCAGTTTGGTTTGGCCTACTAGATTGATCTTTCTTGCCATGGGAGAAGTGCTTAGCTTTGGGTTCAATCTTGCGGTGTCCTTTCCCAGTGACATCGGGGGCGGCAAGGCACGTATTGTATTGTTGCCATCGAGGATAAAAAGATGGAGTTTATATCACATTGCTTGAGTTTATCCCTCTACATCATGTCATCTTTCTTAATGCGTTACTCTGTTCTTTATGAACTTAATACTCTAGATGCAGGCAGGAGTCGGTCGATGTGTGGAGTAATAGTAGTAGATGCAGGCAAGAGTCGGTCTACTTATTGCAGACGTGATGCCTATATACATGATCATGCCTAGATAATCTCATAATTATTCGCTTTTCTATCAATTGCTCGACAGTAATTTGTTCACCCACCGTAATACTTATGCTATCTTGAGAGAAGCCACTAGTGAAACGTATGGCCCCCGGGTCTATCTTTTATCATATAAGCTTTCAATCTACTTTTATTTGCATCTTTACTTTTTGCATCTATATTATAAAATACCAAAAATATATTTATCTTATCATACTATCTCTATCAGATCTCACTTTCACAAGTGGCCGTGAAGGGATTGACAACCCCTTTATTGTGTTGGTTGCGAGTTCTTTGTTTATTTGTGTAGGTGCGTGGGACTTTTGAGGAGCCTCCTACTGGATTGATACCTTGGTTCTCAAAAACTGAGGGAAATACATATGCTACTTTGCTGCATCACCCTTTCCTCTTCAAGCAAAACCAACGCAAGCTCAAGATGTAGCAAGAAGGATTTCTGGCGCCGTTGCCGGGGAGGTCTTCGCTCAAGACAAGACATACCAAGTACCCATCGCAAACTCATCTCCCTCGCATTTACATTATTTGCGATTTGCCTCTCGTTTTCCTCTCCCCCACTTCACCCTTGCCGTTTTATTCGCCATATATTTCCCAATCTCTCTCTCTCTCTCTCTTTCGCTTGCCTTTTTCCGGTTGCTCGCATGTTAGATTGTTTACCTTGTCATTATGGCTAGTCCTCCTATCCTTGTTATTACTCCCGAACATGAAATTCTCAATTTTAAGCAAAGGGAGGGAGAAAATTTAAAAGATGCTTGGCATAGAATTTGCAATGCTCAAAATAAATCTTCTAGGAAGCTTTTTTACTTCTGTACATCTTCACAATTTTTATGTAGGCATTACTTCTTGGAATAGATGTGTTCTTGATACCGTTACCGGAGGGGATTTCTTGAGTAACCATACATTTGATTCTTACAA
Organism: Triticum dicoccoides; assembly: GCF_002162155.2. NCBI lineage: Eukaryota > Viridiplantae > Streptophyta > Magnoliopsida > Poales > Poaceae > Triticum > Triticum dicoccoides. The sequence continues at coordinate 227,660,628 of NC_041387.1, read as the reverse complement.
TGCTATGTTAGATTTGTTTGGCCCACCACCTCTTTTGGTTAATGGAACTATTTTAACTTTAGAACATGTTATGCAACGACTTGAGATTATTGAAAATAAAATTGCCACTGTTGAGTTGATTGAAAATTTGGATGAAAAGATTCATAATCACATTACCCAATATGGATCTAGGGTTGGAGTTACTTTGAAAAATCTTAAAGAGAAAGAACCTATAGTTAATGAAAAAATAGATCTAGATTCTGCAAGAATCGGTAAACTTGAGGATTTCATTACCAACTTAGGTTCCGTGTTTTATTCCATGAAAAACACTACAAAACCTCCTACCAAAACTGTCAAGTGTATTTATGTTCCTAAAACTAAGGGTGAATCTTCTAGTAAGGGAGATGCGGATCTCAAATCCATAAGTGTTCATCCCAATTGTCTCTCTATCGTTAAGGAACCTTTTGCTACAAGTGAATTTAATGAATTTTTGCCTAAAGGTGTAATCATTGCTAAAAAGGAAGAAACCCCTAAAGATCATAAGTGCTCTATTGAGGAATTAAGTGCCAAAGATGCACCACTTAGATCTATGTTCGCTTTTATGCCTAGCCAGGGGCGTTAAACGATAGCGCTAGTTAGGAGGCAACCCAATTTTATTTGTGTTTTTTGTTTTTGTCCCTGTTTAGTAATAAATTTTGCATCTAACTTCTGTTTAGATTTTTTTTATCTTTTAATTAGTGTTTGTGCCAAGTAGAACCTATAGGATAACCTATGATGATAGTTGATTTGATTCTGCTGAAAAACTGAAACTTTGCACGCACGAATTTAGTTTTGTTAAATCACAGAAATGTGATTTTGCGTTGATTCTTTTTGATTCTGATCAATAGACAAATTTTCCATGACTTCCTATTTTGGTAGGACTTTTATAGTTCCAGAAGTTTGCATTAGTTACAGATTGCTACAGACTGTTCTGTTTTGACAGATTCCGTTTTTCGTGTGTTGTTTGCTTATTTTGATGCATCTATGGCAAACCATAGAGAAGTTTGAATACAATAGGTTTAACACCAAAATAAAGAAAGAATGATTTCATTACAGTACCTTATGTGGTGGGTTTGTTTTCTTTCACTAACGGAGCTTATAAGATTTCCTGTTGAGTTTTGTGTTGTGTAGTTTTCAAGTTTTGGGTAAAGCTTTGATGGACTATGGAATAAGGAGTGGCAAGAGCCTAAGCTTGGGAATGCCCATGGAACCCCAAGATATTCAAGAATAGCCAAAAGCCTAAGCTTGGGGATGCCCCCGGAAGGCATCCCCTCTTTCGTCTTCGTTCATTGGTAACTTTACTTGGAGCTATATTTTTATTCGCCACAGGATATGTGTTTTGCTTGGAGCGTCATGTATTATATTAGTCCTTGCTTTGTAGTTTACCAAAATAATACTTGTTTTACACACCTTTTGGGAGAATCCCACTTGATTAGAATTTGCTAGAATACTCTATGTGCTTCACTTACATCTTTTGAGCTTGATAGTTTTTGCTCTAGTGCTTCACTTATATCTTTTAGAGCACGACGGTGGCTTAATTTTGAAGAAATTGCTAGTCTCTCATGCTTCACTTATATTATTTTGAGAGTCTTTTAGAACATCATGGTATTTGCTATGGTTACAAATTTGGTCCTAGAATGATGAGCATGCAAGTTGGGTATAATAAAAACTATCATAGGAAGTGAATTGGATGCTATGATCAATTTGATGCTTCATAATTGTTTTGGGATATAAAGGTAGTAATGTTAGGGTCATGCTAGTGGGTAATTATGAAATTGAGAAATACTTGTGTTGAAGTTAGCAAGTCCCGTAGCATGGACGTATGGTAAAAGTTGTGTGACAAATTTGTTCCATGAGGTGCTCTTTTAATTGCCTTCCTTATGAGCGGAGGTCGGGATCGCGTGATGGTTAACTCCTACAAACCCTTCCCCTAGGAACATGCATAGTAGTACTTTGCTTCGAGGGCAAGTAGACTTTTGCAATAAGTATATGAGTTCTTTATGACTAATGTGAGTCCATGGATATACGCACACTCATCCTTCCATTTGCTAGCCTCTATTATACAGCGCAACTTTCGCCGGTATCATGCACCCATTATTTACCTTCCTCAAAACAGCCACCATACCTACCTATTATTGCATTTCCATAGCCATTCCAAGATATATTGCCATGCAACTTTCCACCATTCTGTTTATTATGACACACTTCATCATTGTCATAGTGCTGTTTGCATGATCATATAGTTGATATTGTATTTGTGGCAAGGCCACCTTCAAAATTTTCATACATGTCTCTCTTGATTCATTGCATATCCCGGTACACCGCCGGAGGAATTCATATAGATTCATATCTTGTTCTAGCTTTGAGTTGTAATTCTTGTGTTGTAAATCAATAAAAGTGTGATGATCTTCATTATTAGAGTATTGTCTTAGTGAGGAAAGGATGATGAAGACTATGATTCCCCCACAAGTCAGGATGAGACTTCAGACTTTACAAAAAGAAAAAGAAAAAGAAGAAAAAAAGAAAGGCCAAAAAAAAGGCCAAAAAAAAAAGGAAAAGAAAAAAGAAAAAAATATATATAAAATGAGAGAAAAAGAGAAAAGGGACAATGCTACTATCTCTTTTCCACACTTGTGCTTCAAAGTAGCACCATGATCTTCATGATAGAGAGCCTCCTATGTTTTCACTTTCATATACTAAGTGGGAATTTTTTATTATAGAACTTGGCTTGTATATTCCAATGATGGGCTTCCTCAAAATACCCTAGGTCTTCGTGAGCAAGCAAGTTGGATGCACACCCACTTAGTTTCTTTTGTTGAGCTTTCATATATTTATAGCTCTAGTGCATCCATTGCATGGCAATCCCTACTCACTCACATTGATATCTATTGATGGGCATCTCCATAGCCCGTTGATAGGCCTAGTTGATGTGAGACTATCTTCTCCCTCTTTTTGTCCTCTCAACCACCACCTTATACCACCATAGTTCTATGTCCATGGCTTGCGCTCATGTATTGCGTAAGAGTTGAAAAAGCTGAAGCGCATTAAGAAGTATGAACCAATTGCTTGGCTGAAACTGGGGTTGTGCATGATGGGAGTATTTTGTGTAATGAAAATGAAGCATGGCCTAACTATATGATTTTGTAGGGATAAGCTTTCTTTGGCTATGCTATTTTGATAGGACATGATTATTTGTTAGTATGCTTTGAAGCATTATTATTTTTATGTTTTATAAGCTTTTATCTTGAATCATTTGGATCTGAACATTCAAGCCACAATAAATAAAATTACATTGAGAATTATGCTAGGTAGCATTGCACATCAAAAATTCTATTTTTATCATTTACCTAATCAAGGACGAGCAGGAATTACGCTTGGGGATGCTTGATACGTCTCCAATGTATATATAATTTTTGATTGTTCCATGCTATTATATTACCCCTTTTGGATGTTTATGGGCTTTATTTTACACATTTATATCATTTTCGGGACTAACCTACTAACCAGAGGCCCAGCCCGTATTGCTGGTTTTTTTTCCTATTTCAGTATTTCGAAGAAAAGGAATATCAAATGGAGTCCAAATGGAATGAAACCTTCACGAGCGTGATTTTTGGAACGAACGTGATCCGGAGAACTTGGAGTGCAAGTCAAGAAGCTTGCGAGGCGGCCAGGAGATAGGAGCACGCCCCCACCCCCTCTGGGCGCGCCCCCCTATCTCGTGGGCCCCACAGGTGGCCACCGACGGATTTCTTCCTCCTATATATACCTACGTACCCCGAAAATATCTAGGGAGCCAACAAAACACAATTTCCACCTCCACAACCTTCTGTATCCGCGAGATCCCATCTAGGACCCTTCGCCAGTGCTTCGCCGGAGGGGGAATCGACCACGGAGGGCTTCTACATCAACACCATAGCCCCTCCGATGAGTTGTGAGTAGTTTACCACAGACCTTCGGGTCCATAGTTATTAGGTAGATGACTTCTTCTCTCTTTTTGGATCTCAATACAATGTTCTCCCCCTCTCTGGTGGAGATCTATTCGATGTAAACTCTTTTTGCGGTGTGTTTGTCGAGATCCGATGAATTGTGGGTTTATGATCAAGTTTATCTATGAATAATATTTGAATCTTCTCTGAATTCTTTTATGTATGATTGAGTTATCTTCTCAAGTCTCTTCGAATTATCAGTTTGGTTTGGCCTACTAGATTGATCTTTCTTGCCATGGGAGAAGTGCTTAGCTTTGCGTTCAATCTTGCGGTGTCCTTTCCCAGTGACAGCAGGGGAAGTAAGGCACGTATTGTATTGTTGCCATCGAGGATAAAAAGATGGGGTTTATATCATATTTCTTGATTTTATCCCTCTACATCATGTCATCTTTCTTAATGCGTTACTTTGTTCTTTATGAACTTAATACTCTAGATGCAGGCAGGAGTCCGTCGATGTGTGGAGTAATAGTAGTAGATGCAGGCAGGAGTCAGTCTACTTGTTGCGGACGTGATGCCTATATACATGATCATGCCTAGATAATATCATAATTATTTGCTTTTCTATAAATTGCTCGACAGTAATTTGTTCACCCATCGTAATACTTATGCTATCTTGAGAGAAAGCACTAGTGAAACCTATGGCCCCCGGGTCTATCTTTTATCATATAAGCTTTCAATCTACTTTTATTTGCATCTTTACTTTTTGCATCTATATTATTAAATACCAAAAATATATTTATCTTATCATACTATCTCTATCAGATATCACTTTCGCAAGTGGCCGTGAAGGGATTGACAACCCCTTTCGCAGATGTTTACAACCCCAATTAGCAGGTCTGAAGACAGGTTTAGCTCTAACATCTACCAACATAGGCAAACAAGCAAACAATAGACATAAAACATCAGGATGCTAGATGTATCCATCTCCTGTCTGATTTTCCTAGCTCATTTGACGCTTCTTTATTGTACTAGATTAGTTGTTGATTTGATAATATAATCTTCATCAGCATTCTTTGTAACACCGAGAAACAACATGCATGTCTGCATAAATGTCCTAAAACAAAGACAAATGCTCAAATCAATTCTTCTAGGAGAAAAGGTTAAGTTTGCATCCAGACCTGATTTTATATGTGTATGAAACAACGGCAAGTGGGTGAATATTACAAGAAAGCTCTGAATTCTTTTATGCTATTTTATTACACAGCTTGGACATATATTAGTCTACCGATCTCCAAGAGAAAACACACATGAGTATATATACTAACACTGTATCAAGTTCAAGGGAGGATACCCAATATTAGACGCTGACATTGCTACCTTTTCAACTCTTTACAAGCTGAGAACGGATTTGATTAAAAACATATTCCTACTTGTGTGTAAAATCCAGATCCATTTTTGAAACAATCATTGCAACATAAACATTTTTGAGTACACACAAGGGGCCTCTGACTACTTCAAACAAGGGATCCTAGTGACTATTTCAGTTGACGATCAATGCTATAGATGTGCCTCATGCTCATGCTGTAACGCCCCGGATTTGATGCGCCTGGTGTCTGCCAGTTATTCGCCGTCATTGCCATGTCATTTGCTTGCGTGTTGCATTTTATCATGTCATCATGTGCATTGCATTGCATATGTGTTTGTCTCATGCATCCGAGCATTTTCCCCGAGGTCCGTTTTGCAATCCGGCACTCCTATGCCCCTCCGGCGTTCCCCTTTTGTCTCCTGTTGTGAGCGGGTGTTAAAAGTTCTCGGAATGGACCGAGTCTTGCCAAGCGGCCTTGGTATACCACCGGTAGACCGCCTGTCAAGTTTCGTGCCATTTGGAGGTCGTTTGATACTCCAACGGTTAACTGGGTAGCCCGAAACCCCCTTTCTCTTTTCAGCCCAACACCCCTCCAAAGTGGCCCAAAACCCAGCAAACTCCCCTCCATGCTCTCGGTCATTCAATCACGATCGCGTGGCCAAAAACCGCTCCTCATTTGGACTCTCCTAGCTCCCTCTACCTATATATTTGTGCCTCCCCCCGAAAACCCCGGTCCAACCCTAGTCTCCGCCGCCAGACACGTCTGGGCAGAGCCGGACATGTCCACTGCCGCCGCGCCCGGCGAATCCCGTCTCGCCACGCGTCCCCGCAGCCCCTTCTCGCCGCTGAGGCCTGCCGAGCCCGTCTGGGGCCCGCGGGGCCCATCCCGCGCCGCCGCCCGACCCGTGCTTCACGCCGCCACGCCCGAACCGCCGCCGCCCGGTCCCTCGCCGCCTCGTCGCCGGGTCGCCGTGTCTTCCGCGACCGGCCGCCGCCGGCCGCCGCACGCCTCCTCCCGGAGCTTGCCCCGCCACCCGAAGCGCCCCTCCACCGTCGTTAGGCACCGTCCCGCACATCCATGCGGCATCTCTCTCCTCGACCTCGCCGGAGCAGGACCTCGCTGTCGCCGGGAACGGAGTCCCCGCGGCTAGGTCCGTCCGGATCCGGCCGGAGCCATCGCCCTATCGCCTCTTGCGCCCTCGCCGGAATCTCGGAGCGCCGCCGCCGCCGCAGATCGGGAGGAGCCCGATCCGGCCGGCCTCCTTTCGTCTCCGTTGACCTCGCCCTCGTGGGCCCTGCAAGCTAGGTCCGGCCCAGCCGGCCTCTCCTCCAAGGCCCAGCTCCTTCCGATCCAGCCGGCCCAACCTCCCCCGCGACCTGGGCCGAGCCCATGGTGAGCTGCCCGCAAACCCCCGCTCGTGCGTGTTTTAGTTATCCTACGCGCATTCCTTTTTTTTCCAGAAAACTGGTAAGTCCTCAAAACCTCATACTATCAGTGCATGTTTAAGCTGCTGTAACTTCTTGTGTGTAGCTCTGTTTCGTGCGTGTAATATGTCAAATTGTTCGTCTCAACGAGTACTTCATTTCATTACATTTCGTCATGTTCATTTGAGTTCATCTTGATGCCTGAATCTTCGTTGCAAGAGTGCTATGTGATGTTAATCTGCTGAAACTGTTATAACTTGCTCATTTGTCATTTTTGCCATGATTGATGTATGCATCCTATGAGGTTGATGGCTACATGTGTTTTGATCTATGCCATGTCTTCTTTATAGAGGTGCTTACCATGTATTTTTGTGATCAATGTGGTGACTAGTACAAGCATGCAAACTAGGCTTCGTGATGTTGCTGATTTTAGTCCCTGTTCTACTGTTATTTTGATGCCATGTAAACTTGATGCTACAGAGAGATCCATGCATATTTTGAGATACTTCAGTAAGGGTGTTTTGAACATATGGTTATGCTCTATCCATTCATGCCCCTGTTTGCAATTATGGAATAGTCTAGCATGTCATTTTCGTGCTCTACTTTTGCTACAAAATGTTTCCTGGCAGATTGTTTACATGTTATTCAATTTTGCCAAGGTTGTTGTAGTTGATCCTTGCATGATATGAACTTGTTCTTGTCTTGGTTTGTTTCATAAACATGTCTTCTTGCTGATGCTAGGCTTATCTTGTCATGCAATGACTTGTGGTGAGTGAATCGAGCTTGTTAAGTAGGGCACTCGCTGTTGCTGTTTTGCTAGGCTGAATCTATTATTTCGTGATGCTATGTAAACCTGCTGCTCCAAGTCATTCTATGCATAATTTGGAGATGTTCACTAAGGGTGTTTTGTTATACATGTCATGCTCTATCCATCCATGCCCCTGGTTGCAATTATAGCTTGCTGTAGCTTGTTGTAATCTTGCTCCAAATTTGCTAAATAATGTTGTTGTCAGCCTGTTAACATTAAGTTCAGTTGTTGCCATGATTGTTGCTAGTGATCCATGCACCCTATGAACTTGATCTTGCCATGATTAGCTCCACAAACATGTCTTCTTACTGGTGATTACCTTGTCTTGCCATGTAATGCTCTGTGGTGAGTGGTACAAGATCACCAACATGCCTACTTATTGTTGTTCCTGCCATGTATGAATCTGTATTATAACTTGCTATGTTTACATGGGTGCCATCATATCTTCTGATCCTTTTTGGCTCATGGTCAGTAAGGGACTTATGTTCTTTGCATTTAGTAGTATCATTCCATGCCTTTGTTTGCCATGATAAGTTCCTGTAACATGTTGTTTGATAGCTCTAAACATTGCAACCTGATGTTATTTTCTGCCAAGTCTGAAACTATTATCATTTGCAATCTTGCCATGTGTGTTTGAGCATGTTCTAGTGATTTCTGGAGATAGCTCAGTGTTCATGTTTTGTTATGCTTTACCTGTACATCATGTACATGTCTTTTGTTTTTCATGTTGGGGTGTTGTAGCATATTGTTTTGATGCTTGCAATATGCCTAGTTGCTGTTTTGGACAGATTGTTGTTATGACTTGTATAGTGTGTGTATGTTGAACCGTTGCTCCGTTTTGAGTGTGCTCTATATGAAACTTGCTTAGAATTGCATGTAGTTTCATATTATCATGTTGCATCTTTGTTTTGAGGTGTTTTCTTGATGTTTGTATGCATTTTGCATCAATGCCATGTTTGACTTGTTTTGCTCATATCTTCTAGGCCGTAACTCCGAACTAAATGAACTTTATATGTAACTTGACTAGAATTTCGTGTAGATCCTATTGGTGCATCTTAACTTGCTGTTTAACAACTTGAACATAAGGTTTATTCATATCTGGACCTATTTCGAAATTCGCATATGAGGACTTACCGGAATTGTTATATGTTGTTTCCGGCCTCATTTAAACTTGCCTTGATGTGTTGCTTTTGTTTGCATCATCTCTTGTCATGAGTAGCTTCATGCAGCTTTATCGTGCATCATGCTTGTTTGTGCATCATGCCTTGTTCATGTGTGGTGTGTTTACCATGTTGTGTGCTTCTTCTCGATAGTTCCCGTTTCGTTGCGATCGTGAGGATTCGTTCTTCTACGCTTGGTTCGTCTTCGTGGCTTCATCTTCTTCATGGACTCGTTCTTCTTCCTTGCGGGATTTCAGGCAAGATGACCGCTACCCTGGATCTCACTACTATCATTGCTATGCTAGTTGCTTCATTCTATCGCTTTGCTGCGCTACCTATCTTTTGCTCTTCAAGCCTCCCATATTGCCATGAACCTCTAACCTTTGACACCCTTCCTAGCAAACCGTTGCTTGGCTATGTTACCGCTTTGCTCAGCCCCTCTTATAGCGTTGCTAGTTGCAGGTGAAGTTGAAGATTGCTCCATGGCGGATAGGATTATGTTTGGGATATCACAATATCTCTTATTTAATTAATGCATCTATATACTTGGTAAAGGGTGGAAGACTCGGCCTTATGCCTGGTGTTTTGTTCCACTCTTGCCGCCCTAGTTTCCATCATACCGGTGTTATGTTACCGGATTTTGCGTTCCTTACGCAGTTGGGTGATTTATGGGACCCCCTTGATAGTTCGCTTTGAATAAAACTCCTCCAGCAAGGCCCAACCTTGGTTTTACCATTTGCCTCACCACCACCTATACCCTTCCCTTGGGTCGGCCAACCCGAGGGTCATCTTCATTTTAGCCCCCCCAGGCCAGTGCTTCTCTAAGTGTTGGTCCGAACTGAGCTGCCTGCGGGGCCACCTCGGGGCAACTTGAGGGTTGGTTTTACTCGTAGCTAGTCTCATCCGGTGTTGCCCTGAGAACGAGATATGTGCAGCTCCTATCAGGATTTGTCGGCGCATCGGGCGGCTTTGCTGGTCTTGTTTTACCATTGTCGAAATGTCTTGTAAACCGGGATTCCGAGTCTGATCGGGTCTTCCTGGGAGAAGGTATATCCTTTGTTGATCGCGAGAGCTTATCATGGGCTAAGTTCGGACACCCCTGCAGGGTATAAACTTTCGAAATCCGTGCCCGCGGTTATGGGTAGATGGGAATTTGTTAATGTCCGGTTGTAGATAACTTGACACCAGATCCGAATTAAAACGCATCAACCTCGTGTGTAGCCGTGATGGTCTCTTTTCGGCGGAGTCCGGGAAGTGAACATGGTTTTTGGGTTATGTTTGACGTAAGTAGGAGTTCAGGATCACTTCTTGATCATTGCTAGCTTCACGACCGTTCCGCTTGCTCTCTTCTCGCTCTTATTTACGTATGTTAGCCACCATATATGCTTAGTCGCTGCTGCAACCTCACCACTTTACCCCTTACTTTCCCCTTTAGCTTTGCTAGTCTTGCTACCCATGGTAATGGGATTGCTGAGTCCTCGTGGCTCACAGATTACTACAACAACAGTTGCAGGTACAGGTTATGCGATGATCATGACGCGAGAGCGATGCTTGCTTGTCTTGAGTTTTTCTTCTGCTTCTTCGATCAGGGGATAGGTTCCAGGTCGGCAGCCTAGGCTAGCAGGGTGGATGTCGTTTGAGTTTCTATTTGTGTTTCCTCCGTAGTCGGATGTAGATCTTATGTATCATGATGTTGTATTCGTGTGGCATTGTATGCCTTTTGTATGTATCCTCATCTATTATGTAATGTTGATGTAATGATATCCACCTTGTAAAAGCGTTTCAATATGCGGTTCTATCCTTGGTGGGACCTTCGAGTCTCTTTAGGATAGTATCGCATATTGGGCGTTACACATGCCAACAAATTTCACTGATAAAAACATTGTTTTCAAACCTGACCATTATTCAAAACAGAGAGAAAAAGATAAAAACATGTAATTGAGGTGCAACCCAACAAAGAACAATCTGTAGGCATACAAAAGGTCAGGTAACTGATAATTATTAATCCAAAGCATGCAACAATTAGTACTGCAATTAATCTCCAGCTTTCTGCACACTTGTAGAAAATACGCTTTGCTGATTTGGTAAACAGAAAAAACGAAATGATTATCAGATAGATGTCCACTCACATATTACTGCACAATACCACGGTCCCCTTTCTACCTATGCTTCTCCATCCTCATGCACACTGATTCGAAGAACAAACACCACATCAATCTCGAGAAAAAAAGGACATCAGTTAACTAACACGACAGATCACAAAGCCATGGACGTTGGAGGGGAGGAGGCTAAACGGATGCACGACTCAAAAGACATTCTCCTAAACATTTCATTAGGAGATAGGTTTATTCAACTCACCATGTGGTGATCCCATCGGAAATGACAACCTTGTCAGCGGTACATGGAGGTGTGCAGGGGTAGATGGCGTGCGTGGGTGGCGGTGATGTGTGGAGGCGTGGAGAGGCAGACCGCACGTGGGTCGGCGACGGCGCCTGGAGAGCAGGAGGCGTGCATGTCCTGGCAGAGCCCTGGGTTTTGAACTGCCATACCTAGCGCTGCTTGTCCTAGCCTGCCATGGGGTTCGACACAGACGTCCAGGCCAGGATTGAAGACGGCGTCGGCTCCTCTCGGATCTTGACATCGGCGGTTGCAGACCTCGGTGATAATCCCCACCAGCAAGGAATCATTGTAGAAATTTCCAAAGGTGGAAGTGATAAGTATGGAGTGTCAAACCCACAAGGAGCTAAAGGTAAGATCAATATTTTCTCAAGTCCTATCTGCCACTGATACGACTCTACGTACACCGAACATTTACTTCCATCTAGAAACAAGAAATAAAACTACATTGTCGGTATGAAGAGGATAGATTTCCATGATATCGGAGAACTAAAATATAAAAATAGGTGTTTTTATCATAAAGTTAGAATATATCACAATATATTACAAGTACCGAGTGTGGAGTAATGATGGGTCGATGAGCGGAATTGTCCTAGGCAATCGTTTACAACATTGGTAATCATTATTGCAATTTTATATGAGGGAGAGGCATAAGCTAACATACTTTCTCTACTTGGATCATATGAACTTATGATTGGAACTCTAGCAAGCATCTGCAACTACTAAAGATCATTAAGGTAAAACCCAACCATAGCATTAAAGTATCAAGTCCCCTTTATCCCACACGCAACAACCCCCTTACTCGGGTTTAAGCTTCTGTCACTCTAACAACCCACTATAAACGAATCATGAACGAATTGCAACACCCTATAGCCGGAATCCTTCACGTGTGCGCGGCACGGAAGGCACCATAGGACAACACCACAGTAAAACATACAACTCAAACCAATCTATATAATCAATCAACACAAAAGACAAAAGAAATCTAATCAAAACATCATAGGATGGAAACACATCATTGGATCATAATAATGTGGAATAAGGCACCATGTTCAAGTAGGGTATTACATCAGGGTGCGGGGGAGTGGTCCGCTGAAAAGAGATGAGGAAGCTGATGTTGATGAAGACGAGCACCACGCGCGAAGATTCGCCCGGTGGCACTCCGACGCCACCGAGAGAGAGGGGGGGAGTCTCCCCCTTGTGCTTCCTCCTCCATGGCCTCCCCCTAGATGGGGAGAGGTTCTCCCTCTTGTCCTTGGCCTCCATGGTGATGATGGCCCCTTTCGGCTTCCTCCTCCATGGCCTCCGTTAATGTTGGCCACCTCCGGCAGGGTGCCGGAGAGGGCCTGGATTGATTTCTCGTGGCTACAGAGGCTTGCAGTGGTGGAACTTCCGATCTAGGTTCATTTTCAGGGGTTTTGGTATTTATAGGAATTGTTGGCGTCAGTCTCACGTCAAGGGTGTCCACGAGGCAGCAGTAAGCCAAGGGCGCACCCTAGTGGGGCTCCCTCCACCCTTGTGGTTGCCTCGGGACTCTTCTGGCCCAACTCTTGTGCTTTGGGGGTCTCTTTTGGTCCACAAAAAATCATCGTAAATTTTCAGCCCCCATTCCAAGAACTTATATTTCTACACAAAAAATGACACCATGGTAGTTCTGCTGAAAATAGCATCAGTCCGGTTTAGTTCTAATCAAATCATACCAAAATCATATAAAATTGTTGTAAAACATGTCACGAACATAAATTATAGATACGTTGGAGACGTATCAGCATCCCCAAGCTTAGTTCCTGCTCGTCCTCGAGTAGGTAAATGATAAAAGAAATAATTTATGAAGTGTGAATGCTAGCATAGTGCATACATTTGATCAATGATAGTTCCAGACACTTTTTTCTAGCATCACTATATATCACAAATGGTAGCTCTCCACATAAAACTTCTCATGATCAAGTCACAAGCTATTCTCATGTTAAAGTATAGACCATAAAATTTCTTGAAAACTAACAAACCATGTTCTTAGTCATCAAACAAATGCAATTCATTTTATTTCCAGGAAGGGTCTACGTAAGTGCTTTGATTTAGCAAATTCTAGATACTCAACTATCATATAGTCGTCCATGATTTCTAACACTCAAAGCATATTTTTAGAACAAATAGCATCCACCGAACACAGAGAAAGATAGGGGCTAATGTTTCGCCTCCCAACTTATTTATCATATAGATAATTGTCAACACAAATAATTCATGATCAAATATATTTGAATGGCCATATGTGCCTAGATCTTTCCCCACCACGTAATGCTTGCCAACTAAAGAATAATTGAGGTTGAAATAAGAAGGAATACTATTGACTCTTGCATAAAAGTAAATACTGAAACTAAAAGATAGGCCCTTCGCAGAGGGAAGCAGAGGTTGTCATGCGCTTTTTAATTTTGGACGTGCAAACTCTTAATGAAAAAGAACGTCATGTTGTATTGCCCTCTATGATAGCGACCTTTATTATGCAGTCCATCGCTTTTATTTCTTTACAATCACAAGTTCGTACAACATTTATTTTCCCTTGCAACAAAAGATCATACATATTTAGGAACAATTTTTTATTGCTTTTTGCACCGATGACAACTTACTTGAAGGATCTTATTCAATCCATAGGTAGATATGGTGGACACTCATGGGAAGAAACGGGGTTTAAGGGTTTTTGGATGCACAAGTAGTATCTCTACTTAGTACAATTTTTTTGGCTAGCAAAAGATGCTAAGCAAGCACCACATGTTGGAGGATCCATAACAATATAACTTCTACATAAATATACCCAAACATAACTCATTACGTTGTCTTCCTTGTCCAACTTCAAATAATTTGCTCGAGTTTGAAAATAATTAATGGGGCTCATAATCATGTCCAGGATAGTATATTTATATGTGAAATCTCTCTTCCTTCAATATTCTTTCATGAATTGTTCAAGTGACCAATGTTGAGTTTGATAACTTTCAATAAATTTTACCACCTATAGTTCTTATATGTGAAGTCATTACTCCCCATGGGATAAGCATATGAAACATATATAATTTCAGATTTATGATATTCAGTTCATTCAACCATTTACTCATAGGATATAAGTGAAGCATGAGAGTAAATGTCAAAACTATCCCAAAAAGATATAATTGAAGATTAATGAGTAGTCAAATAGCCATGTCATGACTCTCTCTCTTTCATTCAATATTTTCAGATCCAATGATTTTATTCAAACAGGTAGTAAAGTGAAAATACGCTCCAAGCAAAACACATATCATGTGAAGAATAAAAATATAGCTCCAAGTAAGGTATATCGATAGTTTTGAAGACGTAAGAGGGGATGCCTTCCAGGGCATTGTCAACCTTAGTTGCTTGTATCTTCCTTGAATATTACCTTGGGGTGCCTTGGTCAACCCCAAGCTTAGGGTCTTTTCAATCCTTATTCTCCTCATATCAAAATCTCACTCAAAACTTGAAAACTTCTTAACGGAACTTCGTGAGATGGGTTAGTATGATAAAGATAAATCATTCACTTTGGTACTGTCAAGATAAGATTCATAATTGTTTTCACACAATGCCTACTGTACCATATCATTTCTACAATTTATATTGAGCAATATAAGCCATGGAAACTAGAAAACAAGCAAACTGTGCATTGAAAATAGAATTTGTCAGCAATAGAACCGTCTGTAATGATCTGAACAACAACCATACCTCTAGAACTTTCAAAATTCTTAAAATTGAGGAAAACATAGAAAATTTGTATATATCAATCATGTGTCAAAAATTCAGATCAAAAGCATGTTCTAGTGAATTTTCAAAATTCCTGGACTAGGAGAAAATGTTTCTGTTTTTGCGCAGAATCAAATCAACTATCATCCACACTATCCCAAAGGCTTTACTTGGGACTTTATTGAAACAAAAGCTATTAAACATGATTACTACAGTAGCATAATCATGAGGACACATAAAAACAGTAGGTATAAATGTTGGGTTGTATCCCAACAAGCGCTTTTCTTTAATGCCTTTTTAGCTAGGCATGAAATTTTAAAGATACTCTTCCAATCCCAATTTCGATGATGATTTTATTAATACTCTAAAAGATATAATTAAGTTTATAGAGAATTCTAAAATTAATATAGATTGACTAATATACGAGCTCAAAATATATAAGTGAAGTGCACGAAGCATTCTATAAACTCATACTCGAAAGTTTTAAGTGAACCACAAAGAGCATTCTATAAAGCCATACTCAAAAGATTTAAGTGAAGCACATGAAGCATTCTATAAATCAATGAAGGACTATATCATACTAGCATGGTACATAAAGGAAAAGAAAAGAAAAATAAACACAAAAGACGCATATCATGTGAACAAAACAAAAACCGAGGTATACCGATAATTGTTGAGGAAGAAAGATGGGATGCCAACCGGGGCATCCCCAAGCTTAGATGCTTGAGTATCCTTGAAATATTTACTTAGGGTGCCTTGGGCATCCCCAAGCTTGAGCTCTTGTCTCTGCTTATTCTTCTCTTATTGATAACTCCTCGATCTTCGAACACTTCATCCACACAAAACTTAACAAGACCCTTGTGATATCCATTAGTATAATAAAGCAAATCACTAGTTTTAGGTATTGTTGTAAACTCATTCCAATTTCATATTAGCGTTATATCTACTGTATTCCAACTTCACCAAGGTTCTTCCCCCTCGATAACCATAGATTCATCAAAATAAGTGAACAGCACATAGAAAACTGAATCTGTGAAAAGCAGGACAGTCTGTAGCAATCTGGAAATTTCGTGTACTTCTGTAACTCCACACATTCTAAAAAAACTAGGAAAATCTAAAAAATTGCAGAGCAGTATGGTGTAAAATTTTAAAGATTTTATGGCGCTCCAGTAAAAAATGTAAATTCAATTACTACAGCAAAAGTTTCTATTCTTTCGGCTACACACACCAAACAAGCAATTTAAACGTTCTAAACTTAAACCTTCACTACTAGGGAAAAGCTTATACACAGAATCTTAGCAGTAGCGCTGGGTAAAATGAGGCGCTGCTTCTACTTAGTAGTAGCGTGTGTCAGTAAGATGCGCTACTGCTATCCTTTTAGCAGTAGGGTGTTTTAGTGAAATGCGCTGCTGCTAGGTTTGAACTAGGGCATAATGGCTAGCCCCACTTAGTAGCAGCGCGTATCCAGATACCGCGCTACTCCTATGCTCCGTAGTAGTAGCCCTTTTCTACGACACGCGCTACTACTAACCCTACCTTATCATCCCCGCGCGACCGATATCCCCTCACTCTCCCTCTCACTCACTCTCTCCCCCGCGCCCCCGTCGTTCGCCGCCACCGCCATTCCCCGACTACCGCCGTCGCCCGCAGCCGTCATTCCTCCTCCACTGAGGTACTCCCTCCTCCCTCCTCCACCCTCCTCCCCTCCTCCCTCCTTCTCCGTCCGGACCCTCCTACCTCCTCCACCGGGCGCCCCTCCTCCCTTCTCCACTGGCCACCCCCTCC
>NC_041387.1:227629310-227643565 GCF_002162155.2 Triticum dicoccoides | reverse complement strand
TGCCCCCTCCTCCCTCCTCCTCCGGCCACCCACTCCTCCCTCCTCCTCCGGCCGCCCACTGTTCTTGTATAATGTAATTTTTTACTATTTTTAGTAAGTGCTTAATAGAATTAGTAAGAAAATTAATATAACTAGTCGAACTAGTTTATTTTTAGTAAGAATTAGTTTATTTTTATTTATAGTAAGTGCTTAGTTGAACTAGTTAAATTAATAGAACTAGTTTATTTTTAGTAAGAACTAATTTATTTTTGTAAGAACTAGTTTATTTTTATTTGTAGTAAGTGTTAAGTTGAATTAGTTGTATTAATATAACTAGTTTAATTTTACTAAGAAAATTTAGGTATATGAGATTTGATGATCTAATTAAAATTTTACTATAGAACTAGTTTGTTTTTAGTAAGAAAATTAATAAAACTAGTTTATTTTTATGTCATTATCACTTTGTCATCAAAGAATGATATATGAGATTTGATGATCTAATTAAAATTTTACTCGGTGCAATATGCAGGCTTAGTCGTGTCTCCTTGGAGTGATCATCATCCGAGCTACCTCCACTTCCTCTACACCCGAGTCGGTGAGCTAAAAGTCCACCTCCTCCTTCTCCACCTTCCTCTACATCTGAACTAGGGTCTTTAGTTATGCTTCTTAATCAAATGAAATGTTCGAATTATAAGATATATTGAAATGTTTTTGTCAATATTGAACCATTGAAATGTAATGAGCACCAGTTTATGCTCATGTGCCAAGTGTTCATTCATTTCCGAGTGACCTATGTTTTGCCGAAGTGTTGATTCATTTCCATTCCGACACATTTCAGGCTCTCGATATGTCCTATTTTAGCAAAGGTCATGCCGGATTTTTCCGTGAATTTAAGCATGACTTGTGCTAGAATATGTAAGAAATATAGTGTCCTGGATTTGCTAGAAAGAGAATTAAGCAACATTTCGAGTTGAATTTAAGTCTGTCAGGGATCCATACATGACTGTCCAAAAATCGGCGAGGGAGAGTCTCCACCATATATGAGAGAAGAATGACGACTGTTGTCATGGGGGCCGCTTTTCCTTCTTCTCTTTGTGCTAGACCTTTGTTATGCACTAGGGGAAGAAGGATTAGCGACCATCATCGACGGTCGAAAAATCGGTGATGGAGTGTCCACCATATATGAGAGAAGAAGAGTGCCGACTGTTGTCGTGGGGATCACTTCTCCTTCTTTTCCTTGTGCTAGATATTTGTAATGCACTAGGGAAAGGAGGAGTAGCGACCATCACCAATGGTCACAATATAAGAGAGGGAGTGCCCACCATATATGTGAGATGAGAGTTTAGGAAGGAAGACTTGACAGACCTAAAGTCAACCCATTGCATATTCAGTAATAGTGATATGTGTGTTGAGTTTCCTAGTAGTTGCCTTCGGTCGATTTTTAATTAATGTTTAAACTATGAACATAGGAAATGTCTGACGACGAAAAGGAATTCGGTATGTTTGAATATTGCAAAGACGACTGCGGCCTGTGCGACAGGCCTCACCTATTTGGTGGTAGGCGCTTCAGCATCAAGCTAGATGACACCTTCGAAGTGCATACAGTAAGTCACAACGACAAGTCTTTTTTCGTAATTAAGCATGACTTGTGTTTCTTTTGCTTCAACTTATAATTTAATTTTTTTACTATTCTACAAGCGTAACCCCTGCCATGCAAGATTATATGTCTTGGACAAGGTTGGTTTCAATACTATGGATACTACGGAGGTAAAAAGAGTTAACTTGAGGACCGAGCATGGTTATAGTTTTCCCGCAAAATTATACAATACAGACACCTACACCCATTTTGAATGTAAACAATGGAGAGCACTATGCAAGGCTTATGCATTTGAGCCTGATATGCTTATCACCTTTGATATTCATCCGGAAGATGATATTGAAGATAATATCGACATCTGGGTCGATGTGCAGATGCCTCCAGTTCTACAATTGTGTAAGTTTCTCAACCATATTTATGTCTTGGATATTGTTTATTCAAAAATATCTAACAACTAATTTCTATTGACAACTTATATCCATTCAAGCAAACATGTCCAGCACTTGGTAGATAGGACCTACTATTGTCCCGGGGCTGAACAAAACTGCGAGGAGGCAAGTTGTCACACCCTGATTTTCATGGCACAACACTTAAGATGATAAAGTGTGGTTTGACAAAAACTTTTGCATTATTTGACTTTTTATTTGAGTTGGTTTTCTCTCTATGTTTTCAAGTGCTCTTAAAAGTCAACATAGCTTCACCTCCTATACTTACTTTCCTTGATCCAAAACTTCTGCCCAATGATCATACCATGTGTATAGTACAATATAGTATTTTCTTACAAAAATAATTTGGCCAAATAGTATTTTCAAAAATTAGTTCTCCAAAAAACCCTAAATTAAGGTTTGCACTACAAGTACTTGATGGGGGGTATGAAAAGTATTTCAAAGAGTATATTTGAAACCTAATAGATATAGGACTCCCATCAACCACAAAAGTATAATTTTAAAAGTTATTTTCCTATTTTATTTAAAGGCTTTTTCCTTAGGCCAGAAATGGTCTTTAATAGGTTAAAATTATTTTTAATGCTTTAAAAATATTTGTAAAAATTCAGGGAAACTCAGTGGACATATATTGTCCATATATAAGATTTTCAACACATGGTCTTGTTCAAACTATTGGTCAAACCCTCCAGAACCCTTTGTGGATATTTCAAGCTTTTGAAATATTTACACAGGCAATATTCTCTAAATATTCCATGAAAATTCTAGAATGTTACTTATGACATATTAGATGATCTTTACAAGCCTCATGTCTTGGAGGACAAGATAATATCACCAAATCCCCCCAAAACCCTCTCTGACCAGAATCAAATTTGAACAACTTCGTACTACCAACTTTCTCTCCTTGACCCCAACTTTTGTGAGCATGTTCACATGACCAAATGAGGCCACTACACCAAGTGGTGCATTAAGGAGAAGTGATTTGCTCAACTAGATCCACAAAAGTTCATTTCTGCTAATTTCTAGGGTTTGCCAAAGTTTCATTAGCAAACTCTTCCAAATGAGCTCATCTTCCTTTTTGTTTGTCATTTTGTCATGACAAACACCCCTGCCAAGTGCCACAAGAAGTAAATTAGTGCAAGTACCCCAAAACCATATCAAACACCTTCTACATGTTAACTAAAAACCTTGTTTGGGGCTCTCCCACTAATCTCCATGAGCTCCACTTTTTACCACAGCCCCTCCTAGTCCCCTTGCACCTCCAGTAACAATGGAAAATCCACAGCTCAATTATTGGATGGGTAAAACCCCACTTTCTCTCTCTGGACAGCCCATTTCCCCCTCTCTCTCAACCCCACTCCTCTCCTACTGGCCATCCATGGCATCCAATGCTCCTGCCCTCTTCTTTACTCCTCCCTAGAGCTACCAGACATGCTTGGTCATGCAAACTTTGCCAAAAAATGGCATGCCGGCCATTTGCACGCTCTGGAGCGCGCTACAGTGCGCTCCCACACTGTAGCCGCCCCCTGCCAAGCACCTCCGGCCACCTCGGCTCTCCCCCTCACGCCAGCCGATGCTTCTTGACGTCCGCAGCACGCCACGCCTCTATCCCCCTCCTTCCTCTCCCTCCTCTCGCCCTATCTCGCACGCGCGCCGGCCGTCTGAGCGCACCAGTGACCGTGCTCACACGCGCGATGCCCTGGCCCCCTGCTTTCCCTCTCTTCTCTACCCTCGCCCTAGACCAACCCCACGAGCACCCCAGACACGCCCACGCGCGCCCCCGTGGCCTCCAGCAATGGCTAGAAGCTCGCCGGCGCACGAGCCATGGTGCACCTTGCCCCCCTTCTATTTAGGCCCCCTGAGCTCTCCCCTCCTCACCACTCGCTCCCTGCACCACCATATCATCCCCTTGCACCCCCAATTCCTCTCCAGACGAGCCTGAGCTCGAGATTGAGCTCGAGCTCCGCCGCCTCGGGTCGCCGTTGATCTCAGGGTATAGGCCCTCTCCGCCGCTCCTCTTCCTCGATCTGGAACCGCCGCGGCTCACTGACCATTCCCCCTTTCTCTCCCGCTTCTTTTGCAGCCTGAAACGGCCAAAACCAACTACGTCCGAAGCTCCTCCGTCGCGAGACCTCATCACCGGCGAACCAGGCAACCTCGGCGATCGCAACCACCTCCACCGGAATGGCGACTCGGCGTTGAGTCCATCCGTACCCTCACTCGACCTCGCCGTGCCCTGCATCGATGCCGATGAGCCCGCCGGCTCTCAGTCGCAGGGTTAGGGATGACAGGCGGGCCCCGCCTATCAGCATCTCCTCTCCATCGCCCCTTTCGCTCTCGCTGACGCCTGGGCCTCGCCTGTCAGGTTTAAACCTGGCGCGCGCGCGTGCACCCGTGCGCTGGGTCACCTCTCTGGCTGGGCCTGCTGCGCTGCGGCGGTTCTGGCCCAGCTGGCACAGAGCCCTTTTTCCTTTTCTTTTTTTGTCACTTTTCCAAATATTCCACAGGATAAAATATTTGTCCAAATAAATTAATTCCAACTCCTAAATTCCTAAAGTATTGCAGCCTATTTAGTGGTGCAACTTTCATTGAAATCCAACAACCTTTCCTTCACTTTAAATATTTAAATGTGATTTTAAGCATTTAAATATACCTTTGTAAATCCATTTCTCCTGTTATGCCACTCCAAATCCAAAACTAAGAATTTTTCCCTTCTTAGTTTTCACCCTAGTATTTTACAAAAATAAGTTGACATTTTTCTAAGCACTTTGATTTTTCTGTTTTTATTGTTGTCTTATTTTTCCGTTATTTTCTTGCGACATTTAGATCCCATATTTGACGAAGTTGCCGAAGAAGAAGGAAGAGAAGGATTTGAAGACCTCGAAGAACAAGCCAATCAAGGCAAGCAGCCCTTTGACCATGTCACCCCTCTTGTTCATCGGTACCCTTTTTCCGATTGCATGATGATGAAATATGACGATGGTAAAACTTGTTGCGAACCACCCCGTGATGCATACCCCTACTCATGACCTTACCTTGTTCATGATTGCATTTTCAAGAGACTAGTTGATGCATAATGATGCATGTGTACCATGAACTCTTCATGGTTACATTCTTTCGAAAACCCCATCGGGTGCCCCTAATGCCCTTGGGAGATGTTCAACTATGGTCACCACTTGAGGAAGAAGTGGTGTACCAAAGAGGGATTTTGGTGTGTGTGTGTGTGTAAAATGATGGATTAGATTTATGTGTGACTACCATCCCAACCAAACATGTGCACCCACTCTACCCCTTTATGGGACGGGGCATTATTGATTACTTAGGCTGATACTAGCATGGTGCCCACATTACTAGTGATGGGGGTGACTTGAGGTCACTCTCGGGACGGGGTCGTGCTTGGATAGGCGGCCATGACTGTTTTCACAGGGCACCGGACACACTGTTGGTCCCTTCGTGTATGCGTAATAATGTGAAAAGGGCAGAGTCCCGCGATCTTTTGCTTATACACGAGGGCCGTGTATCCATGAGTGGACCCTATGTTAGTGTCGTTTGGGGAAAGTAATGATCGGGTGCTTCCCCCGAGTACTTGAGGTACTGCGGGATCGTGGTTGACACGAAAGCTTCCCGGATCTTGTGGGTAAAGTGCGCAACCTCTGCAGAGTGTCAAACTATTCGAATAGCCGTGTCCACGGTCATGGACAGTTGGGAGGTGCTACTTAAACTATGTCCATAAATTTTACAATCTCGGTGCATGTGTGTGTGGAAGAGAACTATTTGTGTCAAGGTGGTGACTTGACATGTTGATAGACATGGCACAGATTCAAATTCTATTTATGTTGATATCTGTAACCTGTTCTCAAGGTTACCCATGTTCATTGATGCATACCTCACAAGTTGATAGGACATCTTAACTAGCTTGAAGCTAGGTTGCTTACTTGTTGTACAGTTGCATTGTTACTTTGAACCAAATCATGGGTTGCTTGCGAGTACATTCAAAGTACTCATTGGCTTTCCACTGGTTATTTAATTGACCAGGCATGGAAGAGCAGGAGTTCAAGGAAGAGTTCTTTGGTGACGAACACGCGAACTAGGACGCTTCCCAGTCAGAATGCCTGTAGGGTTAAGGAAGATGGCATGGGTTCTACTTATCATCGAAGATTTCCGCTGCTTAAGTTTATTTGGTGTCTGAGTACAAGCAACAAGCAACAAGCGGAAGCATTACATGTCTTAGTACAGACATCTACAAATGAAAAAGGCTGAAGAGCCTGACTATCTACAACAACCGGTCAAGATCGTAGCGGAGGTACAAGCTACTTGTCGAAGTCCACAAGAACACTAGTAAGACCGAAGTCTCCGCTGCAAAAACATAAATAAAGCAACATGAGTACAAAGGCACTCAGCAAGACTTACATCAGATCCTATCATACATGCATTTGTATCAAGAGGGTAATGTGGGGTTTAGTTGCAGCAAGCCATCTTTGACTCAGTGGCTATCCTGTTCTACGACTACGAGAAACTCTTCAGGTGATATGGCGCACACGAGTCCACTAATCACCACACAATACACTACTATGGATTCATCCCCGTCTCCCTACAAGAAGGCCATCCATAGCACTCACACTTGTCTTGAGCATTTTAGAGTATCCACTTCAAGTTGTCTATTCGAATAGATCATGTTAACCCTACAGGGGTGTAGTTCTTCACACACGCTCTCGCCACCTACCGCCATGTACACGTCATGTATCTCGCCAACCTTCAAGCGGAAGCCTGGCGAGGGTGTCGGCCACGACCTGACTAACCACACAAGACTCTAGTCCAGGTTTATCGCCTATTCGGGTTCCATCCGCAAGGAGATCCGGCCGGGGTGTCGCTCATGGCCCCAAATGATGTGTGCAGGGTTCCCGATCCCATCATCCGGGTTCCACTCGGTACACCAGGCCACGTGTGCTAAGTCTGTCCCAAACCCACCGTGCCCGGTGCCACTTGGTAGAAAAATAGCACTACCTACAAACACCAGAAACTAGTTGCGACCCCTGGACAAAGATCGAGTCATTGGACAACATACATAGAACTCAGTGCTTAAGGACGGTTCCAGTGAGACAACCCACCATGTACTCCTACATGGCCTCTCACCGCTACCTTTACCAAATCGTGTTCACACACTTCACTCTCAGCATCGGAACATAGCACTGTACTCCAATTCATTCCCAATGAATCAGACCTGACACACTCTAAGCAATAGCAGGCATGGCACGGTAGGAACACAACAATGGCTTCAATCAACTCCTACACATGCTAGTGGGGTTTCAACTATTTACTGTGGCAATGACAGGTCATGCAGAGGAATGGGTTCAACTACCGCAGCACAAAGTAGCAGATGAATCGTTGTTGTCCTAATGCAATAACTGAGAGCAGGAGCGAGAGAGTAGGATTGTATAGGAATGAACAAGGGGGTTTGCTTGCCTGGTAGATCAACAGAGGGGGCACTGCTCCTCAGACAGGTACTCTGGAGCACTCTCCGACGCAGGACCTATCGAGAAGGAACTGTCTCGACAATCAATACACAAGCATATGCAAGAATATGATGCATGAACATGGCATGTAGATGTGATGCTGTTTGAGCTCATGCAACTAGCATTCTATTTGAATGAAGTCCATTTGAACCAAGGGTTCAAATGCAACTCCAAATTAACTCTTTATAAATACCATTTACATGTTTTCACTTACACAGTAGGTATAAGTTGGTTTGTCATGCATGAAACTAGTACAGATGGAAAGATTGCATTTTTCTGATAATTTTTCATATATAAATTATTTCAATCTGAGCTACGGTTGAATTTCTATGATTTTTTGATGTTTGAATCATTTTTGGAATTTCCTGAGTTAAAATAATTCCAGAAATCATTATTGCGTCATCTTGAGGTCAGCACTGCGTCAGCAGTCAACTTGGGTCAAACCTGACGTGTGGGGGGCACACGTCAGTGACACAGTGGTTAAGCCCGGGTCAAACCCGCACTGACCAGGGTTTGACTTGGCCCTGGGGCCCACGTTCAGCGGCTGGTGGGGTAGTTTAGGCTGCGGGATTAGGCGCTAATGACAGCCACATCAGCCTCGCTGGAGTTCGGCCAGCGACTACCTGGAGCCACGGTGGTTCTTCGCCAGAGTTGCTGTTCCGGCGTCCAGACGACATGGGAAGAGGAGCTACGGGGAGCTGGCGGAGTGCCGCATCCAACGGTGCACGGGGTTTCGCTGGAGGTGGCCCAGAACGACGGCGGGGGAAGCAGGAGGTGGCGGGAGACGTGGCCACGGCCGGCTGTGGCGCAGCCACGCAGCAGCTCCTACTAGCAGGAGCTTGAAGAAGCTCCTGGCAGTTGGGTTGGGCCGCCTGCTGGCTGGGCCAGCCTGTTGGGCCACTGGGCCAAGCCAGGCTGCACAGGGAGGTAAGCGCCACGTAGGTTTTTCCCATTTCTTTTTCTTTTCTATTTTTCTGACATTTGTTTTGATTTAATAATAATACTAAATCATTTTATTTACTTATACCAAATTTTGTAGGAACTAGTGGTATTATTCCAGAGCTCCTCAACAAATGGCATAATTTTTGGACATATATTATATATATAACAAATATATATCCAATGCAAATAATTATGCGTTTATTCCAAATGCCCAAAATAAATACTTATGAGCTCCTAAAAATATTGGTTTGATTTTTATCTCTGTCCAATATTTTCAGAGAGCAACATGAACATTTTCTTGGACCTTTTTGGAGCAATTTTTATCTAGGTCATTTCCAGAAATGATTCAGAGGGTTTCACAAATCCTCATTTCAAAATTAAATGGAATTTAAACATGACACACACATGACTAGCTAGCCTTGAGCATACCAGAACTAGGGAAGTGACACTTTATCTATGTAAGACTTGACCATAATGGTCATAATTTGTGTAAGACGGTATGTATGGATGTAGGACTCTTGTTATTCAGATTTTGTGTGTTCAGTGACCCTTGATCTCTGGGATCACTATACACATGCATTCGGTGATCACGACTTATGAGTCGTGGTCCCCACAGAGCTGGTATTAGAGCCATCCTGATTGTAGGAAGCTTTAGTTAGCATGGACGTTAGTTAGCTTGAGACCATCTAAACTTCTCTTCTTTTCTAAAGCATACCCAACCCAATATATATTTCCGTTATTAACCTCTCCCATTCAATCTTTGTAGATGTCCGTCGCTCCCTTGAGACTCCTTATGATAGGATTTCCATCACTCCTAAGCCCTCCAACAATGCCACTATCCCTTGCTGCCCATATACACCCTGCACGAACTGGAAAATGATGTGTTCGAGAAGGAGTTCTATGCCAAGGTTTTTGTGCCTGCCAAGACCTCACCTCAGGGGTGGTTCTTCGTTGGAACACCTATGCCAACAAGAGACCTAGCCATTCAGCAAGTGGCATACGAAGCACTCCTCCATCTTCGAAATCTCCTTCCAGAAATGAAAGAAGAACATGCCACCCGCTACCTACCTGGCAAGAGCGGATTTGGAGCTCCGAATCAAGTGATGATTTCCCCAGAAGACGAGGATCCAACCCTCAAGTACCAGATCCGTTTCGTCAACGCACGAGACTATCTTCTACGCCACCTTACCGAAGCATTTCTCAAGGCTCGCCAAGATCTCCCTTCACTTCTGCACCTCCACTGCCTCGAGAAGAAGAAGGCAGTCGAGCAAGAACAGCAAATCAATCCCCTAGAAGCCCACATTTTTAATCAGGAGCAACAAATCAAGGAACTTCAGAAATCTCGCAACCAAACCCCACACAAAAGGCATAGGAATGGATTTCCATATCCACCTCATAGGGGATCATCGTCAGGCCCCCGACGACAATACCCAAGACTGAATAGCAACCCTTTTGCTTCCGTCACATGTCACGGGTGTGGTGAACTCAGGCATACTAATAGGATGTGTCCCAACAAGCAGTCGACTATCGCATGTCCATTGGCACCCAGGAGAACCTAGAAGCTCAAGACCGAACGCCTTTCTCTCAAAGTGATGAAGCAAGCACGACTACTGAATCCGAGGACCCCTAGGGTAGGATGAGTCGTGTACCCCCTATGCGCAGTCGAGTCCATATGATGGTTCAAATGAAACCATGTTGAGTGTTGCTTGTTCTTATCTGTTTGTGTTTTGATATAAGTTGCACTTTTGCCTTAGGCAGCATGTATGCAACTATATCACCTATCTTATCTTAATGAAATTGTGTGTGGTCTTTTGGCACTTGCTTGTTTGCACCTGCACTATAGAACCCCCTTTAGGCATCCCCATCTATACTACTTTTCCCTCTCATCCCTCTATCCTCAACTGAAGACTGGCAAGACAAGGTACACCAAGGATTCTACTTCGGCGACCAACTAGCACTGGAGACTTTTGCTGCAGCCTCCTCGACCAAGAGCAACCTAATAGAGTTATGTTTACCTCTCAAGATTAGAAACCCATCCCTAGGCCCTTTGAGACTTCATGAGATAAACCAGCTAGAATCCCTAACCAAGTGCTTAACCCACAAAAGTGCAAGAGAACCAGCTAAGCCTCCGTAACCTTGCACTAGTTCATTATGGCACTAGTGGACATAGTGAACTAGCACACTATCATCCTGAGATAGCACCAAACTGACGATGCCATAGGGAATACCAATTTGAGGATATAGGAATAGAGGACTAATGACTTGATGAGTTTGTGTCAGTGTCCTTGAGGAATTATCTGATACTTTTGGTGGATTATGAGGCTTCCATGTTGGCGGATGAACTTGGTGGGATCACGATTATAGAGTAGCATAGCTTTCATTACCCCTGAGTAAATAGGATTTATAGGGCAATTATGATCGCAAGCTGAAACTCCTGGAAGTGCAAGGATTTGACATGATCAGATGATATTGATAGGAGACAGTTGATATTACGTAAATAACTTGAGGGAAACATGTAGGATTCCTCATTGGACAAGAGATTTGGATTTAAATAGGTGATCCTAGTTGAGTATAGATGCTGAGTAAGCCTGCAGAATTCGGAGTAAATTGGATTTAGACTGATGATCTCGATCAGGATACTATGTTTCTCGATGGACAATAAACTAGGAGATTGGATTAATTGTCAGAGTTTATTTAGGATCTATATATGCTTGACCTTGGAGTTTACATGACCATGATAATGGAAATTGGTGGACTGACTATAGTAAATATAGCTCTTTCAAGTATTTGGGGATTATAGGACATTAGAAGATCATGTGGGGCACCATAGACATTGGATTTGTAGGATTAATGAATAAAGTAGCTAATGGGCTTTTGGAGTTGATTCGTATGAAGGAAACAAGATCTTGGAGTGGCATACGACGTGTTTCCTTAGGATAGAGATGCACTACCTTGGACCTTGGAAGAATGGGCTGAGCACTTGGATTGTCATGTTTAATTGAAGCTTAGTAGCTTGTATGCTATACCCATTGATTTTTACATAGGGATAGCCATACATATGATTTTGGGGATCGTAGACATATATGATTTTGTTAGACCTCTTCTCAGGAGCCATGAGGGTATAAATGGCATGAGTGATGATTGGAGTTGACCTATAGGAGATGATGCTAAGAGTGATATGATGTGAATTGTTTAAAGGACTATATAGAACAATTGGCATCTCAGAAACTGTGCTCAAGGATAAGATGATAAACGTTCACTCGCACACTAGAATCCTTGAAACCCTTCAGCCCTACCAAGCCACAACATGGTTGGATCATGCCCATGGGCTTTGGACCTAGGACGAGAAGAATTTGGCCAATACTCAACCGTGACCACCACCAATGCCTCAACCCACTTTACGTACCCCGTAGACTTCATGGAGTGCTTGGACAAGTTAGTTGTCATCTTTCTTTGATGACATACTTGTCTACCCAAAGACGGAAGAAGAATCGTTGAGCTGGTCAAGGAACATCTGAAGATCGTCATGTCTAGGAGGAAGAACTACACCAACCACCATATTCAAGAAGTATACTTCCGCACCAAAGACCATGTGTATCTGCAAGCCACTCCACTCTAAGGAACCAAGCATTACCATGACAAGGAGACCCACACCAAGATTCATCGTCCCCTTTCGAGATCACTCCAAGATTTAACAACCCACTCTGAGATCACTACGAGACGAAGAGAAGACAGTTACCAGGTAGAGTTGCCACCTGAGTTACCTGATGTGCACAATGCTTTCCATGCATCACAACCCCGGAAGTGTTTCCAACTTCCTAACTTGCCTGATCTCTACGAGGGCATTAACCACCGAGCAATCGACCCCTAGCCTAGTCTAACCTACCGTGAGCTACCCATTAGCAACCTGGATCAAGAGGAGAGTCATACACGAAGCCACACCATCAAGTACCTCAAGGTTCAATGGAGCACCACTCGGAAACAAAAGCAGTATGAGGACGTGGAGACTACCCCGAATCCAAGTTTCCATACTCCTTTCCATGCCTAGTTTGGGAATCTCGGGGACGAGATTCTTGTAAGGGGGGTAGGTCTGTCACACCCTAATTTTCATGGCACAACACTTAAGATGATAAAGTGTTGTTTGACAAAAACTTTTGCATTATTTGACTTTTTATTTGAGTTGCTTTTCTCTCTGTGTTTTCAAGTGCTCTTAAAAGTCAACATAACTTCCCCTCCTATAGTTCCTTTCCTTGATCCAAAACTTCTGCCCAATTATCATACCATGTGTATAGTACAATATAGTATTTTCTTACAAGAATAATTTGGCCAAATAGTATTTTCAAAAATTAGTTTTCCAAAAACCCCTAAATTAAGGTTTGCACTACAAGTACTTGATGGGGGGTATGAAAAGTATTTCAAAGAGTACATTTGAAAGCTAATAGATATATGACTCCCATAAACCACAAAAATATAATTTTAAAAGTTATTTTCCTATTTTATTTAAAGGCTTTTTCCTTAGCCCAGATATGGTCTTTAATAGGTTAAAATTATTTTTAATGCTTTAAAAATATTTGTAAAAATTCAAGGAAACTCAGTGGACATATATTGTCCATATATAAGAGTTTCAACACATGGTCATGTTCAAAATATTGGTCAAACCCTCCAGAACCCTTTGTGGATATTTCAAGCTTTTGAAATATTTACACAGGAAATATTCTCTAAAAATTCCATCAAAATTCTAGCATGTCACTTATGACATATTGGATGATCTTGACAAGCCTCATGACTTGGAGAACAAGATAACATCACCAAATCCCCCCAAAACCCTCTATGACCAGAATCAAATTTGAACAACTTTGTACTACCAACTTTCTCTCCTTGACCCCAACTTTTGTGAGCATGTTCACATGACCAAACGAGGCCACTAAACCAAGTGGTGCATCGAGGAGAAGTGATTTGCTCAACTAGATCCACAAAAGTTCATTTCTGCTAATTTCTAGGGTTTGCCAAAGTTTCATTAGCAAACTCTTCCAAATGATCTCATCTTCCTTTTGCTTTGTCATTTTGTCATGACAAACGCCCCTACCAAGTGCCACAAGAAGTAAATTAGTGCAAGTACCCCAAAACCATATCAAACACCTTCTGCATGTTAACTAAAAACCTTGTTTGGGGCTCTCCCACTAATCTCCATGAGCTCCACTTTTTACCACAGCCCCTCCTAGTCCCCTTGCACCTCCAGTAACAATGGCAAATCCACAGCTCAATTATTGGATGGGTAAGACCCCACTTATCTCTCTGGACAGCCCATTTCCCCCTCTCTCTCAACCCCACTCCTCTCCTACTGGCCATCCAGGGTATCCAATGCTCCTCCCCCCTTCTTTACTCCTCCCTAGAGCTACCAGACATGCTTGGCCATGCCCACTTTGCCAAAAAATGGCATGTCGGCCATTTGCACGCTCTGGAGCGCGCTACAGTGCGCTCCCGCACTGTAGCCGCCCATGCCAAGCACCTTCGGCCACCTCGGCTCTCCCCCTCATGCCAGCCGATGCTCCCCAATGTCCGCAGCACGCCACGCCTCTGTCCCCCTCCTTCCTCTCCCTCCTCTCGCCCCAGCTCGCACGCGCGCCGGCCGCCCGAGCGCACCAGTGAGCGCGCTCACACGCGCAGTGCCCTGGCCCCCCTGCTTTCCCTCTCTTCTCTCCCCTCGCCCTAGACCAACCCCACGAGCACCCGAGACATGCCCAAGCGCGGCCCCGTGGCCTCCAACAATGGCTAGAAGCT
>NC_041387.1:227565114-227629032 GCF_002162155.2 Triticum dicoccoides | reverse complement strand
CCTGTTCCTCTCCAGACGAGCCCTAGCTCAAGATCGAGCTCGATCTCTGCCGCCTCGGGTCGCATCGATCTCAGGGTACAGGCCCTCTCTGCTGTTCCTATTCCTCGATCCAGAACCGCCGCGGCTCACTGACCATTCCCCCTTTCTCTCCCACTTCTTTTGTAGCCGGAAACGGCCGAAACTGACGACGTCCGAAGCTCCTCCGTCGCGAGACCTCGTCGCCGGCGAACAAGGCCACCCTGACGACCGCAAGCACCTCCACCCGAACGGCGACTCGACGCTGAGTCCATCTGTACCCTCGCCCGACCTCGCCGTGCCCTGCATCGATGCCGGTGAGCCCGACGGCCCTCTATCGCAGGGCTAGGGATGACAGGGAGCCCCGCCTGTCAGCCTCTCCTCTCCATCGCCCCTTTCTCTCTCGCTGATGCATGGGCCCCACCCGTTAGGTTTAAACATGGCGCGCGCGCATGCACCAGTGTGCTGGGCCACCTCTCTGGCTGGGCCTGCTGCGCTGCGGCGGTTCTGGCCCAGCAGGCATAGGGCCCTTTTTCCTTTTCTTTTTCTGTCACTTTTCCAAAAAGGATAAAATATTTGTCCAAATAAATTAATCCCAACTCCTAAATTCCTAAAATATTGCAACCTATTTAATGGTGCAACTTTCATTCAAAGCCAACAACCTTTCCTTCACTGTAAATATTTAAATGTGATTTTAAGCATTTAAATATACCTTTGTAAAGCCAGTTCTCCTGTTATGCCACTCCAAATCCAAAACTAAGAATTTTTCCCTTCTTAGTTTTCACCCTAGTATTTTACAAAAATAAGTTGACATTTTTCTAAGCACTTTGATTTTTCTATTTTTATTATTGTCTTATTTTTTCCGTTATTTTCTTGCGACGTTTAGATCCGTATTTGACGAAGTTGCTGAAGAAGAAGAAAGAGAAGGATTTGAAGACCTCGAAGAACAAGCCAATCAAGGCAAGCAGCCCTTTGACCATGTCACCCCTCTTGTTCATCGGTTCCCTTTTTCCGATTGCCTGATAATGAAATATGACGGTGGTAAAACTTGTTGCGAACCACCCCATGATGCATACCCCTACTCATGACCTTACCTTGTTCATGATTGCATTTTCAAGAGACTAGTTGATGCATAATGATGCATGTGTACCATGAACTCTTCATGGTTACATTCTTTCAAAAAACCCATCGGGCGCCTACCCTTGGGAGATGTTGAACTAAGGTCACCACTTGAGGAAGAAGTGGTGTACCAAAGAGGGATTTTGGTGTGTGTGTGTGTGTAAAATGATGGATTAGATTTATGTGTGACTACCGTCCCAACCAAACATGTGCAACCACTCTACCCCTTTATGGGACGGGGAATTATTGATTACTTAGGCTGTAGCATGGTGCCCACATTACTAGTGATGGGGGTGACTTGAGGTCACTCTCGGGACGGGGTCGTGCTTGGATAGGCGGCCATGACTGTTTTCACAGGGCACCGGACACATTGTTGGCCCCTTCGTGTATGCGTAATAATGTGAAAAGGGCAGAGTCCCACGATCTTTTGCTTATACACGAGGGCCATGTATCAATGAGTGGACCCTATGTTAGTGTCGTCTAGGGAAAGGTAATGATAGGGTGCTTCCCCCGAGTACTTGAGGTACTGCGGGATCGTGGATGACACGAAAGCTTCCCGGATCTTGTGGGTAAAGTGCGCAACCTCTGCAGAGTGTCAAACTATTCAAATAGCCATGTCCATGGTCATGGACAATTGGGAGGTGCTACATAAACTATGTCCAGAAATTTTACAATCTCGGTGCATGTGTGTGTGGAAGAGAACTATTTGTGTCAAGGTGTGACTTGACATGTTGAAAGACATGGCATTGATTCAAATTCTATTTATGTTGATATCTGTAACCTGTTCTCAAGGTTACCCATGTTCATTGATGCATACCTCACAAGTTGATAGGACATCCCAACTAGCTTGAAGCTAGGTTGCTTACTTGTTGTATAGTTGCATTGTTACTTTGAACCAAATCATGGGTTGCTTGCGAGTACATTCAAAGTACTCATTGGCTTGCACTGGTTATTTAATTGACCAGGCATGCAAGAGCAGGAGTTCGAGGAAGAGTTCTTTGGTGACGAACACGCGAACTAGGACGCTTCCTAGTCAGAATGCCTGTAGGATTAAGGCATATGGCATGGGTTCTACTTATCATCGAAGATTTCTGCTGCTTAAGTTTATTTGGTGTTCAGCCCTTGTGGCTTTATCTATGTAAAACTTGATCATAATGGTCATAATTTGTGTAAGACAGTATGTATGGATGTAAGACTCTTGTTGTTCAGCTTCTGTGTGTTCAGTGAGCATTGATCTCTGGGGTCACTGTACACGTGCATTCGGTGATCACGACTTATGAGTCGGGGTCCCAACACAAGTCATTATGTTTCATGGCTTGAGGATCTTCATACTGTCAAGACAAATTATTTCCTGGACTTAGAAATCTTAGTACTCAAAACGTGCGACCAATAGTGTTTGTACTGAACTACGGTCACATCTATTTAGGAAAGATGGTACGGTTTTTACTATTTGTCCTAAGTGCATCTTTTGCATACATTAATTTTTAAGCTAAACTTCATCGCTAATCATGTTACTATGATGTTCTTCAATAGGGACTCCGATGATAGTTGTGCCTCAGTGGATCAAAGCTAAAGGTCGCATGTCCATGGTTAGCATACGACCAAGACTTCCTACATTGCACATGAGTGCATTCAGGATTTCTAGAAGCGAGAAAGTCTTAATAGTCAAAGACTGGAACAAAATTGTGAAGGATCGCTGAGAAGTACTTGGGGGTAGCAATCAGAAGCGCAGCCCACAATTAGGAGACAGGTTCATCTGCATGCTTCAATATGATGAATTAGGAGCGCTCCACATGTTCTATGCTATTTTACCTAAGAGAGAGCAGTAGGAGTGATTAGCTAGCTAGAATGAGTGTTGGCGGTGATGACCATGATGATTAATATTAGCTAGTGTTGTTGGTGATTAGCTATGACTATGATGATTAAATAGTGTTGGTGGTAATAACTATGATGATTATTAGCTATTGTTGTTCGTGATGATATGATGCAAGAGTTTTTATATTAATATGATGATGATGATGATGAGTACGTTATTATAGCATTGGGTGAATGAACCGTGCATTAGTTTTAAGTGGATGGATCCTAAGTGATCAAGTCATGGCTTATCGTGATAATCCATGACTTGGTCACTTAGGATCCATCCATTTGAAACTAATCTGTGGTACTTTCACCTAGTGATTTAATAACTCAATATAATGTAAAAACAATCTCTAAATTCCTATTGTATGAAAAAAATGTATAAAGGTGTATGAATACGACCTAAAATTTAAAAGAAATAGAATACGGAAAAATAGTAGTAGCGCAGGTGGAGAGAAGCGCTACTAGTAATAACCAGTAGCGGTTGTTTGGGAAAGCGCTACTACTAAGTAAATATAGCAGTAGCGCGTGCCATCAGGTGCTACTGCGAAGCTTTAGCTGTAGCGTCGTATCAGTAGCGCGGCTACCCGTGCTACTGATAGGCCAAAAACCAGCGCTACTGCTAGACTTTTTCCTAGTAGTGCTTGGCACATTATTTTTATGGTACAGTGGTTTATACAAGGGGATAATTATTTTTGGAAATTTCCATGAAAAATTCTACATTGTTTCCATGAGCATGAACACCAGTGTTCAAGGTAGACCCTTACTTCTCCAATGCATAACCTTCCAATCACTTCTCTTTTTGAAAAAGTTTTTAGGCATAAGAGGCAAGTAATTTTTTTGTATTTTGTATTCTTTTAATTTTTTGTTTGTTTCTCCCACAACTGAAGAAAACAATAACAAAAGGGAAAACAAAATCTACTTAGTGAAGAAAGCAAACAAGCACACACAAGAATATCAACCCCACGCTATTGCTCCCCGGCAATGGCGCCAGAAATGAGCTTGATAATCCCCAAGTGCAAGGAATAATCATAGCAATTTCCAAAGGTGGAAGTGATAAGTATGGAGTGGCGAAACCACAAGGAGCTAAAGGTAAGATCAATATTCTCTTAAGTCCTATCTGCTACTGATACGACTCTACGTACATCGAACGGTTGCTTCCATCTAGAAACGAGAAATAAAACTATGTTGTGGGTATGAAAAGAGGATAGCTTTGCATGATATCGGAGAACTAAAATATAAAAATAGGTGCTGTTATCATAAAGTTAGAATATATCACAATATATTACAAATAGAGAGTGTGGAGTAATGATGGATCAGTGTGCGGAATTGTCCTAGGAAATTGTTAACAAGATTGGTAATCATTATTGCAATTTTATATGAGGGAGAGGCATAAGCTAACATGCCTTCTCTACTTGGATCATATGCACTTATGATTGGAACTCTAGCAAGCATTCAAAACTATTAAAGATCATTAAGCTAAAACCCAACCATATCATTAAAGTATCAAGTCCCCTTTATCCCATACGCAACAACCCCATACTCGGGTTTAAGCTTCTGTCACTCTAGCAACACACTATAAGCGAATCATGAACGTATTGCAACACCCTACAGTGAGAATCCTTCATGTGTGCGCGGCACGGAAGGCACCATAGGACAACAGCAAAATAAAATATACAACTCAAACCAATCTAGATCTTCAATCAACCCAAAAGACAAAAGAAATCTACTCAAAACATCATAGCCTGGTGTCGGTGTCAAAACCGGCGGATCTCGGGTAGGGGGTCCCGAACTGTGCGTCTAGGCGGATGGTAACAAGAGGCAAGGGACATGATATTTTTACCCAGGTTCGGGCCCTCTCGATGGAGGTAAAACCCTACGCCTGCTTGATTAATATTGATGATATGGGTAGTACAAGAGTGGATCTACCACTAGATCGGAGAGGCTAAACCCTAGAAGCTAGCCTATGGTATGATTGTTGTTCGTCCTATGGACTAAAACTCTCTGGTTTATATAGACACCGGAGAGGGCTAGGGTTACATAGAGTCGATTACAATGGGAGGAGATCTTCATATCGTATCGCCAAGCTTGCCTTCCACGCCAAGGAAAGTCCCATCCGGACATGGGACGGAGTCTTCAATCTTGAATCTTCATAATCCGGGAGTCCGGCCGAAGGTCATAGTCCGGCCATTCGGACACCCCCTAATCCAGGACTCCCTCAGTAGCCCCCGAACCAAGCTTCAATGACGACGAGTCCAGCGCGCAAGTTATCTTCGACATTGCAAGGCGGGTTCTTCTTCAATTTTCTTGTACCCGTCGAATAGTGTCCGGCTTCTAGTGCGTGCTGCCCTCCTCGGCTTCTGTGCCCCATAATGACGATCTTCCACGTGTCAAACGAATGCGAAAAGCCAGGGGATTTTTTCATTTACCCCCGCCCGGTTGCGTTAATGAACCACCCATAAAAGAGACGGGGATTTAGATCCAGTTCACACCATCTTCTCTCCGCGAGCCTTCGTCAGAGTGCCTTCGATAGGGATCCATTCCATCATGGCCGGTCGGTGCAGCTCCTCCTCTCGCCTCTGCAGCCCTCGGCCTAGAGATTGGGGGCGGTGTTCCGTCCCGCATAGCGAGTTAGTAGTGCTTCAGTCCAAGGGGCTTCTCCCCCAGCATATATGGTCCCAGTTCGAGCCGGGATTGCTACCTATAGCGGCGGAGAGCAGGTGGAGAGCGTCCCCAATCCCTCTCAAGGAGAGCGGGTATGCCTAGTCCCTTATTTGATGAGAGGACTCGGATTTCCAATTCATCCATTTCTCCGAGGGTTGCTGGAGTTCTACGGCCTCCAGCTACACAACCTCACGCCCGCCTCCCTTCTGCACATTGCGGGCTTCGTGGCCCTCTGCGAGTTGTTCTTAGGCATTGAGGCCCATTTCACACAGTGGAAGAGGTTGTTTTGCCTCGTGCCTCGTTCTCAGGAGGGGTCTATTTATCAAGTGGGCGGAGCCGAACTATGGCGCATCCCCGGGACCGGATATCTATCTGGTACCCCAAAGAGGACATCCAAGGACTGGTCCTCAGAGTGGTTCTATATAGATGACGTCCCCCTGCCGGACCCTGTATGGGTCGGCCTCCCTGAGTTCAATAACGCTCCATTGAAGAAGCGCCTGAGTTGGCGCCCGCGGAACTCTCAGAGGGAAACTGACAGGGACGTCCTTTATCTGATGAGCCGGATAAGGTTGTTGGCTCATTCCGGACTGACCATGATCAAGGTCATGGACATATGCATTACGCGAGGGGTGCAGCCTCTTAAATACAGAGGCCACCCCATGTGGGATTTCAACGGGGAGGACGACGCCACCCGGTGCGGTCGTAAGGGGCCAGATTCGGCCGCCACTTTAACGAGAATCTTATCTGCTTTGTACAAGGGAGAAGAAGAAGAATTCCTCCATGCCAACTCGGAGGGCGGATTCTCCATGTACAATCCACCAAGTTGGGTGAGCGAACACTTTCACTTGCCTACCCGCTTTCGAAATTCCCGTAGTTGAGTACTTAGTCTAGCAATGTTAAATGCAGGAGCTGCGCCAGACTGTGAAGGAGATAAACAGCCCTCCTCCACAACCCGAGGACCCGGAACGGTCCCTCGATCCGGACTCCCAAGAGGACCCGGACTTATGTGTGGAGTTAATCGATGGGGTGTTTCATCAATTGAGCAAGGACAACGCCTTAGTGGCCATTACGGCCGACTATCCCGGACTACTTCCAGCCTCAAAGGTAACCGAGACCGAAGTCCCAGTATTCTCAAGGAGATCTATCCATGCTTTATCTTGCATGCCGTGAACTAATAGTGTTTCGTTTCACAGGGTAAATCCTTAAGGCAAAAGGCCGAGCCCGCGGTGAGCAGCCAACAAGGGCCGCTGAAGCCAGGCGGGCCAAAAAGAAGTGAGGACCAGATCGAGATTCCGGAGCAACGGTACGGCGTGCAAATTTAACGCCTAGGGTTTATGCCCTTGAGTCTT
Source organism: Triticum dicoccoides (assembly GCF_002162155.2). NCBI lineage: Eukaryota > Viridiplantae > Streptophyta > Magnoliopsida > Poales > Poaceae > Triticum > Triticum dicoccoides. The sequence goes on along the minus strand of NC_041387.1, from coordinate 227,622,028 downwards.
ACTAACGCTCATGATTTTCTTAGAAAGAAGAGAGCCCGCCGGACTATATCCGCCGTCCAAGGTTCAAGGCCGGGTCCGGAAGCGGAGACGGACACGGGGCGCGCCTCGGGAGTTCCTCCGACAGAGGACGCCGACGGGCTATCTGCCACCAATTCAGAGGTGGAGAGTGCCCTGAACCACAGGCGTCGCCGGACTGTTCTTCGTGACGCTTGTTTTTCCCGAGAGGCGTTGGGCGCCTTTAATACAGGAGATGCGTATCTCCGTGCCGCTCAAAATGGTCTAGCCAGAGCCACAGAGCAGTATGTAAAAGACATACAGGTGAGTAAAATTGAAGGTTATATATGTCAGTAGCCCCCGAGACTTGAAACAGTGAAGATAACTGTTTTAAGGATCATGTGCTATGAAGTGTCTTACAAAGAAGAATACGCAACTGTCCCAGGAGATTGAAGAGTGCAAGGACCAACTCGAGGCTGCACTGGCCACTTCAGTAAATGCCAAGGGGACGCCCTCAGGTAATATATGCTTCGAAAGATAATTCTGTTGTGAAGTGCGGCAGGTGTGCAACCCTGATGATAATAGTGCAGATGGGGCCGGAGTAAATCCGGACAAGCAACAACTCCTACGCCAACTAAAGGCTGGCGAGAGCGTGCTGACAAGGGTGAGGCAAGAGAAGAACAAACTTCAAGACGCCAATACCCAGCTGGTTGAGGAACTAAAGAATGTTCGTATTCAGTTGTCTGCTTCCGTAAAGGAGAATGGGCGACTTCGACGCGGAATTTTTAGTAAGTGCTTGAACGAATCTTCGAAAAAAGAATTTGGCGAGGAAGTCGATTGACAGAGCTATGTCTGTAGGTCTGCTGACAGGTCGTCCTGCGGAGAAAATGCCCGGTTCAACGGGAGACCTTCTTCCTGAGCTGTTGCAACTGCACGAACGAGTTCAGCAGGCAATGCAGAGCGTCATTCAGGCTATGTGGCAATCCCTCTCCATGCCCGAAGGCCTTGGGGAGCTTACAAAGAAGCTGGAGGGACTGCGGCAGCGCTTCTGGTTGTGGAAGATATCGTCATGCCGTCAAGGTGCTAGGGAGGCCTGGGCCATGGTGAAGACTCGGTACATGAAGGCTGACCCAAACCACATGGCCGAGGTCGGCCCTATGGGTCCTGATGGAAAGGAGATCCCTATCAGCTTCGTATATGGCCAGGTAGAGCTGGCTGCAAAGTATTCCCAACAGGACTGTAAATTAGACCGCATGTTGGATGGTATTGAAGAAGAATATACCGAGTCGGATTGACTCTGTAATTTAAAATGACATGAAAAATGCCTTCTAGACAGATTGTAGATCGTTTGTCATTGCGGACCTTTTCGCTTCGACCTCTAGACCCTATAGTCCGGAGTGTGTCCGAATACCCTCTTGATTATGTAAGAACCGGGGCATGCATGGAGATAAGGCGTAGGGGTCATAATTGCTTTAGCAGACAAGTGCCCAACTAGTTATGTTATATTACATGGTTAGTAAGAAACATCTTCCAGGGAGAATAGTTCCGTTAGGGGTTCCTTTCCCTGGGAGGCATGCCCTAAAGTGCATGTCCGAACTGCTAAAAAGAGCACAAAAGCATCTGGGGGCAGATAAATAAACACGAAAGATCATCTTTTAGTTCACCGACCGAATATTCCCTTAAGAACACTAGCTTTCGGCTTCACCCAGTCTGAGGTACACATCCGGTTGACCCGGCAGTAACAATCGCAGAGGTGCTCCCTTTACCACCTAGCCGAACAAACGGGAAGTAGGGGTAAGCACAGGAGCCAGGCAACCCAGCTTGGCCAAAACTTAAGTCATATCGATGCATATAATGGTGTATAAAAGGTTCATGCGGAAGTGTCACACATGTTTTGGGCATGAGGCCCGTTTTATATAAACTTCTGATAAAGAAGCCCCCAGGTATGATGAGCGCGGGTGGCGCGTCAGGTATGTGCGAACAATGCACATGCAAGCCCCTAAGGGCTTGGGAGAAAAAAGGTAGGGAGAAGGAGCGAAATCCCGGACAGCTAATGTGAAAAAATAAAAATAAAAATAAAAAGGGGACAGAGGAAGGAGATGAACACTGAGTCCGACGCTAGGCGTAGAATCTTCATAGGCGTGCTGCGTTCCATGGGTTCGGCTCGAGTCGGTTGTCCGATGCGTTTCATAGACGGTACGCTCCACCAGTCAGTACTTGGTCGATTATGAAGGGACCCTCCCATTTGGGCTTTAGTTTGTCCTTTTTCTTGTCCGGCAGGCGTAGAACTAGTTCGCCAACGTTATAAGTTTTGGCCCGTACTTCTCTGCTTTGATATCTTCGAGCCTGCTGTTGATAGAATGTGGAACGAGCTTTTGCCACATAGCGCTCCTCCTCCAATGCGTCCAAGCTGTCCTGCCGATCGAGCTCGGATTCTCTTTCTTCATACATGCGCACTCGAGGTGAGTCATGAATTATGTCGCATGGCAGTACTGCCTCTGCGCCATATACCATAAAAATGGTGTGAATCTGGTAGTGCAATTTGGCGTGGTCCGCAGCCCCCAGAGTACGGAGTCAAGCTCCTCTACCCAGTGCGTGTTAGATTCCTTGAGGGATCGCACTAGTCTGGGTTTGATGCCTCTCATAATGAGACCGTTGGCTTGCTCGACTTGACCATTGGTTTGAGGGTGATAGACTGAAGCATAGTCGAGCTTAATGCCCATGTTTTTGCACCAGAGTTTAACTTCATCGGCCGTGAAGTTTGTGCCGTTGTCAGTTACGATGCTGTGGGGGACGCCGTAACGGTGTACGACCCCGGATATGAAGTCTATCACCGGTCCGGATTCGGCCGTCTTTACAGGCTTGGCCTCTATCCATTTGGTGAATTTGTCCACCATGACCAGTAGATATTTTTGCTTGTGGGTTCCTCCTTTAAGGGGTCCAACCATGTCAAGCCCCCAGACCGCAAAAGGCCAGGTAATGGGTATAGTTTGTAGGGCGGTAGGCGGCATGTGGCTTTGGTTGGCGAATAACTGGCAACCGACGCATCGCTCCACTAAGTCCTGAGCGTCTGCCCGGGCCGTTGGCCAATAAAATCTGGTACGGAAGGCCTTGCTTACATGGGCCCGGGCTGCGGCATGGTGCCCACCGAGTCCGGCATGAATTTCAGCCAGAAGGTCTCGCCCTTCCTCTTCGGAGATACACCTTTGAAGGACTCCGATTGTGCTTTTCTTATAAAGCTCTCCCTCGTGGACTTTGTAGGCTTTAGATCGCCGCACTATGCAGCGGGCCTCGTTTTGGTCCTCGGGAAGTTCCTGCCTAGTTAGGTAGGCTAGGAATGGTTCTGTCCACGGGGCAATGACTGCCTTTGTTGTGTGGGCTGACGGCATTGTTTCATTGGCGGAGCCACCAACTGTGTCAGAGTGTTTGGTGAGGGGCAGTGTGGTTGTGTCCGGGCCATTGTTTCCGGACTCTCCCTCCCATGATACGGATGGCTTGAACAGCCTCTCTAGGAAGATGTTGGGAGGGACGGCATCGCACTTGGCACCAATGCATGCCAACACGTCTGCTGCCTGGTTATTCTCCCAGGCTATGTGATGAAATTCGAGCCCCTCAAACTGAGCTGACATCTTTAAGATGACGTTGCGGTAAGCTGCCATTTTCGGATCCTTGGCGTCAAAGTCTCCATTTATTTGGGATATTGCGAGGTTTGAATCCCCGCGGACCTCTAGGCACTGAATGCCCATGGAGACTGCCATCCGGAGACCATGCAGAAGGGCCTCGTATTCGGCTGTGTTGTTGGAATCCGTGTACATTATCTGAAGTACGTATTGGACTATATCTCCGGTTGGGGATGTCAGAACGATGCCAGCCCCCAGGCCAGCCAACATTTTGGAGCCGTCAAAGTGCATGATCCAATTGGAGTATGCGCCGTACTCTTTAGGGAGCTCGGCTTCAGTCCATTCGGCGATGAAGTCGGCCAAAACCTGCGACTTAATAGCTCGCCTTGGCTTGTAAGTTATGTCGAACGGGAGGAGCTCGATGGCCCATTTGGCAATCCGGCCCATTGCGTCGCGGTTGTTTATAATATCATTAAGAGGAACTTTGGATGCCACTATTATTGAACACTCTTGAAAATAGCGTCGCAGCTTCCGGGATGCCATGAACACCCCGTATGCTATATTTTGATAATGCGGGTACCGTGACTTGCATGGAGTTAGGACAGTGGACATGTAGTAAACTGGTTTTTGGAGAGGGAACTTGTGTCCGTCCATTTCTCGTTCGACGGCGAGCACTGCGCTTACAACTTGATGGGTTTCCGCGATGTATAATAGCATTGGTTCGCCCGTGTTGGGCGCGGCCAGGACCGGATTTGTTGCCAGTATGGCTTTTATTTCTTCGAGTCCGGCCGTGGCGGCATCCGGCCACTCAAAGTGTTCGGTGCGCCATAGGAGGTGATAGAGGGGTAATGCCTTTTCTCCTAAGCGGGAGATAAAGCGGCTTAGAGACGCCACGCATCCTGTCAATTTTTGTATTTGTTTGAGGTCTTTTGGGATATCCAATTGTGACAGAGCTTGGATCTTGGCTGGGTTTGCTTCAGTTCCTCTACCGGATATGATGAAGCCCAAGAGCTTTCCGGCTGGTACGCCGAAAACGCATTTTTCTGGGTTGAGCTTAATGTCATATGTTCGGAGATTGTCGAACGTGAGCCTCAAGTCGTATACTAGAGTATCGACGTGCTTGGTTTTGACGACAACGTCATCTACGTACGCTTCAACTGTTTTGCCGATCTGGTTGGCCAGACATGTCTGAATCATGCGCTGATATGTTGCGTCGGCGTTTTTGAGCCCGAAGGGCATCGTGGTTAAGCAGAATGGGCCGTATGGGGTCATGAATGCCGTTGCGGCTTGGTCTGACTCTGCCATCTTGATTTGGTGGTAGCCAGAGTATGCATCGAGGAAACACAATGAGTCGTGTCCTGCGGTCGCGTCGATGATTTGATCAATTCGGGGGAGTGGGAAAGGATCCTTTGGGCAGGCCTTATTTAGGTCTTTGAAATCGACACATACGCGCCAAGATTTGTCCTTCTTTGGTACCATCACCAGGTTTGCTAGCCAGTCCGGATGTTTTATATCTCTGATGAATCCGGCTTCCAGCAGTTTTGCTAGCTCCTCTCCCATGGCTTGTCTCCTGGGTTCGGAGAAACGCCGTAGAGTCTGCTTAACGGGCTTAAACCCTTTTAGGATGTTCGCACCGTGCTCAGCCAGCCTGCGTGGGATTCCTGGCATGTCTGAAGGGTGCCAGGTGAAAATGTCCCAATTTTCTCGCAGGAATTCTCTGAGTGCGGCGTCTACATCGGGTTTTAGTTGTGCCCCGATGGAGGCCGTTTTTGTGGGGTCCGTTGGATGGACTTGGAATTTGACTATTTCGTCCGCTGGTTTGAAAGAGGTGGACTTGGATCTCTTATCTAGTATCACATCGTCCCTGTCCACCGTGGAGCGCAATGCAGTTAGTTCCTCGGCCGCTAGGGCTTCGGATAATGCCTCCAGGGCCAGTGCGGCTGTCTTGTTTTCGGCGCAGAGCGCTGTGTCCGGATCACTTGCAAGAGTGATGATTCCGTTGGGTCCAGGCATTTTGAGCTTCATGTACTCATAATGGGGTATGGCTTGAAAAATTGTAAATGCTTCTCGCCTTAGAAGAGTGTGGTATCCGCTGCTGAACGGGGCCACTTGGAACGTGACCTCCTCAGATCTGTAATTATCCGGCGTGCCGAACACCACATCCAGTGTGATTTTTACTGAACAGCATGCTTACTGGCTTGGTATTATTCCTCTAAAGGTTGTGTTGCTTCGCTTGATGCGGCTCCAGTCTATTTCCATTTTTTGCAGGGTTTCCTTGTAGATGAGGTTAAGTCCGCTGCCGCCGTCCATGAGTACCTTTTTAAGTCGGAAGCCGTCCACTATCGGACTGAGGACCAATGCAGCTAGTGCTCGGGCTGTCCGGAATTTAGGTTCGTCACTGGCATTAAAGGTAATAGCCGTGTCACTCCATCGGTTTATTGTTGCTACTTGGTAGACTTCGGTAAGGTTGCGGAGCATTCGTTTCCTCGCATTGTTTGATGGGAGGTGTTCTTCGGGTTCTGGAATTAGAAGCTCCTCGCCACTTTTGGCCACCTGCCGGAGTATCCAACATGCTCTAAGGCTGTGAGTTGATGTGACTTCCCCTGAACTATGAATTTTACAGGGTCCATGGAGCCATCCCTCCAGTACGGTCCCATACCCTATAGAGGGTTTTTGTTTTTTGATGTTTGGCTCAGATGCCTGGCGATAATGCGCCCTTTTGTTTCGGACTCGTGTTGTATTCAGGGCCGGATTGTCCCAGAATTTATCTTTGGTTTTTTGAACGCTTTCTGTCACACAGTACTTTCGTACTATGGATGTCAAGTCAGCGAAGCATGTAATTTCACGGCGACTTATGGCGTTGAGGATTCCGATGTCCGTGCAGTTGTTACAGAAGAATGAAATTGCTTCTTTCTCACGGCAGTCCTTTATCCTGTTCATAACCAGGAGGAATCTGGCCCAATAGTGGTGTACTGTTTCCCCGGGCTCTTGCCGTATTTGGGGTAAATCCCTAATAGTTGGGTGGGCGGGTGGATTTAAATCCGGAACCTTGCCCGATATAAGATTCAGGGGCCAAGAAGTTTTTGAATTCGGAAGCTTGCTTTCTTGGACATTATTCAATGAATCAGGCCTGCTGCCTGACTTTAGGTTTAGGGCTTGGGCGACATCCTCCCCTCCGCGGGTGTCCGGCTTGGAGGGGTCGGGAATCCGAACACATTTGGTCCTTAGGGCGGGCGAAGATTCGCCGCATTGTTCTTCCACCACTTCAACATGGTGGGTGACCTGGGGAGAGTCGATCTCTCTCTGATCGGGTTTAAGCCCAATCTGGCCATAATCTGTAGCGACTCCCAGGGCAGCAATGCGATCCAAGAGCTCGTTCAGGGAAGAGAGCTCCGTCGAATCTAACTGCTCGGCGAGCTCCGAGCTGATGTGAAGATTGCTTTCGATGGCCCGAGAGGTCATCGTCGGCGCGGCGGCCGAACAGGCGGTCATCAAAAAACTGCCTAGCCGGAGAGCTTGGCCGACAGCCAAAGCTCCTTTAGCAACAGCACCATTTTTAATGACGGGGTGCGGCATCCTTCCTGACAGTGACGACATAGAGGAACTCTCAATGAAAGTACCAATGTCGGTGTCAAAACCGGCGGATCTAGGGTAGGGGGTCCCGAACCATGCGTCTAGGCGGATGGTAACAGGAGGCAAGGGACACGATGTTTTTACCCAAGTTCGGGCCCTCTCGATGGAGGTAAAACCCTACTCCTGCTTGATTAATATTGATGATATGGGTAGTACAAGAGTGGATCTACCACGAGATCGGAGAGGCTAAACCCTAGAAGCTAGCCTATGGTATGATTGTTGTTCATCCTACGGACTAAAACTCTCCGGTTTATATAGACACCGGAGAGGGCTAGGGTTACACAGAGTCGGTTACAATGGGAGGAGATCTTCATATCGTATCGCCAAGCTTGCCTTCCACGCCAAGGAAAGTCCCATCCGGACACAGGACGAAGTCTTCAATCTTGTATCTTCATAATCCGGGAGTCCGGCCGAAGGTCATAGTCCGGCCATCCGGACACCCCCTAATCCAAGACTCCCTCACCTTGCAACACATCATTAGATCATAATATGGGGCATAAAGGACCATGTTCAAGTTGGGGATTACATCACGGTGCGGGAGAGTGGACCGTTGAAAAGAGATGAGGAAGGTGATGAAGATGGTGATGTTTATGATGATGATCACCACGGCGATGATTCCCCTGGTGGCACTCCGGCGTCACTGAGAGAGAGAGGGAGTGAGTCTCCCCCTTGTGCTTCCTCCTCCATGCCCCCCCTAAATGGGGAGAGGTTCTCCCTCTGGTCCTTGGCCTCCATAGCGATGATGGCCCCTTCTGGCTTCCTCCTCCATGGGCTCCGATGATGATTCCCCCTCCGGCAGGGTGCTAGAGAGGGCCTGGATTGATTTTTCGTGGCTACAGAGGTTTGAGGCGGCGGTACTTCTGATCTAGGTTTCTTTTCGGTGGTTTTGGTATTTATAGGTTTTTGTCGTTAGTCTCACGTCAAGAGGGTCCACGAGGCAGCGGCAAGCCATGGGGGCGCGCCCTCAAGAGGGCCCTCCACCCTTGTGGTTGCCTTGGGACTCTTCTGGCCCAACTCCTGCGCTTTGGGGGTCTCTTTTGGTCCATAAAAAATCACTTAAATTTTCAGCCCTTTCCGAGAACTTCTATTTCTACACAAAAACGACACCACGTAGTTCTGCTGAAAACAGCGTCAGTCCGAATTAGTTCTGATCAAATCATACCAAAATCATATAAAATTGTTGTAAACATGGCATGAATACTTCATAAATTATAGCTACGGCGCAGATGTATCACTCAGCGGCGGCTCCTCTCCGACCTCGGTGGCGGCGGCGGCGAATCCCCTCGGATATCGGTGTCGGCCAAGGGCTCAGCTATGGCGGCTGGGCATCTTGGCGATTGAACGAGGAAACAGATCAAGGGGAGTCGAGGGGAACCTCGGTGGCTATTTTTTGTTAAAATAGTGAAACAACATTTAATATACATTTAAATAGGGAAACAATATAACGAATTATTTTCATTGTGGTATGTGATCACGTGAGGGTGTGGCTTCGACATTTGTGTTTTTTCCCTAGTGGGGCTAAGTATGGAAGGGGAACGATGGGAGAAATAAATCAGAGAGGGAGGTGATCTCTTTGGAAGGTGATCTCATGTATATGGTATTATTTCTGAATTCTTAATTACCAAATATTTACATGATTGACTTGACTCGACACCTGCTAAAGCAAGCACGAATAAATGTAAGGAGTATCAGATGCAATTCGGTTTTAAGTGCTAAGAAGAAAAAAAATTAATGTGGGAGGGGTGGTGGGAGGTCAGAGGAAAATAAACCGGACGGAAATTAACTAGACGAAAAAAACCGTGTAGGCTATTCTACCAACTGAGACATTAGGAGTAGATATTATGTTGATAATATGCAAAACTACAAGCTTGGGGATGAGAAATTTGTTATGTCCACTACTTATTGTTGATCATGATTGGGGTTATAATGTTTCTTACGATGCTGAAAATTTATTTAAGCCTCATGATGAATATGATATTGAAAATAATGTTTGCAATAATATTTAAAGTGGGTTTGGAAGAGTGTCAACTTTAGCTAAAAATATTCCCACATATTTTGAGAGTGTTCAATCTTGTGAAAGTTTTGATAAAAGTGGGTTTGGAGAGGTCACGACTTCAATTGAAATTAATCCCACTATCGTGGAAGAATATAAGACCTTTATCCATGTGGATCATGAAAAGAAAATTTTATATGATAGCTATATTCACTACAAAAAAATACACTTCCGTGATGATACGTGTGTTTCACAGTAGGTCACATTTTCTTTCATGCATGTACATCCATGACGATTTTATGACAGAATCAAGATAGGCATACATGTGTTGTCGTAGAAGTGTCCCATGACATTACCAAAATTATCATCACGGAAGTGTCCACTTCCATGGCGATAAATCGCGCATCATAGAAGTGCTTTCCTGAAGGGTGACCGACACGTGGCATCCACCATAACGGTTCGTCATTAAGCTATCGGGTTCTGGTTTGGATCCGATAACACGTTAACAGCACACACCGATGGGGAGATTCCACGTGTGAAATTATCATTGGCTATAGCAACCACATGTCAGCACCCGAAAAGGACAGATGTCAACGTCCCAATGGACAGGAGGCACCTATGATATGTCGACATGTGGCAAGGGCCAACAGCTGCCCATTTAGGTTAAAAAGGCTGGCCTAGTCAAAATTAGCGGGTTGGCCCATTAATGGCCTGCTTGCAGACGACCCATTCACAGTTAAGGCCCGTACATTGTCAAATCTTCCCGTCAACGGACCGTTCTAAACTTGTCATCATTGCGACCCATGGTCACTTCTGGCCCGTAACAATCCGCTAAGAATTTGGCCAGAATTACGGCTCGGTGTGTTTCCGACCTGTTAAAGGTCCAGCTTCATTTGGGCCCATTTTTTGGCCCTTCAAACTTTCAGCCCATAAACGAGCGTGAAGGATTTGGATCATATTTGGCCATGTCTAACATTCGGCCTATTAGAGGCCCACTATAGATTTGGACCATTTCCAGCCTGTTGTGATTTTCAGCCTGTTAACGTCAGACGAAATCTATGGGCCATTTGTGCGCCAATGTCACATCGGGCCTATTAACGACCCATATAAAACTGATACTAATCAAGCCCGACCGAACTTCCGACGTGTTAAAGGCCTGTGTAGTAGGTCGGCACATTTACGACTCGTCTAAATTTCGACGTGTGAACGATCCGCATTGTAATTGGGCCACCACGAGCTGAGATACATTTCGGCCTGCTAATGACCAGTGGGTTATTTGGCACAATCAAGGCCCAATCTCACTTTTGGCCTATTAAAGGCCCATTTTATTTATGGGCTCGAGATATTTACAGACACTAACGTCCTATTTTTATTGAGGGCCCAAATTATGTTTAGGCATGTTAAAGGCCCACTAGGTGCACAGGCCTACCAAAAATATGAAAGCTTATGCTTATTTAGGACCAGATATTTTTAGTGGGCTACATGCAAATTATGGCCCATAATCATTTTTAGCCCAATTGGAATGGGCCTAACGAATGTTGCCACATTGGGCTCCTACGAAGCTTTCGGCCGAATACATTATTAAGATAAACCTACACTATACAAAAATAGTGTCGTAATTTCTATAGCCTTTGGCAGCACGATAAATGATGTATCACAACAAAATAAGTTCCACCCATACAACAAAAAGGCATGTTGGCATTAATTTTACAGTCCTTGCAGATAAAATCACCATCAGATGTATAGAAGCAAAGATCATTTGACCTCAGTGCTAATGTTTCAGGCTGTAGAATCTGATTGAGCAGGATGATCATCCCCTTTTTCCCGCCATTGCTCTTGAACAACGAAGCAAATGTCTGATAGTCTGGTTTCAAAACCACTCATATCTTGACGACATTTGTCAACCACTATTCTTTTTCCGAAATGACGTCCATTAGGGATTGGACTTGTGTCTGGAGTACAGATATATCACTCTTTCTAGACGGAAGATTTTGTTCAATAGGCGATTTGGTTGAGGTTACCTTGACAACCAACCTGGAATTACGCAAGAAGGTACTTTTTGCACTATTAGTGGAGATATACCGACGCACTGCAACAAGAGGTGACATTGTGCCTGTGGTAGCCTTGTCACATTCAGGTGGTTGTGGTTGTTCAATCATTTGTTCCATAGCTTGCTGAAAGTTTGAACTTGTAGATTAGTGTACGAGATAAGTTACTAATGAGACAAAAACAAACAAAGTAGGTTTCATGTTTATACATAACTTATTTTGGTGAGATACTTTAATTCATTAGCATGTATTTTAGTGCCAACTACATAATAAAATCACTTTCGGAACATATGTCCATGTAGCATGCCTACTGTATTGTCTATTTCCTCACATTTGTTGACATGTAAGGATAAAGAGACATGGTTTAAAGTAGGATGAACATAGTCTGACATCATTCATATCATGGGCAAATAGATATAAAACAAGCAGGCTATTGTATCATTGTGTGGGCACGTGAACATCACAACTAGATTACAGATCAAGACCAAAGGAATAACCTTCATCTCTTTTAAACCGTGTAAGATGAAATGATACATTAAGAAAACTGTGTATAAAAGTGAACAGAAGAACTGACTGTCCGTGTACAAAAGTATGGGCTTTTCTGTGCCCCTTACTTGTGCACGAGTAGTCATAGCCACGGCTGCGGCAAGGCTTGGAAGAGCAGCGGAAGGACAGAATACAAGACTACCAAGACAAGCGTTCGAGCCAGTGAATAAAGAGCAGAGGACAAGCTAGACCTCCCCCGGCAACACCCTTGCCGGGGCGGCCTACGTAGCCCTCGCAAGAGCCTTGTCGGGGCAACTTGCTCAGCACCAGCAAGGCCGCCACCCTTGAGCCTGAGAATTCTGATACCATCGACAACGTCAAGGCCAAGATCGGGGCCGCATGCATAGTAGCATGCAGATCTTTGTAAAGACTGGTGGCCTGCAGGTCTACGTGAAGACCGAAAGACAAAGACCCCCGTCAACGCTCTTGCCGGGGATGATTGCGGGGCCACAGCCAGGCTCGCACCCAACGAGGATTTACCACCCCACGGCTGTTCCAGTATAGCGACCAGCTTGCCAACTAGGCAGACGCCTGTGTGGCAGCATGCAGATTCTAAGCCAACTAAGCAAGCACCTGCGTGGTGGCATGCAGATCTTCGTGAAGGCCCTGCCACCGCGCCAGCACAGTAGCTAGCTAGACAGCCCGGCGCCGCCTTCCTCGTCAGCCTAGACACGTGTCAAGGTAGGATGAGGCGGCATTGAACAGGACGGGCTCTATTTCCATCCCCTATGAAGTTGAAGGGCACGTAGGCAGCACATTAAATGCGTTTGTCCTCAGATGTCAGAGATAAACTTGTATGTTGAAGATTCTTTCCACCTCCTTTGTGCCATTGTAGCGACCCCTTTGACATATAAATGGAGGCCCGAGGCGTTCTGGGAGAGGATTCGGACTTTTTGGACTTGGCATGCACTGCAGCTAGTCTAAGAACTCAAGAACACGAGGTATACACCAAGAAGCAGGACTAGGGTTTTACGCATCATTGCGTCCTAAACCTGGGTAAAATTCCCTCATGCTGATCACTCTTTGCGCAGCTCTCTCCCCACCAACCGTAGAAGGGATCCTCGTGATCCCATAGGTGTCATTTCCCCGACAACTTTGACGTGCCAGGTAGGGGGAAGAAGTTGTGAAAATCTGGTCTGGTAGTTAGTGCATCATCTTCTTCATCACCATGGCTCCAAAGAGGAAGACGATCACGACGATCGGTTTGTCTGGAGCCGGTCCGCCCGTGCCAGCGCGAGCGGGCGACGTGGCAGACGCTGGTGGCAGTGGAGATCAAGATCATCCACGCCATACTGATACCAGAAGCTAGGGGAGTGGCGCCGTCTGTAGCCTCGACGGTGGTCCGTGCAGCAATGAAAAGCTAAGTCACGCCAAACCTTGAGAGTTTTCCTTTTGGTAAGGTTATTTCCCTCGAATGGTTTTGGTTCTTGTATGGAAAACCTGCACGCAAAGGAACCCTGCCACTATTGGCAGCACGCTTGTTCTGTTTCGAGTCTGCTCAGCAGCTCAAGTGGTCGCGCCAAGAACAGCAAGGTGTCTTGCCCGGCAGTGACACCCCTAGCAGGCTGCTAAGGATCCGTTCCTCAAAGCGCTCATGGCAAGGGTTTACGCATTGGCAAACCTATCCAACTAAGCATAGGGTGTGGTACATACAAAGAGATATCAAATAGGAAAGTAACATGCATTTAGTTCAAAGCACGGCAAAGTTATATTATATCCGTGGTTGCCGCGGTTCTAACATAAGATAAAATTGTCTTGGGTACGAATTCGCAGCAGCAATGAGAAACGGAGTGGCTAGTCCCGGCGCTGGCCTCCCAACCTCTTGACTTCGTCAACGCAGCTGATGATGGGCTCGATACGCTCTTTGAGTGCCTTGAGGTCCGCATCCTCCGGCAAGCTCTCAAGCACATTGGCAAAGTCGACGCTGGGGTTCCAGAGCGCCACCTTGGTGAGCACCTTGATCAGGGCACCCCGGCAAAGCTTCCGAGCCTCATTGGCTAGATAAGTTACTCGGTTGAAGCAGAGCAGCTCCAGGGCGTCGTGGACACGCTCGAAGAATAGGGTCAGCCTGGCACTGTTGCTCACATTCACCTCATGGGAGAACCTGAAGTCTGGCATGCCCATGACGGATAGCTACATGGTGAGCCTCTTCGCAACCTTGATAAGGCGGCTGGTCTAGAGCTTCGTGACGTCCATGAAGTCATTGTCGGTGGCGGCAGCACTCTGCAGCAACTGCTTCTTATCTGCGAGGTTCTTGATCAGGGTCTTCTCATGGGCCCTGGTCTCCGAAAGCGTCCCTTCCAAGGTGTATAGCTTTAGCTTCAGATCGGCAATGGAATTGTTGGCCTCGGAGAGAAGCTTGGTCTTGTCGGAGATGGTGACATGCAGATCCGCCAAGGTGTGGATAGTCATGTCCCTGTCCTTTGCCAGCTTCGAGATCTCCTTCTTCAGCTCCTCGAGGTCCAGCTCCAGCTTCTCCACCTTGCCGACCAACTCGTTCTTGGCGGCCTCTGTGGCCTCGGCACCATCGGCGGCCTCCTTCAGCTTGTGGCATGGTCTAGAGCCAGTGCATCAAGTGCGTCTTTGTGCTCCTACTTCAGCTCTTGGGTCCGCTGTGCGACAAGCTTTTCAACCTCTTCGTCCTTTGCGCGAAGCTTGGTGGCAAGTGCCCCTTCATGGGCAACCAGGTCTTCTTCTTGGGCGTCCAGTAGAACTTGGTGCTGCCTCTGATCAGCTTCATTCTTGGCGGCCTATGCCTTTGCCACCTCTTGGGCCTTCTCAATGTCAACTTGCTTCAGGAGGAGCTCTCACTAGCGCTCGCCCAGCTGGTCCTGGGTGGCCTTCAGATGCTACTGGGCCTCGGTGACCCAGACTTGCATCTGAGCAACACGCTCCTGGAAGTCTGCTTCTGCCTTGTCCATGGCCGCCATTCTGGAGCCCACCTTATCCTTGCGGGCGCGGTAGAGCGCCTGGAGCTTCTGGAAGTTGGCGCTTATGGCCTGGAGGAGCTGGTCTTCTTTGGAACCACTGCTGCCGGCGCTCGGTTCGTTAACAACTTGGAGCCCGGCAGCGGTGAGGACCTCATCGTCGAACACCTCCCCTTCGGCTAGCGCCCCGGTGCTTACCGTCCCTGGGATGCTGACGAACATATCATCGCCCACCTTCAAGTACTTGCTCGGGGCCGGGGCTGTAGAGGAACAGGGTTGGTCGTCGACCACCTCCTCCCCGGCAGGCCCCTTGGCAGCCTCCTTGGCACCAGCCCTGCCGGCCTCGTCGGCAGCAGCCTGGATGGCCTCCCCAGCAGACCCCTTGGCGGCCTCCTCGGCAGCAGCCCTGCCAGCCTCCCTGGCAGGCCCCTCGGTGGCCTCCTCGGCAGCGGCCTTGGCGGCTTCCTCGGCAGCAATTTTGGTGGCCTCAACCTCGGCATCCTTGGCGGTCTCCTCGATGACAGTGTCGACGTCCATCTGGTCCATCAAGAGAGGGTCTGAAAACCGAAAAGGAGAGTGAGGCAGCACCAAAATCAAAGTTTAGAGCAAAGAAAAGGAAGAAAATCACATGGCAAAGATTGTAAGGGACAGGAGGCAAGCGGCTTACCTGTGACGAGTTGAGAAGTGGTTCCCTCCTCGAAAACGCTCATTGCCAGGACGGAGCCACCAGCACCTATGCTCACCACCTCTTCCTCCATGTGCGTGGGCTCGATGGTGGATGCCCTTGCGGGGGACCCCCCTGGGTGGCTTGATCGATGGTGGCGGCGTGTTGGGGGTGGCCCTTAGTGGCTCCTCTTGTTGCTGCTCTCCTCCTGCGAACCCAACAAGGTCAGCGCTGAAGGTACATATTCCAACGCCCGCCAGCGGGAAATGAGTAACCAACTCAAGCTAGGGGCAGGAACGGGGGCTGCGGTGAGGGCTGGTATCCGGGCTGATCACGATCATCCCCGGCGCACGTGAAGTGCTTGCCGGGGGCTCGTCGCCCATCGAGGCCTTGGCTCTCTTTGCCACCCTCTAAGCCAGCGTCTCCATATCACTGTGATGACAAGATCAAGTCAAGATATTAACCTAGTTGGGGGATCGAGGAATGGATAAGGAGGCAAGATGCATACCTATCTTCCCCTTCTGGCCCCCTCTTCCTCTTTGGGCTAAAGGACCCAAGATCGAAATCGGCCGCCAGGGCAGTGTCCGCAAAGGGACGAGGAGGAGATGGAGTCCTAGCCCGCGTGGCCGAGGAGGAGGCAGTGGCTATAGCTTTCTTCACTACCGTGGTTTCCTTCGCTACTGTCGCGGCCGCGTGCCTTATCTGGCGCAAAGGTTGCGCCTGGACCTCTTGCCGCTGCACGACCTTACTGTGCCGGACTGGCTCACCGGAAGAGGCCCGTTGCAGGATTAGTTTCTTCTTCGGGGCTGAGGGGCCGTCTACATCAGTCTCCTCTTCAGCTGACTCCTTGACCTCCTCTTCGACAAGGGGAACCCAGGCACCAGTGCCGCTGGGCTCCCCCGCATACCCCATCCACTCAGCAAACTTCTTCTCCTCTTCGACCCGATCAGCCTCGTCCTCCACGCTGCCAAGGCTGTCGGCCTCCTCGGCGAGTGCTACCTCCTCCACCCTGGTGGCAATGTACTCCATCTCCTCCTCAGTGGTGGGGCGAATGAGTTGCGGCTCGGCACGGACGTACTTCTCCAACAAGTTGTCGAAGAATCTCTACACCAGCTCCGCTTTTGGCTCGACCCAGGTCGAATCAAGACCGTGTGCGTTAAACACCGGCATCATGGCGATGATGGTGGTCAGGAAAAAGTTGTTGCTCAATGGGACCACCCCTGTCGGCAACCTGAACGGATTGTCAGCCTTGTCGGCCTTGGCGGCCTTGCCGGTCTTCTCGTCCTTGCCAGTCTCGTCAACCTTGAGTTAAAAATGCCTCTGAAAGAGGGATGCATGCTGCATGACCGTAAACTTAAAATTCAGGCCAGGGTGAAGCCTCATGATGTCTGCCGCATTCTTGAAATCCCAGGTCGGCCTCCCCTTATTGTGCAGAGGAGCAATATGGTGGCGGATGAAATCGGCTCCAATCATCTCGAGCGTAAGCCCAACTGAGGTGAGGCGATGGATCCTGGTGCTGGTAATCGTGAGCTTCTCGTCGTTGGTGTCTAGCTCTCCCCAGACATTACCGTGGACTGGCGGCTTCCAACGGACCTGGCAGATCTCCTGCGGATCCTTCTCCTCGATCCTGCACCACCGGCCCCGCCATTCTTCCCACTTGTCCTTCTGGGAACCCTCCGGGTACGTGTCCGTGCTCAAAGCCCTTGGGATCCAAGTGACGCAACCAGAGATGGCACCCCCTCGCTGGATGCGAGGGACGAAGTATTGGCGGAAGAGCGCCGTGTTGGGGTGTACCCTGACGAAGTCCTCGCAAAGGTGGGCGAAGAAGGCCATGCACGCCACGGCATTTGGCGTAAAATCCAGAAGGTGGAAGTCGTAGGTGTGCATGATGTCATTGAAGAAATCTGATAAAGGTGGGCAGAGCCCGCAGGAGAAGTAATCGATGAACAAAGGGTATTTATCTGGACCGGGCTTGGCGAAGGGAGCGGTAATGATGTGCGTGGCAGGATGCCTGATGTCTGCTAGAACTACGTCGGTATTTCCCCAAAGAGGAAGGGATGTAGTATAGCGACGGTAGAAATTTCCCTCAGTGATGAGACCAAGGTTATCGAACCAGTAGGAGAACCTCCTCACACCACGTAAACAGCACCTGCACACAAATAACAAATACTCGCAACCCGACGTGTTAAAGGGGTTGTCGATCCCTTCCGGGTACGGTGCCTCAAGATAGGCAAATAACGTGAGGTAAAAGTGGTAGATAGGATAAATAGATCGCGGAACAAATAAATTGCAGCAAGGTATTTTTGTATTTTTGGTTTAATAGACCTGAAAATAAATGCAAGGGAAAATAGATCGCAAAGGAAAATATGATGAAAAGAGACCCGGGGGCCGTAGGTTTCACTAGTGCCTTCTCTCGAGAAAAATAGCAAAAGAAGGGAAAACAATTACTGTTGGGCAATTGATAGAACTTCAAATAATCATGACGATATCCAGGCAATGATCATTATATAGGCAACACATCCAAGATTAGTAGACCGACTCCTGCCTGCATCTACTACTATTACTCCACACATCGACCGGTATCCAGCATGCATCTAGTGTATTAAGTTCATGAGAAAATGGAGTAATGCAATAAGAATGATGACATGATGTAGAAGAGATCTGTTTATCTATTGCGGAGATATAGATCTCATCTTGTTATCCTTAGTAGCAACGATACAAACGTGTCGGTTCCCTTCTATCACAGGGATCAAGCACCGTAAGATCGAACCCACTACAAAGCACCTCTTCCCATTGCAAGATAAATAGATCAAGTTGGCCAAACAAAACACAAATATCAGAGAATAAATACGAGTCTATAAGCAATCATGCATATAAGAGATCAAAGAAGACACAAATAACTTTCTTGGATAAAAACATAGATCTAATCATAAACTCATTGTTCGAAGGATCCCAACAAACACATCGCCAAAAGACTTACATCATATGGATCTCCAAGAGACCATTGTATTGATAATCAAGAGAGAGAGGAAGCAATCTATCTAATAACTATGGACCGTAGGTGTAAAAAGAACTACTCACGCAACATAGGAGAGGCACCAATGGAAGTGGTGAACCCCTCCATGAAGGTGTCTAGATTGGATCTGGTGGTTCTGGACTCTGCGGCAGCTGTAATTGACTTTCATCGACTCCTCTAGGGTTTCTGGAATATTTGGGTATTTATAGAGCAAAGGGGCGGTTTGGGGGGCACCCGAGGTGGGCACAACCCACCAGGGCGCGCCTGGGCCTCCTGGCGCGCCCTGGAGGGTGCTGCTCCCCTCGAACAGCCCCCCAGGTGCTTCCTTGGCCCAGTGGCTTTCTTCTGGCCCATAAAATTAAAAGTGCATTAAGTCAACTAGAGGGGTGGTGAATAGGCCATTTTTACAAATTCGTCACTGAGGAATTTTAGAGTGAGGAAATTCCTAAGTCATGAACTACAAGCAGTGGAATAAGTACTCACGTATAAGCATAACAGAGCAATAGCATAGTCATCATGATGAAATGAAAGACAAACATAGAGTACAGAAAGCGTAAACATAGGATAAGTAGGCTGAAGACAATGTGACCGAAGAAATTGGATTAAGGAAATAGAGAAAGTCTTCAGTCAAAGTCTTCAACAGTAATGATCAGGTTCACCAACACATGAATGAGGAAATGGATGGGTTGAGGAAATAGAACCAGTAGGCTTGGTGAAGACAAAGATTTGGTAGACCATTTCCTACTGCTGTGATAGTTGTACATCTGGTTGGAGCGGCTGAGTATTTAAACTCGGGGACACACAGTCCCGGACACACAATCCTCACTGTATTCTCCTTGAGCTAAGATCACACAGAGCTCGCCCAACACTCATGGTAAGTCTTCACAGGTGACTTCCAAACCTTCATAGACTAGGTCACTCAGCAATCCACAATTCCACATGGATGCTCAGACCATGATGCCTAACTGTATGGAGGATACACAGTACTCAAAGGTAACAAGCATTGGTTCCACATAGGAACAATCTCTTCAATGATGCTCAATCACTTTTGGTTTGTAGGTGTTTGGGTTAGGGATTTGGGTCTTCCTCACTTGATGACTTTCGCTCAAAAGTCCTCGGAGGATGGGATGCTCTCAATTGACAAGTGTCAGTTTCTCTCGGAGCAGCCAACTAGCTAGTGGTTGTAGGGGGCGGCTATTTATAGCCTAGGGAGCAGCCTGATATGATAAGACATAAATGCCCTTCAATGATATGCCGCTAGGTGGTAGGATATTTTGGACAGCTGGCGCGTAGCACAGCAACGGTCGGATTTGAGGTTCGAATTCCTCAGGGCTATCATGTTCCTCACTGTATAGGCAATACACACTGGCGAATTCCTAACTCATCAGTCAGAACAAATTCCTCAGAGACCAAAAGATCTTCGTCTCTGTCACTAAAGAATTGAATGAACTGACATGAGATTTCCAATGGCTTCACTCGAAAGGATTGGGTAGGTGTAGGATTTTGAGATGAGCATCACCTAGAAATCAGTGTCCTTAGTATTACCTCGACCCCCTTTAATAGTATGGTGTTTCCTATGACTCAAGAAATAGAAAATGAAACTACGAAAACAAAAGTCTTCACGCATCATAATCCTCGCATGAATATCCAAGTCCTCAAGGTCACACCAATTTCTTCACTTTCAAAGTATTCAGGAGAACCAAAGTCTTCAGCTGAAGACATTCATTTTTAGGGGTCGACATTCATTCTAAATATCAAACTCCTCATCGACTTATAGAGCATGTGTACACTCACAAACATATTAGTCCCTTAACCTATAAGTCTTCAATACACCAAAATCACTAAGGGGCACTAGATGCATTTACAATCTCCCTCTTTTTTACGATTGATGACAATATGGGTTAAGTTTTCAATAGGGATAAACAGATGAAGTGTAAATACTCATATTGAGGAATTTGATTGCAAGATATAGAAGAACTCCCACTGAAGATGTGCATAGTGACGAATTTGCTTTTGAAGCAATGCACATTTGAAGAGTAGAATCATGGAGATCTCCCCCTATATCTTGTAATTCATACACGCATTTGACATATCGAATGAAGAATTTGGAATGCATGATGAAATATGGTGACTGATGTAATTCAGCATGCGTGCATAACGTATATGAGGAAATAGTATGCAGAAAAACATAACAGAAGTATCAGGTCACCATCGGACTTAAGTTTACAACTCGATCAACAAACACTTCAGAAGAGCGAGAGTTGCAACTTAACAAAAAAACGCCCATATAGATAGACCCGCTTGAAGACTAACTCAAATTTCTCCCCCTTTGTCATCAAATGACCAAAAGGGACGAAAAGTGAGGACTAACGCCCCTGAAGAATATCATCACGAGGTTCATGGAGGAGCGCCAGCATTGTTGGGGTCAGTTGTTGGAGTAGGACCTGCTACAGTATCGTCCAAGTCTTCATTTTCATCAATCTCATGTGATGAAGAATATGAGGCGGACACCAAGGGAGGAACATTGACTTTCTTGAATTTCTTCACCTGCGGCTTAGACCAATCAACGTCCTGCTTGAAGCCCATCTGCTTGAGATCTTCGCCACCGTAGAGATGAGTTAGAATAGCCCAGGTGCGATCAAATACTTCATGGAGGTAGTAGTGGTTCTTCACTAAATTATGTGTAGCAGTCTTGTTGTGAAGAATTGAACCAAACTAACGCTTGACCCGTTTTTGATTGTGATCGATGCGACCAGTAGCAGAATTGTGAAAATTTGCTGGAGCTTGATAAAATTTTGAATTTTTTTTACACGTGATTGATATAGAAAATTTTTTTACACTTTTTTACAAAGTCCTAATGTTTCAGAATTTTTGGAGTTACATAAGTATGGTCAAAGTTCAGATTACTATAGGTTGTTCTGTTTCTGACATATTTTGTTTTTGTTGCATTGTGTTCTTATTTTGATGGATCTATCGATTGTATTGGGGGTATAAACCATGGTAAAGTTAGAATATAGTAGGTATAATGCAATAACAAGATGTGAATGTGTTCACAACATTACTTAAAGTGGTGGTTTGCTTTATTATACTAACGGATCTCACAAAGGTTTTGTTAAGGTTTCTATGATTGAAGTTTTCAAGTTTTGGGTGAGATCGCGATGGATGAAGGAATAAGGAGTGGCAAGAGCCTAAGCTTGGGGATGTCAATGTAACCCCAGGGCAATATTAAAGGACTCCCAAGCAACTAAGCTTGGGGATGCCCCGGAAGGCACCCCCTCTTTCTTCTATCAACCATCGGTAATTTTACTTGGAGCTATAATTTTATTCGTCACATATCATGAGTTTTGCTTGGAGCATCTTGTACTATATGAGTCTTTGCTTGTTTTGCTTTTTAGTTTGTCACAATCATCCTTGGTGAACACACTTTCAGCTTGCTCCCCCCCTCCCCTCTTTTTTCAAGAATGAATGAGCCGCTCGGACCTTCCATTTCCGCCAAATGACCCGGCTTCCCCTGGAAGAGAACTCTCTAGCCCTGCACTTAAACTGGACTAGAAATCCGAAAAAACCCTAGTTTTGGCCCGCAAATGAGACCACTCGACCGATCTCATCCACTTGAAAATTCATATAAAGTTGGTCATTCTACTTTCTAATAGAGTCCGCCATAATGATGTCTCCATTTGTTAGAATTGCTCTATGTGATTCACTTAAAAAAATTGAGCTAGGGAATTTCTCTAGTACTTCACTTATATCTTTTTAGCATGGCGGTGGTTATATTTTAAAGAAATATGCTCTCATGCTTGACTTATATCATTTGGAGAGTTAGTAAATTTTGAAGAAATATGCTCTCATGCTTCACTTATATCATTGTGAGAGTTAGTAAATTTTCAATAAATATACTCTCAAGCTTCACTTATATTATTTTGGGAGTTGAAAATTTTGAATAAATATTTATGCTCTCACACTTCACTTAGATCTTTTTGAGAGTTAAGGATAGTAATGGTAATTTTCACGAGATATGAATTTGGTCCCAAAGTGATAGATATCCAAGAGGGATATAATAAAAACTTTCATGAAGATCATTGGATATTAAAACTTAATTCCTTGCAATAGTTTCGTGATATGGAGATAGTGATGTGTGAGTCATGTTGGTGAGTAATTATGCTTTAGTAAGAATATTGGTGTTAAGGTTTCTGATTCCTTATGCAAGGATGAAAGTCAATAGTTATGCAACGAAGTTACATCCTACTTGTGGTGCATTATTCAGTGTTAGTTGTGTTCAATTCTCGTTTTTTACCATTCTGGTTTTTGTTTGGTCGCTTCTCAATCTATTTGCTATCCTTCATTTGTAATAAGTGGGAATGCCGCTTGTACATCCAAATCCTCAACCAAAGTTGTGCCAAATGAGTCCACCATACCTACCTATATATGGTGTTTCCATGTTGTTTCGAGTAAATTTGTATGTGCCAACTCTAATGTTCAAAATAAATTTCCTTTTCGTGTGCCCATACCGCTCATGAAGCAGCAAGGGTGGCCAATGTTTTCCATGCTAGGTATGTTATTCTCAAGATGAGTGTTTATTAACTTGTCATTGCACGAGAGTGTGGCAGGTAATAGGGATGCCCAGTGCCGAAATGGAAACAACTTTATATATGTTGTTCATCATAAATTCCTTGGAAACTGTTGGTATAGAAGGCACCTGTGGATGCGGCTAGCCATGGATTGTGAAAGAATGGTTGAAAGGAACTAAACTTTTTTTCTGTTTGGGAACCGCCTATGATTTATCTAGCATGGAAGATATAGGGAATTCTTGGTCGATTTCGTTGAAAGGAAAAGCAATGCCTCTCAAAATATTTTTATCATTCAATTTAGGCTATGAGCTCGGCGCCTCTATAAATCTCTGCTTCCCTCTACGAAGGGCCTATCTATTTACTTTCAGGCAATTTTTATTTTTTATTGAGTCTCCATTTTCTCTTATAAATCACCAACTAGGGAACACTATTGTCATACTTGTGCATGGATGTAGCTAATATTTGAGTGTGTTTCATGAATGGATCAATGATTGAGCATAATGTGCTAGGGATAACTTTCTTTAGCAATGATATTTTAAAAGATATGGTTTCTTGTTGATATGCTTGAGTATTGATGTCTTCATGTCAAATTATAGACTATTGCCTTGAATCACTTAAAGTCCAAATGTACATGCTACAAAAGAAAAGAATATGTGATGAATATGATAGGTAGCATTCCACATCAAAAATTCTTTTTTTATCATTTACCTACTCGAGGACGAGCGGGAATTAAGCTTGCGGATGCTTCATATGTCTCCAACGTATTTGTAACTTTTGATTGTTACATGATATTATGTTATCAATCTTGGATGTCTTATATACATTTACTATCAACTATATATATATTTTTTGGACTAACCTATTAACTTAGTGCCTAATGTCAGTTTGTTGTTTGTTTGCTGGTTTTTTACTTTGTAGAATGTGAATACCCAACGAAGTCCAAATGTCATGAAACTTTTTGGAGATTTTTTTCTGGCAAGAAGAGACGCTCAAAGCTTCTGGAGGCTACGAGAAGAGGCTCGTGGGGCCCACTAGGAACCAGGGCACGCTAGGGGCCTCTAGCGTGCCCTGGTGGGTAGTGGATCCCTTGGGCACCGTCTTGACCTACCTTAGCCTCTATAACTACTCTACAATCCCAAAAACCCTAGGGGAGTCGATGAAATATTTTTTCTGCCGCCGCAATTTCCAGAACCACGAGATCCAATCTAGTGGCCTTTTCCGGCACTCTGCCGGAGGGGGAAAGGATCATGAGGGGGTTCTTCATCATCATTGTTGCCCCTCCGATGATGCATGAGTAGTTTACCACAGACCCACGAGTTTGTAGTTAGTTGGTAGATGGCTTCTTCTCTCTTTTTGATATTCAATACAATGTTCTCCTTGATGTTCTTGGAGATCTATTTGATGTAATGACTTTTTGTGAGGTGTTTGTTGGGATCCGATGAATTGTGAGTTTATGATCCGATGAATTGTGAGTTTATGATCAGATTTATTGGTTTGGTTTGGCCAACTAGATTGATTTATCTTGCCATGGGAAGAGGTGCTTTGTGATGGGTTCGATCTTGTGGTGCTCAATCTCAATGACAAAAAGAGACATGGCACGCATGTATCATTCCTATTAAGGGTAACAAGGTGGGTAGTGGATCCCTTGGGCACCGTCTTGACCTACCTTAGCCTCTATAACTACTCTACAATCCCAAAAACCCTAGGGGAGTCGATGAAATATTTTTTCTGCCGCCGCAATTTCCAGAACCACGAGATCCAATCTAGTGGCCTTTTCCGGCACTCTGCCGGAGGGGGAAAGGATCATGAGGGGGTTCTTCATCATCATTGTTGCCCCTCCGATGATGCATGAGTAGTTTACCACAGACCCACGAGTTTGTAGTTAGTTGGTAGATGGCTTCTTCTCTCTTTTTGATATTCAATACAATGTTCTCCTTGATGTTCTTGGAGATCTATTTGATGTAATGACTTTTTGTGAGGTGTTTGTTGGGATCCGATGAATTGTGAGTTTATGATCAGATCTATCCATGAATATTATTTGTGTTTTCTCTGAACACTTTTATGCATGATTGTTATAGCCTCATATTTCTTCTATGATTTATTGGTTTGGTTTGGCCAACTAGATTGATTTATCTTGCCATGGGAAGAGGTGCTTTGTGATGGGTTCGATCTTGTGGTGCTCAATCTCAATGACAAAAAGAGACATGGCACGCATGTATCATTCCTATTAAGGGTAACAAGGTGGGGTTTATTCATACATGAGTTTATCTTATCTACATCATGTCATCTTTCTTAATGCATTACTCTATTTTCCATGAACTTAATACACTAGTTGCATTATGGATAGCGATCGATGTGTGGAGTAATAGTAGTATATGTAGTAAGGATCCGGTCTAATAATCTTGGACGTGATGCCTATATACATGATGATTTCCTTGGATATCGTCATAATTATTTGCATTTCTATCAATTGCCCAACAATAATTTGTTTACCCACCATATGCTATTTTCTCGAGAGAAACCTCTAGTGAAAACTATGCCCCATGGGTCTACCTTTTATCATATAAAACCCCTAAAACTACCTTGCTGCAATTTCATTTTATCTTGTATTTTAGTTAGATCTATTGATCAAATCCTATAGAATTTAATCTATCTCAATAAAGTTGACGGATTGACAATCCCTCTACACGTTGGGTTGCAAGTATTTGTTGTTTGTGTGCAGGTGTTGTTTACATAGTGTTGCTTGGTTCTCCTACTGGATTGATACCCTTGGTTTCATAACTGAGGGAAATACTTATCTCTACTGTACTACATCATCCCCTCCTCTTTAGGGAAATCCCAACGCAGCTCACAAGTAGTAGCCATAACCATGTATGGCGACCGGATTCTAGATAGGCTAATCCCCTGTTGAACAAGGAAATGAGCTTGTAATCCATGTGGTCTTTTGATGGTGTGGGAATTTCACGGATTACAACCTTCAGCAAACGGAGGTCAAACCAAATGCTCGACTCGTCTCGTGCGTAGTAGGCAGGAGTGTCTGGCGGGCCATGATGCTCGATGCCGGTGGTATCCAATGATGGAAGGGTAATCTCTCGTTGGGTGTAAATATCCATGAGACGCCACGAACTACACGATTGGTGGGTGAGGATGATCTAGTTGTCCTTCATGCCCGACCAGTAATGGCCGTGCATGAAGGACAGGTGGGCAGGTAGTGATAGCATGTCGAGGGGCACGACGATGACCTCCATAGGATCGCCAAGTCGGTGTCTGGGGCGGCTGCGTGGATTGGGCATCAACAAGCAGGGTGTCTTGAAAAGGGTCGGCCGGCTGCCGATGAGTAAATGGTGCATAGACAACAAGCATGCGGCCAGACACATGATGCTGAACAGGTCCATTCAATTACAGATATGTTCCAAGAGAACATCGGGGAGGGAATTCCAATCATGGCTCTGCATGTCATCGGTTCTGCCATAGGGTTTTTTAGGGCGCCGAGTGATTGGGGTTTTCAGTGCTTGCGAGTGAGTGGGGAAGTGGATGCGGGCGGGCAAGCAAAGAAGAAGGCATGTGTGGCCGAGCAGTGAGCGGGGGGATATCGTACGTGCGAGATACCGATGAAGCTGGCACGGGCGTGCGAGAAGTGAGTGGGGGGAAATGGCGTGCGGCCAACGATGGGGAAGAGAGGAGGAAGAAGAGGGAGAGACGGGCAAGAAGGCCCATTAAATCTCCATTCTATTGGTACTACTACTAGGATATACCATCTTTCGTAGTGTAAATAGTTAAGTCCATGACATGTGGGTCTACCTGAAGGGGTCCATATGTCAGCTAATGGAACAGAGAGGTGTGTACACTTATTTGCGGAAGCTTGCTCCACTGGAAAACATGATGGCAGTATAGGGTAAGGCTAATTTAGTAAAACCAACATGCAGGCTTAGCTTATTTATTAAGTGTCCCATATGCTGCAGCGTGTATTGTCGTTTCACTGTGAAGACTAGTTGATTATTTCTCTCTCACCGAGATGGGAGTAATGGACTGCCAAGACTTCCTACTATCTATCTATGCCTCTACTCTCATCCTTTCTACCAATAAGAACCATTGGCCAAGGCTCCTGGCGCCAATTATGTAGGAGTACTACTAGTATCTACTCCCTCCTTCTGGTTTACATACAGGTCAATAAAAAATCATCAACCAAGGTAGTAGTAGATGTTGAGTGCCCAAAGAATGTTTTTGGAAAAGTACTCAATTAATGGGCTCGTTTTCCTCTAGAAAATTGTGTTTACAAATGCACTAATTGCAACGCATGAGTGCATGCGTGAAAAACAAATGTACAAAAGTTCTACATGCATTGCTGAGTTTTCTCTTAATTCTTTCATGCAATGTTTTAATGAAGCTTAAAATATGAACATGTCAATGGGAGGGATTAGAAGCCTCATGCATGCATGCAACACTGACACGTACACATGCACACACGCAACACTCACGCATCCATGTGGCACACAACACACGACACAACACACACGCTCACGCTCAAGTGGTCAACCTACACGTGCATGCACACACATACACAACCAAGCTGGTTCACGCACAAGGGTTCGATTCCTGTCGCGCCTGCGTAAAGTTCTGTTTAACTTATTTCTTTGCTCTGCCAACTGACAGGTGGGACCCAAAAGTCACGTACCAATTTAACCAGTCAACAAAGTACTCCTTCCATTCCAAAATGTAGTGCGCCTGCGCTTTTTGAGATTTAGGTTTCACCGTGAATTTAACCAACGTGGGCGATTGCGGCAGGAGCAAAAATTATAACATTGAATTTGTATTCGAAAGAAGTTTTTGATGGTGTAATTTTTGCTCCCACCATAGTCGGTCACCTTGGTTAAATTTATGGTCAAAATTGAATATCGAAAAGCGTGGGCGGACTACATTATGAAATGGAGGGAGTACCACGTAGACTATTTGGTCGGTCATCAGTGTGCAATCCGGTGCTCTACGGTGAGTTAGTGACTGTATAATCACTGCAAAACATATATAGTGACCGTAATGAGCATAGTATGGAGTCCGCTGACCGTATATTTACAAATACGTTGACTGCGAGTGTATTTATCTTGTTTCAAATTAACCCATATTAATCAGGAAGGATGCAGTATGGACTGCTACTTTGATGTGTCCTGTCAACTTGCAGAACAAAGAGAAGCTTGCTTACTACGCCGTCTTCCTCGCCCACATGCGCAGTGGCTCGCAGGATGAGGAGAAGCTTGCTTACTACATATGCCTACGCCCTCTCCCTCGTCCACGCACACAGTGGCTCGCATGACAAGGAGAGGGTTTCGACTATCCTGCCCTCTCCCCTGGCCCCACCTCGCCGTCGCAATGGACGTGCAACAATCCATTCGGTGTCAGATTGCTAGAAGCATATTGTTCTATATTATCATCATTGTCCCAAAGAGGCAAAGAGCCAAGCGCGAGGATTATAGGAGTACGGGTTGTCGTACTAGTACTACTATAGCGAACAACCGCTACTATATGATCTTGCCACGTCACCTATAGCCAAAGTTGTGCCACCTTTTTCTCTCACAAAGCATGTTGGAGCCCGTGCAATGGCCACACAAGTTGCATGTACAAATAACACATTTACTAGTAAGTTATAAGGGAAAATGCCAACATGCCACACAAGTTCATCTCCACTTCATGCGATAAATTTGTGCACGCTATTTACAGCGCTACTATTTACAATTTACCATACTCCACTTACACGTTATAGATGGGCTCCATGTCCTCCTCTAGTTTATAGTCGCAGATGTTCTTCATAGAGGGCATGATCCATCGCGGTGGGCAACAGGAATCATTATCGCAGCTTTCTAGTCTGGTTCCACATGATGGAGACTCATCCAAGCTGAAGCAGCATAAATCACGAATAGCGTGTCCCAACATGTCATTCATCCAGTGGTATGCACTGAAGACATAACCATGCTTCATGAAAGGCAGGCCTTCGGTGTCATGCACGAAGGTGGCATATGTTTCATAATGGGGTAGTTATCCCTAATGAAAAACGAGTACTCTCCAAGAGTGTTCCTCGGCTCCCACATAGCAGTACGGGGGTCGAACTCGGCGCCGTTCATCTGGTACACGCGGTATCTCAGATCTGGACACATGGTGACATACATGCTCAAGGTCCATGCATGATTATGTTGTGCTCAAATATGGCCCTAAGTAATATTGTGCAGTGATAACCCACAAGTAGGGGATCGCAACAGCTTTCAAGGGTAAAGTATTCAACCCAAATTTATTGATTCGACACAAGAGGAGCCAAAGAATATTCTCAAGTATTAGCAATTGAGTTGTCAATTCAACCACACCTGGAGAACTTAGTATCTGCAGCAAAGTATTTAGTAGCAAGTAGTATGATAGTAATGGTAACAGTGGCAAAAGTAAAGATAGCAGTTTTGTAGTAACTGTAACACTAGCAACAGAAAAGTAAATAAGTGAAGCACAATATGTGAAAAGCTCATATGCATTGGATCAGTGATGGATAATTATGTCGGATGCGATTCCTCTTGTAATAGCTATAACATAGGTTGACACAGAACTAGCTCCACTTCATCAATGTAATGTAGGCATGTATTCCGAATATAGTCATACATGCTTACGGAAAAGAACTTGCATGACATCTTTTGTCCTACCCTCCCGTGGCAGCGGGGTCCTAGTGGAAACTAAGGGATATTAAGGCCTCCTTTTAATAGAGAACCGGAACAAAGTATTAGCACATAGTGAATACATGAACTCCTCAAACTACGGTCATCACCGAGAAGTATCCCGATTATTGTCACTTCGGGGTTGTCGGATCATAACACATAATAGGTGACTATATACTTGCAAGATAGGATCAAGAACTCACATATATTCATGAAAACATAATAGGTTCAGATCGGAAATCATGGCACTCGGGCCCTAGTGACAAGCATTAAGCATAACAAAGTCATAGAAACATCAATCTCGGAACATAGTGGATACTAGGGATCAAACCCTAACAAAACTAACTTGATTACATGGTAAATCTCATCCAACCCATCATCGTCCAGCAAGCCTACGATGGAATTACTCACGCACGGCAGTGAGCATCATGAAATTGGTGATGGAGGATGGTTGATGATGACGACGGTGATGAATCCCCCTCTCCGGAGCCCCGAACGGACTCCAGATCAGCCCTCCCGAGAGAGATTAGGGCTTGGCGGCAGCTCCATATCGTAAAACGCGATGAAACTTTCTCTCTGATATTTTTTCTCCGTGAAACACAATATATGGGGTTGGAGTTGAGGTCGGTGGAGCATCAGGGGGGCCACGAGACAGGGGGCGCGGCCAGGGGGGAGGGCGCGCCGCCCACCCTCGTGGACAGGGTGTGGGGCCCCTGGCCTTGATTCTTCCGCCAGTATTTTTTATATTTTCTAAAAGTTATCTCCGTGGATTTTCAAGTCATTCCGAGAACTTTTGTTTTCTGCACAATAAACAACACCATGGCAGTTCTGCTGCAAACAGCGTCAGTCCAGGTTAGTTTCATTCAAATCATGCAAATTAGAGTCCGAAATAAGGGCAAAAGTGTTTGGAAAAGTAGATACGTTGGAGACGTATCAACTCCCCCAAGCTTAAAGCTTTGCTTGTCCTCAAGCAATTCAGTTGATAAACTGAAAGTGGTAAAGAAAAACTTTTACAAACTCTGTTTGCTCTTATTGTTGTAAATATGTAAAGCCAGCATTCAAGTTTTCAGCAAAGATTATGAACTAACCATATTCACAATAACACTTAGGTCTCACATTTACTCATATCAATGGCATAATCAGCTAGCGAGCAATAATAATAAAACTCGGATGACAACACTTTCTCAAAATAATCATAATATGATATAACAAAATGGTATCTCGCTAGCCCTTTCTAAGACCGCAAAACATAAATGCAGAGCACCTTTAAAGATCAAGGACTGACTAAACATTATAATTCATGGTAAAAGAGATCCAATCAAGTCATACCCAATATAAACTAATAGTAATGAATGCAAATGACAGTGTGCTCTCCAGCGGGTGCTTTTTAATAAGAGGGATGATGACTCAATATAAAAGTAAATAGATAGGCCCTTCACAGAGGGAAGCTGGGATTTGCAGAGGTGCCAGAGCTCGATTTTAAAATAGAGATGAATAACATTTTGAGCGGCATACTTTCACTGTCAACGCAACAACTATTAAATGGTGATATCTCCATACTACATACGTTGTAGGAGGTTCCCAAACAGAATGGTAAAAGTTTATACTCCCCCACCACCAACAAGCATCAATCCATGGCTTGCTCGAAACAACGAGTGCCTCCAACTAACAACAGCCCTGGGGGAGTTTTGTTTAATTATATTGATTTGCTTTGATCTTTTTGATCATGGGACTGGGCATCCCAGTTACCGGCCATTTTCTCGTGAATGAGGAGCGGAGTCCACTCCTCTTGAGAATAACCCACCTAGCATGGAAGATACAGACAGCCCTAGTTGAAACATGAGCTGCTCGTGCATACAAAACAGAATTTCATTTGAAGGTTTGGAGTTTGGCACATACAAATTTACTTGGAACGGTTGGTAGATACCGCATATAGGAAGGTATGGTGGACTCGTATGGAACAACTTTGGGGTTTATGGAGTTTGGATGCACAAGCAGTATTCCCACTTAGTACAAGTGAAGGCTAGCAAAAGACTGGGAAGCGACCAACTGAGAGAGCGACAACAGTCATGAACATGCATTAAATTTAATTTACACCAAGTACAAGCATGAGTAGGATATAATCCACCATGAACATAAATATCGTGAAGGCTATGTTGATTTGTTTCAACTACATGCGTGAACATGTGCCAAGTCGAGTCACTCAATTCATTCAAAGGAGGATACCATCCCATCATACCACGTCATAATCATTTTAATAGCATGTTGGCACGCAAGGCAAACCATTATAACTCATAGCTAATTAAGCATGGCACAAGCAACTATAATCTCTAAATGTCAATGCAAATATGTTTACTTCATAATAGGCTGAATAAAGAACGATGAACTCATCATATTTACAAAAACAAAAGAGGTCGAGTTCATACCAGCTTCTCTCATCTCAATCAGTCCATCATATATCGTCATTATTGCCTTTCACTTGCATGACCGAACGGTGTGTATAATAACAATAGTGCACGTGCATTGAACTAAGCTGGAATCTGCAAGCATTCAACTCGAGAGAGAAGACAAAGTAATATGGGCTCTTAGTTAAATAAACAATCATGCATATGAGAGCCACTAAACATTTTTAATATGGTCTTCTACTCTCGACCCCCAAAGGAAAGAAAAGAAATAAAACTATTTACACGGGAAAGCTCCCAACAAGTAAAAGAAGAACGAGAAATCTTTTTGGGTTTTCATTTTAATTACTACTACAGGCATGGAAAGTAAACTAACTAATTTTTTGGATTTTCTTAAGATTTATCGAACACACAAGAAGAAAGCTAGAAAAAGAAGTTAAACTAGCATGGATAATACAATGAAAGAGTATGAGCACTGACAACTAGAATAGTGTGTGAACATGAATGTGAATCGGTGAGAAATACGTACTCCCCCAAGCTTAGGCTTTTGGCCTAAGTTGCTCTATTGCCAAGGATAGCCTGGCTAGTATCCGAAGTTGTAACTGGGGTCATACTGAGATGCAGCAGCAAATGCCTCCTGAGCTGCGGCATGTTGGTGAGCCGCCTCCGCTCTCCTCCCGTGTTCAGCTGCCTCCTCCCTGGTAACAACATATCTTCGTTTTGCATGGTAATCAAAAAGGGAAGGAGCCAGGAGAGTAACATGGACAGAGCTACATATGTCAAAGATTAGTCGACACTAGAGGAATTGTTCATTCCCCAAAAGAAAATGATGTTTGACCATCACGTCATAATCTAAATAAGCAGGAATCAACTCCATATCCTCCTCTCGTGGGGTTATACCAAGATAATTAGCAACACAGGTCGCATAAATCCCTCCAAATAAATCTCCAGACATACCATTATTATGCAACCTACGTGCAACTATTGCCCCCAAGTTGTAATCTTTATTACCTAACACAGCACTCTTGAGGACACAAAGATCAGGGACACACATGTGACATGCTTCATCTTTACTGTTAATGCAATTACCAATGAAGAGAGCAAAATAATGTATAGCAGGAAAATGAATGCTCCCTATGGTAGCTTGTGCTATATCCTTAGATTCTCCCACAGTAATACTAGCAAGAAAGTCTTTATATTCAGATATGTGGGGTTCATGAACATTGCCCCACTGCGGGAGTTTCCAAGCAGTTGTAAAATCTTCTAAGTCCATGGTGTAAGATTTATCATAAATATCAAACAGGACACTTTGAGAATTACGTGAAGATTTATATTTAAACCTTCTTACGAATGAATCAGTCAATTGATAGTACTGAGGACACTTATCTTGTAAGAAGTCCTCAAGATCGGCATTATGCATATATGCGTCAAATTCTTCCTTGATGCCTGCATTGACCATAAACTCGTCTGATGGCCACTCACAAGCTCGCACTTCAGCATCCCTTGGTGGTTCATCGTCTTGCTCACGCATAGCACGCCTAGGTCCTCTCTTTGTTGAGGAACCACCTTGGTACATTCTCCTAGACATATTTTTTCTGAAAATTTCTGAAATTTTTAGTAACTTCAAAATAAAAGTGAATAAAACTAAACAAGATTGGTAGCAACTACTCCTACAAGTGCCTAGAGCCTATATCATGCATTAGAATTACTTGGGACCTCATAAATTTGACATGCAAGCTCAAGAACAGGGTCACCTATGCAGCAAAATTTTGCAATGAATAAAGCACTAGAACAAAAACTAATTGGATCAATGGAGGAGTCACATACCAAGCAACAATCTCCCAAAGCAGTTTTGTGAATGGAGCTTTGAGCAAGGAGATCGAAAATCGCAGCAAAACGAGCTAGAACTCGTGCTTGAGCTGGATGGGAATTTTTTTGGGAGGAAGATGGAGTGTGTGGGTGCAGGAATAAGTGGAGGGGAGCCACCATGGGCCCACGAGACAGGGGGCGCGCCCTCTACCCTCGTGGCCATGTGCTTGCCCCCCTGCAGTGTTTTCAGTGCCTAAAATCCTCAAATATTCCATAAAAAATCATACTAAATTTGCAGGGCATTTGGAGCACTTCTATATTTGGGATATTTTTTTATTGCATGGATAATTTAGACAATAGACAGATAATACTATTTTTGCTTTATTTATTCTAAATAACAGAAAGTAAAAAGAGGGTACACAAGGTTGTGCCTTCTAGTTTCATCCATCTCATGATCATCACAATGAATCCACTAACAAGGTTGATCAAGTCTTGTTAACAAACTCATTCCGAATAACACGGAACCGGAGAAATTTCGAATAACACTAGGTTACCTCAACGGGGATATGAACATCCCCAACAATAAGAATATCATAGTTTTTCTTGACAGTAGGAAGAGGAAATTCAAAACCTGCAATAATGATCGTTGGAACTTTTCTAATAGAATTGATGCTATGAACTTGAGATTGTTTCCTCAGAAAGTGTACCGTATGTGCATTACCATTAACATGAAACGTGACATTGCCTTTGTTGCAATCAATAACAGCCCCTGTGGTATTCAAAAAGGGTCTACCAAGGATAATCGACATACTATCGTCCTCGGGAATATCAAGAATAACAAAGTCCGTTAAGATAGTGACATTTGCAACCACAACAGGCACATCCTCACAAATACCGACAGGTATAGCAGTTGATTTATTAGGCATTTGCAAAGATATTTCAGTAGGTGTCAACTTATTCAATTCAAGTCTATGATATAAAGAGAGAGCCATAACACTAACACCGGCTCCAAGATCACATAAAGAGGTTTTAACATAGTTTCTTTTAATGGAGCATGGTATAGTTGGTACCCCTGGATCTCCAAGTTTCTTTGGTATTCCACCTTTAAAAGTATAATTCGCAAGCATGGTGGAAATTTCAGCTTCTGGTATCTTTCTTTTATTTGTAATGATATCCTTCATGTACTTATCATAAGGATTTACTTTAAGCATATCAGTTAAGCGCATATGTAAGAAGATAGGTCTAATCATTTCAGCAAAGCGCTCAAAATCCTCATCATCTTTTGTCTTGGATGGTTTGGGAGGAAAGGGCATGGGTTTCTGAACCCATGGTTATCTTTCTTTACCGTGCTTCCTAACAACAAAATCTCTCTTATCATAACGTTGATTCTTTGATTGTGGGTTATCAAGATCAACAGCAGGTTCAACCTCTACTTCATTATTATTGCTAGGTCGAGCATCAACATGAACATTATCATTAACATTATCACTAGGTTCATGTTCATCACCTGATTGTGTTTCAGCATCAGAAATAGAAATATCATTGGGATTCTCAGGTGTGTCTACAAAAGGTTCACTAGAAGCATGCAAAGTCCTATCGTTTTTCTTTTTCTTCTTTTTAGAAGAACTAGGTGCCTCTAAATTATTTCTCTGAGAATCCTGCTCGATTCTCTTAGGGTGGCCTTAAGGATACAGAGGTTCCTAAGTCATTCTACCGGTTCTAGTAGTCACTCTAATAGCAAAGTCATGTTTATTATTTAATTCATCGAGCAAATCACTTTGAGCTTTAAGTACTTGCTCAGCTTGAGTGGTAACCATAGAAGCACATTTGCTAATGAGTTTAAGTTCACCTTTAACTCTAGCCATATAATCACTCGAGCGTCCTATTTCAGAAGCACTATTCTTTAATTCTCTACCAATAAAAGCATTAAAACTTTCTTGTCTAGCCATGAAGTCATCAGATTCATTTAAGCATGGGCTATGAAATTTAGTAGACGGGATTTCAACTTTATCATATCTATAGAGAGAATTTACCTTTACTACCTGTGTCTGGTTATCAAGATAATGTATTTCTTCAACAGGCAGTATATTAAGACCATGTATTTCTTCAATAGGTGGTAAATTCTTAACATCTTCAACTTTAATACCTTTTTCTTTCATTGATTTCTTTGCCTCTTGCATATCTTCAGGACTGAGAAATAGAACACCCCTCTTTTTCGGAGTAGGTTTAGGAATAGGCTCAGGAGTTGGCTCAATTGGCTCAGGAATTAACTCAAGAAGAGTCCAATTATTTTCATTAGTCAACATATTATTCAGCTTGGTCGACCGTTCTTTCCCTGAAAACACAACCAGCACAACTATCCAAATAGTCCTTGGAAGCATCGGTTAGTCCATTATAAAAGATATCAAGTATTTCATTTTTCTTCAGAGGATGATCAAGCAAAGCATTAAGTAATCGGAGAAGCCTCCCCCAAGCTTGTGGGAGTCTCTCTTCTTTGATTTGCACAAAATTATATATTTCCCGCAAGGTAGCTTGTTTCTTATGAGCAGGGAAATATTTAGCAGAGAAGTAATAAATTATATCCTGGGGACTACGCTCACAACCAGGATCAAGAGAGTTAAACCAAGTTTTAGCATCACCCTTTAATGAGAACGGAAATATCTTAAGGATATAATAATAGTGAGACTTCTCATCATTAGTAAACAGGGTGGCTATATCATTTAACTTGGTAAGATGTGCCACAACAGTCTCAATTTCATAGCCATAAAAGGGTCAGATTCAACCAAAGTAATTATTTCAGGATCAACAGAGAATTCATATTCCTTATTAGTAACACATATAGGTGAAGTAGCAAAAGCGGGGTCAGGTTTCGTTCTAGCATTAAGAGATTGTTGCTTCCATATCTATCTTTGCAAGAAAAAATAGCTCTAGCAGCTTCCTCATCCATAACATAACCCTCAGGAACAACATGTAATTCATAATCGGGGGAGAACTTTCATCATCACTATCATCAATAATAGTATCTTCAATAATTTCATTCTCTCTAACCCTAGCAAGTTGTTCATCAAGAAATTCACCTAATGGCAAAGTAGTATCACGCACAGAAGTAGTTTCATCATAAGTATCATGCATAGTAGAAATGGCATCATCAATAACAAGTGACATATCAGAATTCATAGCAGTAGCAGGTTTACGTGTCGCAAGATTACTCGAAACAGAAGGAGAATCTAGTGCAGAGCTAGATGGCAGTTCCTTACCTCCCCTCGTAGTTGAGGGAAAAATCTTTGTTCTTTCGTCTTTCAAGTTCCTCATAGTGATCAACAGATATAAATCCCAAGTGACTCAAAGAATAGAGCTATGCTCCCCGGCAATGGCGCCAGAAATTAGTCTTGATAACCCACGAGTGTAGGGGATCGCAACAGCTTTCGAGGGTAAAGTATTCAACCCAAATTTATTGATTCAACATAAGGGGAGCCAAAGAATATTCTCAAATATTAGCAGTTGAGTTGTCAATTCAACCACACCTGGATACCTTAGTATCTGCAGCAAAGTATTTAGTAGCAAGTAGTATGATAGTAATGGTAACAATGGCAAAAGTAAAGATAGCAGTTTTGTAGTAACTGTAATAGTAGCAAAGGAAAAGTAAATAAGCGAAGCACAATATGTGAAAAGCTCATAGGCATTGGATCAGTGATGGATAATTATGTCGGATGCGATTCCTCATGTAATAGCTATAACATAGGGTGACACAGAACTAGCTCCAGTTCATCAATGTAATGTAGGCATGTACTCCGAATATAGTCATACGTGCTTATGGAAAAGAACTTGCATGACATCTTTTGTCCTACCCTCCCGTGGCAGCGGGGTCCTAGTGGAAACTAAGGGATATTAAGGCCTCCTTTTAATACAGAACCAGAACAAAGCATTAGCACATAGTGAATACATGAACTCCTCAAACTATGGTCATCACCGAGAAGTATCCAGATTATTGTCACTTCGGGGTTGTCGGATCATAACACATAATAGGTGACTATAGTCTTGCAAGATAGGATCAAGAACTTACATATATTCATGAAAACATAATAGGTTCACATCTAAAATCATGGCACTCGGGTCCTAGTGACAAACATTAAGCATAGCAAAGTCATAGCAACATCAATCTTAGAACATAGTGGATACTAGGGATCAAACCCTAACAAAACTAACTTGATTACATGGTAAATCTCATCCAACCCATCATCGTCCAGCAAGCCTACGATGGAATTACTCACGCACGGCGGTGAGCATCATGAAATTGGTGATGGAGGATGGTTGATGATGACGACGGCGACGAATCCCCCTCTCCGGAGCCCCGAATGGACTCCAGATCGGCCCTCCCGAGAGAGATTAGGGCTTGGAAGCGGCTCCGTATCGTAAAACATGATGAAACTTTCTCTCTGATTTTTCCTCTTTGAAACGGAATATATGGAGTAGGAGTTGAGGTCGGTGGAGCATCAGGGGGCCCACGAGACAGGGGGCGCGCCCAGGGGGGAGGGCGCGCCCCCCACCCTCGTGGACAGGGTGTGGGCCCCCTGGCCTTGATTCTTTCACCAGTGTTTTTTATATTTTCCAAAAGTTATCTCCGTGGATTTTTAGGTCAATCTGAGAACTTTTGTTTTCTGCACAATAAACAACACCATGGCGGTTCTGCTGAAAACAGCGTCAGTCCGGGTTAGTTTCATTCAAATCATGCAAATTAGAGTCCAAAACAAGGGCAAAAGTGTTTGGAAAAGTAGATACATTGGAGACGTATCATGCAGCAAGTAGTACTACTATAATACTACCTCTGTCCTGATATATTGGTCCCCATCGTATTTTGTGCCAATTTTTGACCAAAGAATTAACTAAGAAAATGTTAATTCATGTCATAAAAAATAATATCATTGGAAACTATGTTCAAAGACAAATCCAATGATATAATTTTTGGTGACATGCATTGATGTTTTGTTAGTTAAATCTTTGGTAAAATTTGACACAAAATAACAAGAGGACCTATAAACCAGGACGGAAGTAGTACTACTCTAGTTAGAGGAAGTACAATAACCGACTTATTGTATATAGCCATTCTTGGCTACATGGAGGAGATAGTAAGACATGGAAAAAAATGGTGGGAGCTAGTGGATTCAAGTTTTCAAGAGCCTTGCTATACGCGTCATCCTAGGTAAAAAGTACTACTCCTGATGATCCCTGCAACATAGTAGTAGTACTACTATGGATCCAAGTAGTAGCAGTACTACTAGTAAAATTAAGGAGAATGCCAGAGGGTTAAAATATCTAATACTAAATTGTACTAGTACTAAACATGTCCCAATCAAGAAAAGAAACGAACTAACAAGTACTACTACTCTAACACACGCCAATGAGAGAATGGAATACCTGGGTAGATGGTGACAGTCTGATCGTGGTATGTCGTGTCACCTTGTTGCACATCAATAGTACCTTGGGTAATGACTGCTAAGATAGTTGATCCCAGTTTTCCAAAGTTAGCTCCAGAGTTCCAGGTTAGACCGAATCACGGATGCAAATGAACATCCAGGATCAGGGAATGCTTGGTCCCTGCAAAATAATGGAGTATCGTTAGGGATGGAAATGATGGTATGTGCATTCCGTTTGTTATCTCCCATACCGTAGGATGGCACCAAGATGAAACAAGTCTCCTGGCTTGTCACCCTGAAGGTGCGGCCTACATGGCACACAACATCGTTGAATGTGTAGGAGTACAAATCTGTCGTGGCCAACATGAGCTAGCCTATGCCATTAGGGCCATTTGTATTGATGGCAATCGTTATGTCAAACACCACGATGAGATAGTAATCGTCGTAGCCACGGTGCTTTATCGGCGGGTCTGCAATTTCTATCTTCTTTAATCTCATGGTGGCATCATCATACGTATTCAAGCCTAGCCAGTCTAGAAGGTCGATCCCAATGGTGGAGAAGGGGTCTATGGGAACGGCTGCACTGTTGTAGATGCTGTGCAAAATGATGGTGGTATCCTGTCATAGGTACGCAAGCCATGTTGTAAATATGCCCTAGAGGTAATAATAAAGTGGTTATTATTATATTTCCTTGTTCATGATAATCATTTATTGTCCATGTTATAATTTTATTGATTGGAAACTCAAATACATGTGTGGATACATAGACAACAACATGTCCCTAGTGAGCCTCTATAGGACTAGCTCGTTGATCAAAGATGGCTATGGTTTACTAGTCATACACATAAATTGTCATTTGATAATGGGATCACATCATTAGGAGAATGATGTGATGGACAGACCCAAACTATGAACGTAGCATATGATCGTATCATGTTTATTGCTATCATTTTCTACATGTCAAGTATCTGATCCTATAACCCTGAGATCATGAAACTCACTGACTCCGAAGGAGTACCTTGTCTGTACCAAACGTCGCAACCTAACTGGGTGACTATAAAGGTGCTCTACAGGTATCTCTGAGGGTGTCTGTTGAGTTGGCATGGATCAAGACTAGAATTTGTCACTCCGTGAGACGGAGAGGTATCTCAGGGCCCACTCGGTAATACAACATCACAATGAGCTTGCAAGCAATGTGACTAATGGGTTAGCCAAGGGATCTTGTATTATGGAACAAATAAAGAGACTTGCCGGTAACGATATTGAACTAGGTATGGAGATACTGATGATCGAATCTCGGGCAAGTAACATACCGATAGACAAAGGGTATTGCATACGGGATTAGCTGAATCCTTGACATCGAGGTTCGACCGATCAGATCTTCGTAGAATATGTAGGAACCAATATGGGCATCCAGGTCCCGCTATTGGTTATTGATCGCAGAGGAGTCTCGGTCATGTCTGCATAGTTCTCGAACCCGCACGGTCTACACACTTAACGTTTGGTGACGATATAAGTATAGTTGAGTCATTATGGTGGTTGCCGAAGGTTGCTCGGAGTCCCGGAAGAGATACCGGACGTGACTAGGAACTCTGGAATGGTCCGGAGGTGAAGATCAATATATGGACGAATGGTATTGGAGTTCGGAATAGTTCTAGGGGTACCAGTGATGACCAGCCTGACCGAAAGGGGTTTCGGGAGGGCCCTGAGAAGTGTTGGGGGCCTCATGGGCCAAGGGAAACTAGCAAACTAGTTAAGTAAGGGGTTTTGCTCCCCTCTCATCCTTTCCCACGTAACCAGGAGAGGTGGGGCACCTCCTCTAGGGTTCCCTCCACCTGGCTTGGGGGGCAAGCCACCCTAGGGTTTCCCTAGTGGGCGCCCCATCTGCCTTGGTCGCCCCCCCCCCACCTAGATGGGATCTAGGGTGCCCCCTCCTCCTCCCTTCCTCCTATATGTATAGAGAGGTAGAGAGAGGGCAGACGCACACCTTGAGGATATCTCCACGCCACGGTGCTGCCCTTTTCTCCCTCGTAGCCCTCTTCGTCTTCGTAGTGCTTAGCGAAGCTCTGCTGAGATTCCACCACCACTGCTGCAACCACGCCGTCATGCTGCCAAAGGACTCGAGCTACTATTTCACCATCGCTCGCTGGACCGAGGAGGTGAAAGCGTCATCAAGACATACATGTGTTAAAAGCAGAGGTGTCGTCCGTTCGGCACTTGGATCGGAGTTAGCGGGACGGGTCGTGATTGGATCACGAAGACGTTAGACTACATCAACCGTGTTTCTTAATGCTTCCTCTTAGCAATCTACAAGGGTATGTAGATGCAATCTCTCCTCTTGTAGATGGTCATCTCCTGGACTGATCTTGGTGAGCATAGGAAAATTTTGTTTCCCATGCAATGTTCCCCAACAGTGGCATCATGAGCTAGGTTATGCGTAGATGGCATCACGACTAGAAGACAAAGGAATTTGTGGGCGTTGATATTCAGATTGCTTTCTTCCTTGGTCTTTTCTTGATTCGGCAGTATTGTGCGATGAAGCGGCACCAACCAACTTTACATGTCCACGTACATGAGACCGGTTCCATCGACAGACATGTGAATTTGTTGCATAAAGACGGCTCACGGTGTCTGTCTCTCCCACCTTAGTTGAATCGGATTCGACAAAGGTTGTCCTTGTAGAATGTTAAATAGCAACTTGCATATCACAGTTGTGGATTTGCGTAGGTAAGAATCATTCTTGCTAGATACGCATAGCAGCCATGAAACATGCAACAACAATTAGAGGATGCCTAACTATTTTTTGCAGGGTATGTTGTGATATGACAAGGCCAAAGACATGATGAAATATATTTGATGTATGAGATGATCATGTTTCGTAATAGTTTATCACGACTTGCATGTCGATGAATACAACAACCGATAGGAGCCATAGGGTTGTCTTTAATTATTGTATGACCTGTGTGCCAATCATTAGACGCTCTGTAATGCTTTACTTTATCGCTAAGCGGTAGCAATAGTAGTAGAAGCATGGTTGGCGTGAGAACCCCGATGGCGACACGATGATGGAGTTCATGGTTTCATGACGATGACGATGGAAATCATGTCGGTGCTTTGGAGATGGAGATCAAAAGCCTAATTTGATGGCCATATCATGTCACTTATGATTTGCATGTGATGTTAATTCTTTTATGCATCTTATTTTGCTCTGGATGATGGTAGCATTGTAAGGTGATCCCTCACTAAACTTTCCAGATAAAATTGTGTTCTCCCCAAGTATGCACCATTGCGAAGGTTCGTCGTTTTGAAGCACCACGTGAAGATCAGGTGTGATAGACTCTACGTTCGCATACAACGGGTGCAAGCCAGTTTTGCACATGCGGAACACTGGGTTAAACTTGACGAGCCTAGAATGTACAAACATGGCCTCGGAACACAAGAGACCGGAAGGTCGAACACGAGCCATATGGTAGATATGATCAACATGGAGATCACCATTGAAACCACCTCATCTCACGTGATGATCGGACTTGGGTTGGTGAATTTGGATCGTGTTACACTCGGACAACCGGAGGCATGTTGATTTAAGTGGGAGTTCTTAAGTAATATGATTAATTGAATTCATTTATCATGAACAATAGTCTAAGTTATCTTTGCAAATTTATGTTGTAGATCAATAGCTCGCGCAGTAGCTCCCCTAAATTTCAATGTGTTCCTTGAGAAAGGTAAGCTGAAAGTTGATGGAAGTAACTTTGTGGACTGGGCCCGTAATCTGAGGATTATCCTCGCAGATGCCCAAAAGGATTATGTCCATGATGCACCGCTTGGTGGGCCACACCCTCCAGCGACTATGGACGTTGTGAACGCCTGGCAGTCGTGTGTTGATGAATACTCAATAGTTCAGTGTGCAATGCTATATAGCTTAAAACCAGGACTTCAAAGGCGTTTTGAACGTCATGGAGCATATGAGATGTTCCAGGAGTTGAAGTTTATCATTGAGAAGAATGCCCGGATCGAGAGGTATGAGACCTCTGATAAGTTCTATGCTTGCAAGATGGAGGAGAACTGGTTTGTCAATGAGCACGTACTCAGAATGTTTGGGTATAAAACCGTCTGGCTGAGTTGGGAGTTGAGCTCCCGCTAGAGGCTGTCACTGACAGAGTTCTTCAATCACTACCACCTAGCTAGAAGAGCTTGCTACGTCTTGAGCTTGCGTTGGTTTTCCTTGAAGAGGAAAG
This sequence comes from Triticum dicoccoides, assembly GCF_002162155.2. NCBI lineage: Eukaryota > Viridiplantae > Streptophyta > Magnoliopsida > Poales > Poaceae > Triticum > Triticum dicoccoides. The sequence goes on along the minus strand of NC_041387.1, from coordinate 227,578,470 downwards.
GGTGATGCAGCAATAGTAACATAAGTATTTCCCTCAGTTTTTGAGAACCAAGGTATCAATCCAGTAGGAGGCTCCTCAAAAGTCCCACGCACCTACACAAACAAACAAAGAACTCGCAACCAATGCAATAAAGGGGTTGTCAATCCCTTCACGGCCACTTGCGAAAGTGAGATCTGATAGAGATAGTATGATAAGATAAATATATTTTTGGTATTTTATAATATAGATGCAAAAAGTAAACATGCAAATAAAAGTAGATTGGAAGCAAATATGATAAGAGATAGACCCGGGGGCCATAGGTTTCACTAGTGGCTTCTCTCAAGATAGCATAAGTATTATGGTGGGTGAACAAATTAATGTCGAGCAATTGATAGAAAAGCGAATAGTTATGAGATTATCTAGGCATGATCATGTATATAGGCATCATGTCCGCAACAAGTATACCGACTCCTGCCTGCATCTACTACTATTACTCCACACATCGACCGACTCCTTCCTGCATCTAGAGTATTAAGTTCATAAGAACAGAGTAACGCATTAAGCAAGATGACATGATGTAGAGGGACAAACTCATGCAATATGATATAAACCCCATCTTTTTATCCTCGATGGCAACAATACAATACGTGCCTTGCAACCCTTTCTATCACTGGGTAAGGACACCGCAAGATTGAACCCAAAGCTAAGCACTTCTCCCATGGCAAGAAAGATCAATCTAGTAGGCCAAACCAAACTGATAATTCGAAGAGACTTGCAAAGATAACTCAATCATACATAAAAGAATTCAGAGGAGATTCAAATATTTCTCATAAATAAACTTGATCATAAACCCACAATTCATCGGATCTCGACAAACACACCGCAAAAAGAGTTTGCATCAAATAGAACTCCACAAGAGAGGGGGAGAACATTGTATTGAGATCCAAAAAGAGAGAAGAAACCATCTAGCTAATAACTATGGACCCGTAGGTCTGTGGTAAACTACTCACAACTCATCGGAGGGGCTATGGTGTTGATGTAGAAGCCCTCTGTGGTTGATTTCCCCTCCGGCAAAGCGCCGGCGAAGGCTCCAAGATGGGATCTCGCGGATACAGAAGGTTACGGTGGTGGAAATTGTGTTTCGTTGGCTCTCTGGATGTTTTTGGGGTACGTAGGCTTATATAGGAGGAAGAAGTACGTCAGTGGCTGCCCGAGGGGCCCACGAGACAGGGGGGCACGCCCTGTAGGGGGGCGCGCCCTACCCTCTCGTGGCCGCCTCGGCTGCTTCTTGACTTGCACTCCAAGTCCTCTGGATCACGTTCGTTCCAAAAATCACGCTCCCGAAGGTTTCATTCCGTTTGGACTCTGTTTGGTATTCCTTTTCTTCGAAATACTGAAATAGGCAAAAAAACAGCAATACGGGCTGGGCCTCCGGTTAGTAGGTTAGTCCCAAAAATGATATAAATGTGTAAAATAAAGCCAATAAACATCCAAAAGGGGTAATATAATAGCATGTAACAATCAAAAATTATAGATACGTTGGAGACGTATCAAGCATCCCCAATCTTAATTCCTGCTCGTCCTCGAGTAGGTAAATGATAAAAACAGAATTTTTTATGTGGAATGCTACCTAGCATAATTCTCAATGTAATTTTCTTTATTGTGGCATGGATGTTCAGATCCAAATGATTCAAAATAAAAGTTCATATTGATAAAATAAATAGTAACACTTCAAGCATACTAACCAAAGTAATCATGTCTTCTCAAAATAACATGGCTAAAGAAAGTTCATCCCTACAAAATCATATAGTTAGGCTATGCTTCATTTTCGTCACACAAAGATGTTCCCAACTTCTATACCCCCGATGACAAGCCAAGCAATTGTTACATACTTAAATAATCTCAAACTTTTTCAACCTTCACACAATACATGAGTGTGAGCCATGGATATAGCACTATGGGTGGAATAGAATATGATGATGGGGATTGTGTGGAGAAGACAAAAAAGGAGAAAGTCTCACATTGACGAGGATAATAAATGGGCTATGGAGATGTCCATCAATTGATGTCAACATGAGGAGTAGGGATTGCCATGCAACGGATGCACTAGAGCTATAAATGAATGCTCAACAAAAGAAAACTAGTGGGTGTGCATCCAACTTTCTTGCTCACGAAGACCTAGGGCATTTGAGGAAGCCCATTGTAGGAATATACAAGCCAAGTTCTATAATGAAAAATTCCCACTAGTATGAAAAATACAACTTATGAGACTCACTATATGAAAAACATGGTGCTACTTTGAAGCACAACATATGAGACTCACTACATAAAGAACAAGGTGCTACTTTGAAGCACAAGTGTGGAAAAAGAGATAGTAACATTGCCCCTTTTATTTATTTTCCTTTTTTTCTTTTTTTTCTCTTTTTTTCTTTTTTCTTCTTTTTTTGCCTTTCTTTTTTTCTTTTTGGGCAATGCTCTAATAATGATGATCATCACACTTTTATTGATTACAACATATGAATTACAACTCGAAACTAGAACAAGATATGACTCTATATGAATGCCTCCGGCGGTGTACCGGGATGGTGTAATGAATCAAGAGTGACATGTATGAAAATTATGCATGGTGTCTTTGCCACAAATACGATGTCAACTACATGATCATGCAATGGCAATATGACAAAAGTAAAGCATGTCATGATGATGATGAACGGAACGGTGGAAAGTTGCATGGCAATATATCTCAGAATGGATATGGAAATGCCATAATAGGTAGGTATGGTGGCTGTTTTGAGGAAGATATAAGGAGGTTTATGTGTGATAGAGCGTATCGTATCACGGGGTTTGGATGCACCGGTGAAGTTTGCACCAACTCTCAAGGTGAGAAAGGGCAATGCACGGTACCGAAGAGGCTAGCAATGGTGGAAAGGTAAAAGTGCGTATAATCCATGGTCTCAACATTAGTCAAAATAACTCATATACTTATTGCAAAAATTTAGAAGTCATTAAAAATCAAGTACTACGCGCATGCTCCTAGGGGGATAGATTGGTAGGAAAAGACCATCGCTCGTCCCCGACCGCCAATCATAAGGATGCACAATCTAAGAACACCTCATGAAATGTTACACAACTTTAAGCATACGTGCATGCTACGGGACTTTCTAGCTTCAACACAAGCTTTCTTTAAATTCATAATCACCCAACTAGCATGAATCTAATATCACAACCTCCATATCTCAAAACAATTTTCAAGTATCAAATTGATCATAGCATCCAATTCACTTCCTATGATAGTTTTTATTATACCCAACTTGGATGCCAACCATTCTAGGACCAATTTTATAACCATAGTAAATACCATGCTGTTCTAAAAGACTCTCAAAATAATATAAGTGAAGCATGAGAGACTAGCAATTTCTACAAAAATAAGTCACCGCCGAGCTCTAAAAGATATAAGTGAAGCACTAGAGCAAAAACTATCAAGCTCAAAAGATATAAGTGAAGCACATAGAGTATTCTAGCAAATTCTAATCAAGTAGTCTTCTCCCAAAAGGTGTGTACAGTGAGGATGATTGTGGTAAACTAAAAATCAAAGACTAATATAATACACGACGCTCCAAGCAAAACGCATATCATGTGGCGAATAAAAATATAGCTCCAAGTAAAGTTACCAATGAATGAAGACGAAAGAGGGGATGCCTTCCCGGGGCATCGCCAAGCTTAGGCTTTTGGATATCCTTGAATATCTTGGGGTGCAATGGGCATCCCCAAGTTTGGCTTTTTCCAATCCTTATTCCATAGTCCATAAAAGCTTTACCCAAAACATGAAAACTTCACAACACAAAACTCAACAGGAAATCTTATAAGCTCCGTTAGTGAAAGAAAACAAAACCACCACATAAGGTACTGTAATGAACTCATTCTTTATTTATTTGGTGATAAACCTAATGTATTCCAACTTCTCTATGGTTTATAAACTATTTTACTAGCCATAGATGCATCAAAATAAGCAAAAAAACACACGAAAAACAAAATCTGTCAAAAACAGAACAGTCCGTAGCAATCTGTAACTAACGCAAACTTCTCGAACTCTAAAACTCCTACCAAAATAGGAAGTCCTGGAAAAATTTTCTATTGATCATCAGCAAATAGAATCAATGCAAAATCACGTTTTTGTGATTTAACAAAACTAAATTCAAGCGTGCAAAGTTTCTGTTTTTCAGCAGAATCAAATCAACTATCATCATAGGTTATCCTATAGGTTCTACTTGGCACAAACACTAATTAAAAGATAAAAACACATATAAACAGAAGGTAGATGCAAGATTTATTACAAAACATGAACCAAAACAAAAAAACACAAATAAAATTGGGTTGCCTCCCAACTAGCGCTATCGTTTAACGCCCCTAGCTAGGCATAAAAGCGATGAAAGATCTAAGTAGTGCCATCTTTGGCACTAAATTCATAAGTAGCTCGCATGATAGATTCATAAGGTAATTTGACTTTCTTTCTTGGAAAGTGCTCCATGCCTTTCTTTAATGGAAATTGGAATCTAATATTCCCTTCCTTCATATCAATAATCGCACCAATTGTTCTAAGGAAAGGTCTACCAAGAATAATAGGGCAAAAAAGATTGCAATCTATATCAAGAACGATAAAATCTACGGGAACCAAATTTATATTTGCAACAATGAGAACATCATTGATCCTTCCCATTGGATTTTTAATGGTGGAATCCGCAAGGTGCAAATTTAAAGAGCAATCATCAAGATCATGGAAACATAGAATATCACATAAAGTTTTCAGAATCATGGAAACACTAGCACCCAAATCACACAAAGCAAAACACTCATGATCTTTAATTATAATCTTTATAGTAGGTTCCCACTCATCATTAAGTTTTCTAGGTATAGAAACTTCCAAATTAAGTTTTTCATTATAAGATTGCATAAAGGCATCAACGATATGTTTGGTAAAAGCTTTATTTTGACTGTAAGCATGAGGAGAATTAACGAAGGACTTCAACAAGGAAATACAACCTTATAAAGAACAATTATCATAATCAAATTCTTTGAAATCCGAGATAGTGGGTTCTATAGTATTTGAAGTCGTGACCTCTCCAATCCCACTTTTACCAAATTTAGCATCAAGATCTAAAAACTCTGAATTCTTGGGACGCCTTCTAGGTAAAGTTGACTCATCATCAGTCCCATAATTATCAAGATTCATATTGCAAAACAAAGATATAATAGGAGACGCATCAATAACTTTAAGATCTTCATCATTATTTTCATGGAAACTAGAAGAACACGCCTTTAAAAAGCAATCTTTCTTAGCACGCAATCTAGCGGTTCTTTCCTTACACTCATCAATGGAAATTCTCATTACTTTGAGAGACTCATTGATATCATGCTTAGGGGAAGAAGATCTAAGTGTAAGAGAATCAACATCAAGCGAAGGTCTATCAACGTTCCTAGCCAAATCATCAACTTTGAGCAATTTTTCTTCAAGCAAAGCATTAAAATTATTTTGAGAAATCATAAATTCTTTCATACTATTCTCAAAATCTGAGGGCATCTTATTAAAATTACCATAAGAATTATTGTAGGAATTTCCATAATTATTAGAGGGATTACTAGGGAACGGTCTAGAATTAAAGTTTCCTCTATAAGCATTGTTTCCAAAACTATTCCTACCAACAAAATTCACATCCATAGATTCATTATTATTCTCAATCAAAGTAGACAAAGGCATATCATTGGGATCAAGAGGACTATTCTTAGTAGAAAACAAGTTCATAAGTTCATCCATCTTTCCACTCAAAACATTGATTTCTTCTATAGCATGCACTTTTTTACTAGATCTTTCAGTGTGCCATTGAGAATAATTAGCCATAATATTATCAAGAAGTTTTTATAGCATATCCTAATGTGATTTCCATAAACGTGCCTCCCGCGGCCAAATCTAAGAGATTTCTAGAAGCAAAGTTCAAACCGGCATAAAATCTTTGTATAATCATCCATAAATTCAAACCATGAGTAGGGCAATTACGAATCATCAATTTCATTCTTTCCCAAGATTGGGCAACATGCTCATGATCAAGTTGTTTAAAATTCATAATATCGTTCCTAAGAGTGATAATCTTAGCGGGAGGAAAATACTTAGAGATAAGAGCATCTTTGCACTTGTTCCAAGAATCAATACTATTTTTAGGCAAAGACGAAAACCAAACTTTACCACGATCTCTAAGTGAAAACGGAAATAACTTCAATTTAACAATATCGTTATCCATATCTTTCTTCTTTTGCATATCACACAAATCAACAAAGTTGTTTAGATGAGTAGCGACATCTTCACTAGGAAGGCCGGCGAATTGATCTTTCATAACAAGATTCAGTAAAGCAGTATTGATTTCACAAGACTCAACATCATTAAGAGGAGCAATCGGAGTACTAAGGAAATCATTATTATTGGTATTCGAGAAATCATACAATTTGGTATTATCTTGTGCCATGGCAACAAGTAATCCAACACACAAGCAAACAGAAAAAGGCAAGCGAAAAGAGAGGAGGAGATTGGGAAAGAGAGGGCGAATAAAACGTCAAGGGTGAAGTGCGGAAGAGGAAAACGAGAGGCAAATGGCAAAGAATGTAAATGCGAGGGAGATGAGTTTGTGATGGGTACTTGGTATGTCTTGACTTGAGCGAAGACATCCCCGGCAACGGTGCTAGAAATCCTTCTTGCTACGTCTTGAGCTTGCGTTGGTTTTCCTTGAAGAGGAAAGGGTGATGCAGCAATAGTAACATAAGTATTTCCCTCAGTTTTTGAGAACCAAGGTATCAATCCAGTAGGAGGCTCCTCAAAAGTCCCACGCACCTACACAAACAAACAAAGAACTCGCAACCAACGCAATAAAGGGGTTGTCAATCCCTTCACGGCCACTTGCGAAAGTGAGATCTGATAGAGATAGTATGATAAGATAATATATTCTTGGTATTTTATAATATAGATGCAAAAAGTAAAGATGCCAATAAAAGTAGATTGGAAGCAAATATGATAAGAGATAGACCCGAGGGCCATAGGTTTCACTAGTGGCTTCTCTCGAGATAGCATAAGTATTACGGTGGGTGAACAAATTACTGTCGAGCAATTGATAGAAAAACAAATAATTATGAGATTATCTAGGCATGATCATGTATATAGGCATCACATCCGCAACAAGTAGACCAACTCCTGCTTGCATCTACTACTATTACTCCACACATCGACCGACTCCTGCCTGCATCTAGAGTATTAAGTTCATAAGAACAGAGTAACGCATTAAGCAAGATGACATGATGTAGAGGGATAAACTCATGCAATATGATATAAACCCAATTTTTTTATCCTCGATGGCAAAAATACAATACGTGCCTTGCAAACCTTTCTGTCACTGGGTAAGGACACCGCAAGATTGAACCCAAAGCTAAGCACTTCTCCCATGGCAAGAAAGATCAATCTAGTAGGCCAAACCAAACTAATAATTCGAAGAGACTTGCAAAGATAACTCAATCATACATAAAAGAATTCAGAGGAGATTCAAATATTGCTCATAGATAAACTTGATCATAAACCCACAATTCATCGGATCTCGACAAACACACCGCAAAAAGAGTTTACATCAAATAGATCTCCACAAGAGAGGGGGAGAACATTGTATTGAGATCCAAAAAGAGAGAATAAGCCATCTAGCTAATAACTATGGACCCGTAGGTCTGTGGTAAACTACTCACAACTCATCGGAGGGGCTATGGTGTTGATGTAGAAGCCCTCCATGGTCGATTCCCCCTCCGGCAGAGCGCTGGCGAAGGCTCCAAGATGGGATCTCGTGGATACAGAAGGTTACGGCGGTGGAAATTGTGTTTCGTTGGCTCTCTGGATGTTTTCGGGGTAGGTAGGCTTATATAGGAGGAAGAAGTACATTTGTGGCCGCCCGAGGGGCCCACGAGACAGGGGGCGCCCTACCCTCTCGTGGCCGCCTTGGCTGCTTCTTGACTTGCACTCCAAGTCCTCTGGATCACGTTCGTTCCAAAAATCAAGCTCCCGAAGGTTTCATTCCGTTTGGACTCCGTTTGATATTCCTTTTCTTTGAAATACTGAAATAGGCAAAAAAAAAAGCAATACGGGCTGGGCCTCCGGTTAGTAGGTTAGTCCCAAAAATGATATAAATGTGTAAAATAAAGCCCATAAACATCCAAAAGGGGTAATATAATAGCATGGAACAATCAAAAATTATAGATACGTTGGAGACGTATCAGAGTTTTGTGTTGAAATATAACATGCAATGGATGAACAATTCAGTCTTCGAGCTGTTCGCAATGCTGAAAGTCGCTGAGTTAGACATCTAGAAGGAGCATCAAGTGTTGATAGTGAATAAAACCACTAGTTTCAAGAAAGGCAAGGTAAAGAAGGGAAACTTCAAGAAAGGTGGGAAAGCAGTAGCTCCTCCCATGAAGAAACCCAACACTGGACCCAAACCAGAGACTGGGTGCTTCTATTAGAAGGGAACTGGCCACTGTAAGTGGATCTGCCCCAAGTATCTGGCCGACAAGAAGGGGGCCAACTTCAACAAAGGTATATATGATATACATGTTATTGATGTGTAACTTACCAACTCTTGTTGTAGTGCATGGGTATTTGATACCGGTTCGGCTGCTCACATTTGCAACTCAAAGCAGGAACTACGGAATAGTCGAAGGCTAGCGAAGGACGAAGTGACGATGCGCGTGGGAAATGGTTCCAAGGTTGATGTGATCACCGTCGGCACACTCGCTCTTCGATTACCATCGGGATTAGTGATGAACTGAATAATTGTTATTTAGTGCATGTGTTGAGCATGAACATTATAGCTGGATCTTGTTTAATGTGAGATGGTTACTTATTTAAAATAAAGAATAATTCTTGTTCTATTTGTATCGGTAATATCTTTTCTGGTCATGCGCCCATTGTGAGGGGTTTATTCTTATTGAATCTCGATAATGATGATACACATGTTCATAACATTGATGCCAAAAGATGTAGAGTTGATAATGATAGTACCACTTTCTTGTGGCACTACTGCTTAGGTCATATTTGTGTAAAACACATGAAGAAACTCCATGCTGGTGGACTTTTGGGGTCGCTTGATTTTGAATCACTTGACACATGCGAACCATGCCTCATGGGAAAGATGACCAAAACCCCATTTTTCGGAACAACTGAACGGGCAAGTGACTTGTTGGAAATCATACAAACTAATGTGCACGGTCCGATGAGCATTGACGCGCGAGGTGGATATTGTTATTTTCTCACCTTCACCGATGACTTGAGTAGATATGGGTATATTTACTTAATGAAGCATAAGTCTAAAACATTTGAAAAGTTCAAACAATTTCAGAGTGAAGTTGAGAATCATCGTAACAAGAAGATTAAATTCCTATGATCCGATCGAGGGGGAGAATATCTTAGTTATGAGTTTTGCAATCACTTAAGACAATGTGGAATTGTTTCACCATTGACGCCACCTAGAACAGCATAGCTTAATGGTGTGTCCAAACGTCGTAATCGTACCTTATTGTATATGGTGCGTTCTATGATGTCTCTTGCTGATCTTCCACTATCGTTTTGGGGGTTATGTGTTAGAGACAGTTGCATTCACTTTAAATAAGGCACCATCTAAGTCTGTGCAGACGACACCGTATGAACTATGGTTTGGCAAGAAAACCTAAGTTGTTGTTTCTTAAGGTTTGGGGCTGTGATGCTTATGTCAAAAGGCTTCAACCGGAAAAGCTCGAACCCAAAGCAGACAAATGCGTCTTCATAGGATAACCAAAAGAGACAGTTGGGTATACCTTCTATCTCTGATTTGAGGGCAAAGTGTTGGTCGTTATCGGTGCAACAAACCCTAGGTCTGTTGCCCAGACTGTGCACAAGACTAAGAGCAAGACGGCAACATCAAAGACCAATACCAAGCAAAAGAGATCAGCTCTTTTAAAGAGTTAGAGAGCGAATAAAGAAGACCAATTCAAGCCAAAGGAAGCAAGATACCACCAAGGGAAAACCTCCCTTGCCGGTCAGGAGATCCTAGATAGGTCAAGGTTACCCCGAAGACGAGTCTCAAGACCGTCCCGGCAGGCCTTCCGGGCCCCACAAAGGCAAACTACCCTGCCAAGGCTTCACCGCTCCACCTCACAGTGATGCAACTCATAGATCAGTGTAGTGTCAAGCCCCCAAGCGACTAAGTGGTTGTTTTTTGCCACATGGCAACCACTTCCTATGGGAATCACCTCCAAATGACACACGTCCTGAGACGTGTCATGTAGGCAGGAGAGAAACTGGCTGAACTGGCCGGCAAGGCTTGCCGGGCATGCCATGATGTGACACTAAGTGGCGCATTTAATGCGCTCTGACCTATCTGCAAAGTTAGGTATGACAACAATGTTTGCTATCTAATCAGTCACAATGATTGATTTGCCACTATGGTGACCCCTTGATCTATAAAAGGAGGCTCGTGGTAATCATAGATAGGATTCGGACCTTTGTACACTCATAGGCGCGTAGCTGCTCTCGCCCCAAGCCAACCTAGCCGGGCTAGAGCATTCTGTCTCCACCACGGTCCTCCCATCAATCCACCAAAGTAGGAGTAGGGTTTTACACCTCGCGGTGGCCCGGACCTGGGTAAAACTGCCAGTGTGATCTGTGCGTGCTGTGCTACGTTCTCTGCTCTTTGTGCAATATGCTCATCCGCCTGCCGAACCACAAGGGGTTGATGGTCCCATAGGTGGTCGTGGTTTCCCATGACATCTTTGGCACACCAAATAGGGCGAAGCGCTTGCGCAAACCCGAGAAGCGTACAAAGTGCATCATCTTCATCATCATTTTCTTCATCGACGGCTCCATCGCCCATGGCACCCAAGAAGAAGCCCAGTGCAGCAGCCTATCCGTCCAATTCGAAGGCCCCATCGCACGCGGTCGCTGATGCCGTGGGGGCTACGGCGACGCATGGAGATATGGACGCTGCAGGGGACATGGCTGGCGTAGGCGGCATCATACCACCTCCCCAACGGCTGAAGCGAGGGTGGGACGCAGTGAAGAAGGACAGCATCAACAGCATCCCGGTGGCCACGCTCCACGAGGTACGAGTGGAAATATCATTCCGTCTGCACCTTCTCGCCCGACCGAGGGGCATAGCCGCAGTAGTGGCACTCGCTCTGGGTGAATTGCGAATCTCCAGCCGCTCCCGCTGCGAGCGCGGCCGCGGGGCGTGCGCCACCCCCAGAACAAGCTGATCCAGCCCAATCCGCCAAATGGGGCGGCTGGCCCTCAAGCGCCTCCATCACGTCATCATGCCACCTGAGCGACAGGCTCACGACGACGAGAACATGACACAGCTACTGCTGGCACCATTAGGAACCAGACGACGTTATGGTCTACGTCATCATCCATGCCAAGCACCACTTCTGAGGCCATGGCACAGGCCCAGCTGCTGTTGTGATTTCCGCCGGCAGCTGATCAGATGAATGACTAGAGAGCCACCATTCAAAGCCTGATTGGTTTCGCCGAGGCGGGAGGATCATAGCGAGCTGGCCCGCCATGGCCTCCCCATAACGGCCCGTGATAGTGGCCGTGCCGAAGGGGCCACCCTCACGATCCAGTCCCCTCCATGGCAGCCTGCATAGGGGCCACGGCTGGAGCCACATGATCAAGAACCCGACGACATCTCGATGGCTTCATCCGACCCTTGAGTGCGTCAAGGCCAACGGCGAATCCTGGAGGATGAGCAACGGGAATGCGGCATCACCATCGAGCGATGCAATGACACCCACCTCCAGTCTGATAGGCGCAATGGCCCTGGCATCGACGAGCCCACTCTCGATGAAGGTGGGTATCTACCTTTCGAGGTTGGTTGCCCCACCTTCACTCATGAATTGTGGCAAGTCCGTTGGCCATCCGCACGCACATTCAAGCCAGAGATACCAGAGAAGTATGAAGGAAAACTAAACTCGGCAGAGTTCTTGAGCATCTACGCCATCGCTATTCAAGCTGCCGGGGGAAGAGACAAGAAGGTGTTCGTCAATTACTTCCCTTTGGCACTCAAGCCAAATGTGAGGTCTTGGCTAATGCACCTGTCAGAGGACTCCATTTCGACCTGGGCTGACCAATGCCATGAGTTTGTTGGCGCCTTCACGAGCGGCCATCAAGAACCAGGGCGGCTCAATGACTTGAAGCTCCTCCCATAGAATGAAGGAGAGAATCTGCGGAAGTACATGCAGAGGTTCAACCAAGTACACAGGAACATTCCAGACATCCACCCGGCAGTTGTGATAGTTTCGTTCCAGTCCAACATGCGCAATCATCGGATACGTTCCAAGATGAATGTTTGATTCCCCAAGACTGTGAAAGAGCTTTACGCTCTAGTGGATAAGTGTGCTTAGTTAGAGGAGGGGAGGTGGCTCCCCTGTGAAGAGAATGGCATCGACATCGAATCAGGGGATGACAACAAGGCTACCAATCAGAAGAACAAGAACAAGAAGCGCAATAAGGGGCACAAGGATAAGGTAGTGATGACCGTTGAAGGATCAGTAATGCCTAGTACTGGCAAGAAGGCCAAGACCGATATTCCCGGCAAGGAAGTTGCTGCGAGCACTGATTGCAGGGAAGCTATGGCTGCCGAGAAGGCTGGGAAAGGTGATGGGCCGTACTGCAAGATCCATCAAACCAAAGGCCATGATCTCCAGGAGTGTCATCAGGTTGAGTAGCTCGTCAAGAAGCAGAGGGCTCAATATGAGAAGCGTGATAAGGAGAAAGGCCAGAGGGCACTGGTGGGAAGGGTCGAGGCGGCGGAGCAAGCCGCCCCGGCCAGGCTCCTCAGAATCAAGGAAAACCTGCCAGAGGCCGTGAGAAGGAGGATTGAAATGATGAGAGTGATGGAGGAGATGAAGAGGAAACCAGGGAGCAGCAGTTCCATAAAGCCACTAATGCCCTGTGCATTGATGGGGGTGCATCTCTACACTCCTCTCATCGCCAACTTAAACGGTGAGCGCATGAAGTCAATGCCATGGAGCCAGCGGAAGATTCTTGGAGGCCGCTCAAGTGGCCTGCACTCCCATAATATTTGACGAAGAGGACCACCCTGACTGCACCAGTACGGTAGGGTGCTTGCCGCTGTTGGTCTCCCCAACAATCTACAACCTCAAAGTTAAAAAGATGTTGGTTGACAGCGGGGCCAAGTTGAATCTGATTTATCCAAAGGTCATCAACAAACTTCAAATAGCAGAGGAAGAGCTCGAGGTTACTGGCACGTTTCAAGGAATCAACCCCGACAGGAGTCATCCTAAGGGGAAGATCACGTTACCGGT
>NC_041387.1:227526444-227564742 GCF_002162155.2 Triticum dicoccoides | reverse complement strand
ACCAGACTGAGAAGATTTTGTTTGATGTGGTCAACCTCCCCCTGCTGTACAGTGGAATCCTTGGTCGCCCAGCTCTGGCCAAATTCATGGCGGCATCCCACTATGCCTACAACACCTTGAAGATGCCAGGGCCGAAAGGCGTCATTTCCATTCCATCAAACGAAAAGGACATGATCATTTGCATGGACAAGATGTACCGGGAAGCAGTCGCCGCAGCGGCCGCTGAAACCACTGTTGCCGCCAAGGAAAGCAAGAAAAAGAAGAGAGATAGTAAGGATGCCTACAAGAAATCAGGGAAATATACCTCCTCGGAGTATGTTGCACCCGTTGATGACTTGCCGGAGAGTTCCAATAGCAAGAGATCCAAGGATGTTGTACCCATTGTGAAAAAGGTCCTGGTATGGCTGGCTGGCACTGATGGTACCTTCACTATCAGTGCCACCCTCGGTGACAAATAGGAAAGCACGCTCGTTGCCTTCCTGCGAACGAATATCGATGTGTTTGCCTGGCGACCATCTGATATCCCTGGTGTTCCCAAGGAGGTAATCAAGCACCACCTTGTTGTCTGCCCTCATGACCGACCCGTCAAGTAGAAGGTCCAGAAGCAAGCTTTGGAGCGGTAGCAGTTCATTGTTGAAGAGATCAAGAAACTTGAGGAAGTTGGTCTGGTCAGAAGAGTATTGCATCCAACATGGTTAGCAAATCTAGTGGTGGTGCACAAGGCTAATGGGAAATGAAGGCTTTGCATAGATTTCACGGATCTAAACAGGTATGCCCGAAGGACCCATTTCCCTTGTCGCGCATTGACTAGATTGTGGATTCCACCTCCGAGTGTGACCTGCTTTCTTTCCTGGATGCATATTTTGGATACCATCAAATCTTTATGTCCAAGGAGGACGAAGAGAAGACGGTGTTCATCACCCCATGTGGCACATACTGCTTCGTACAGATGCCCTTTGGATTGCAGAGCGCCAGATCCACTTTTGTAAGGGCAGTCCAGATTGGCTTTGAGTCCCAGTTGCACAGAAACATTGAAGCTTACATTGATGATATTGTGGTCAAGACCAAGGACAGATCAACCCTCATTCAGGATTTGGAAGAAACCTTCGCTAATCTATGCAAGTTCAACTTGAAGCTGAGCCCGGAGAAGTGCATGTTTGGCGTTCCTTCCGGCAAGCTACTTGGCTTCTTTGTGTCCCATTGGGGAATAGAGGCCAACCCGACAAGATCAATGCTATCGAGCGGATTCAAGCACCCAAGACAGTTAAGGACGTGAGTCGTTTTACTGAATGTGTTAGCGTGCTTAGCAGGTTCATTTTGATGTCTACCAAGTGCTCCTTGCCGTTCTTCAAAATTTTGAAGAAGGCAGGACATGTGGAGTGGACCCCAAAGGTGGATGTTGCACTACAAGATTTGAAAAGCAATCTTTCCTTTGTGCCCACTTTGGTCGCTCCCAAACCACAAGAGCCATTGCTGCTATACTTGGAGGCAACTAATCAAGTGTTTAGTGCAGCACTAGTGGCGCAACGGGAAGTGGATGAAGCGGCAGCCACAACCATTGTCCCCTCCGAAGAGGAAAGCAAACACGCCCTGGCAAGGTCAGATGCAGTTCAGGACAAGGGAGAGCGAGGCAGCGGAGACAGTCCCATGGCTGCAGCAAGGAAGAAAGGGGTGTAGGGCCTAGTGTACTTTGTCGGCTCCATGTTGCAGGGGGCTAGATCAAGCTATTCTGGCTTGCAAAAGTTGATTTTTGGCCTCGTATGGCCTCAAGGAAACTGCGCCACTACTTCCAACCCACGAGATCACGATTGTCACCTGCTTTCCTCTACAAAGAATACTCAGAAACCCTAAGGCCACCGGCAGGATAGTGGAGTTGGCCTTGGAATTATCCTGCTTTGTTTTGAAGTTTGAGAGTACATCAACTATTTAGAGCAGAGCACTGGCAGAGTTTATTGCAGAATGGACACCAGCCCCTGATGAAGAAGTGTTGGAGACAGTTCTTCCCGGCAAGGAGGCGCCCCAGGAATGGATTATGTATTTCGATGGTGCCTTCTCCTTGGAAGGTGTGGGGGATGGCTTGCTTCTTGTTGATCCCATTGGGAAACACCTTAAGTACATCATCCAGATGCTTTTCCCTGGGAGGAGGCTACCAACAATACTGCAGAGTACGAAAATCTCCTTGCCGGGCTTAGGATTGTGACAGAACTAGGGATCAAGATGCTGATTATCCACGGAGATTCGCAACTTGTGGTGAGATAAGTGAACAAGGATTACCAAAGTCCATTAATGGAGGCATACATTGAGGAAGTGAGAAAGTTGGAGGAGCGTTTTGACGAATTGCAAACAGAGCACGTACCCCGTGCGGAAAACAGCGTTGCTGATCATCTGTCAAAGTGCGTTGCACGAAAACCCCCTGTGGAACCAGGGGTTTTTGTTCTCCATCTGACTCAGCCCTCTGTATCCCCAACAACAATGGCCAGAAAGAGGAGGAAACTGGAGTCCGGCAAGCATCTCCTGGTAGAACCTCTTGAGGCTCCCGACAGAGAGCTTGCAGGGAACAACTCCCCTTCAGTCGTTGAGCTACCCCCTCCCGCCAGAACACCACTCCCCGCGGTCGAGGAGTGCGCTCCCATGAAGGAGGAGGTGCCGCTAGTCCTCATTGCCGAGACCTCGGCTCTAACCTGGGCGCAACACAAAGTCCATTCCTCCAAACTGGAGAACTTCCCGAAGAGAAAGAAGATGCTGAAAGAGTAGACCGGAGGGCCAGTATGTATCAGCTCGTTGATGACATGCTGTACAGAACAAGGCCAAACGGTGTGAAATTGAAGTGCATTTGCCGGAACAAGGAAAGGGACTGCTCGCAGAGATAAACGATATGTGCGGCTCACACATCGAGTCGAGGGCTCTGGTTGGAAAAGCTTTCTGGCACGCATTTTACTGGCCCACAACCCTCCAATATGCAGTTGAGTTAGTCACCAAGTGTGAAGCCTGCCAGTTCCATTCCAAAAATATCCATCTTCCTGCCCAAGCTCTTCAGACAATCCATTTGTCATGGCCGTTGTCGGTCTGGGGGCTCGACATCTTGGGCCCCTTCCCCCGTGCTACTGGGTGCTTTGAATTCTTGTTCATTTCAGTCGACAAGTTTACAAAGTGGCCGGAAGTAGAGCCCGTGAGAAAGGTGACTGCTCAGTCAGCTATCAAGTTCTTGAATGGATTGGTGTGCCGCTTCGGAGTCCCTGGCCGAATCCTCACCAACAATGGCACCCAATTCACGAGCCACGCATTCATGCAATACGTCCATGCCCTCAGAAGCAAGATCTCATTCACCTCCGTTGCTCATCCAAGGAGCAACGGGCAAGCTGAGAGGGCGAACGCTGAAGTTTTGCGAGGACTTAAGACAAGGACATTGGATAAGCTGCAGAAGTGTGGCAGGTGATGGATCAACGAGCTGTCGGTGGTTCTTTGGTCCCTCAGAACGACACCAAATCGAGCTACCGGGCAGACTCCCTTCTCTCTAGTATATGGGGCAGAAGCAGTTATCCCCACGGAACTCATTTATGGGTTACCTCGAGTGCTTTCCCATGATGAAGTAGTGCAAGAACAGCACTGGCGTGACGATGCTATGCTACTCGAGGAGAACCGTCTCTGGGTTGCTACGCGAGTTGCACGCTACCAGCAAGCCCTGTGTCGCTATCATAGTCGCATGGTTCATTCCTGGAGTTTTGAGGAAGGCGACCTTGTCCTTGTTGGGGAACGTAGTAATTTCAAAAAAAATCCTACGCACACGCAAGATCATGGTGATGCATAGCAACGAGAGGGGAGATTGTGTCCATGTACCCTCGTAGACCGAAAGCGGAAGCGTTAGAACAACGCGGTTGATGTAGTCGTACGTCTTCATGGCCCGACCGATCAAGCACCGAAACTACGGCACCTCCGAGTTCTAGCACACGTTCAGCTCGATGACATCCCTCGAAGTCCGATCCAGCCGAGTGTCGAGGGAGAGTTCCGTTAGCACGACGGCGTGGTGACGATCTTAATGTTTTACCGTCGCAGGGCTTCGCCTAAGCACCGCTACAATATTATCGAGGAGGACTATCGTGGAGGGGGGCACCGCACACGGCTAAGAGATCAAGAGATAAATTGTTGTGTCTAGAGGTGCCCCCCTACCCCAGTATATAAACGAGTGGAGGAGGGGGAGAGGGCCGGCCCCTATGGCGCGCCATGGAGGAGTCCTACTCCCACCGGGAGTAGGATTCCTCCCCTTCCATGTAGTAGGAGTAGGAGACAAGGAAGGGGGAGAGGGAAAAGAAGTAAGGAGGGGGTGCCGCCCCTCCCCCTAGTCCAATTCGGACTAGTCATTGGGGGGTGCGGCCTGCCTCTCTCTCTCTCCCCTAAAGCCCAATAAGGACCATATACTTCTTACCCGTATTCCCGTAACTCCATGCTACTCCGAAAAATACCTGAACCACTCGGAACCTTTCCGATGTCTGAATATAGTTGTCCAATATATCGATCTTTACGTCTCGTCCATTTCGAGACTCCTCGTCATGTCCCCGATCTCATCCGGGACTCTGAACTCCTTCGGTACATCAAAACTCATAAACTCATAATATAACTGTCATCAAAACCTTAAGCGTTCGGACCCTACGGGTTCGAGAACTATGTAGACATGACCGAGACACGTTTCCGGTCAATAACCAATAGCGGAACCTGGATGCTCATATTGGCTCCTTCATATTCTACGAAGATCTTTATCGGTCAAACCGCATAACAACATACGTTGTTCCCTTTGTCATCGGTATGTTATTTGTCCGAGATTCGATCGTCGGTATCTGAATACCTAGTTCAATCTCGTTACCGGCAAGTCTCTTTACTCGTTATGTAATGCATCATCTCGCAACTAACTCATTAGTCACATTGCTTGCAAGGCTTATAGTGATGTGCATTACCGAGAGGGCCCAGAGATACCTCTCCGACAATCGGAGTGACAAATCCTAATCTCGAAATACGCCAACTCAACATGTACCTTCAGAGACACCTGTAGAGCTCCTTTATAATCACTCAGTTACGTTGTGACGTTTGGTAGCACACAAAGTGTTTCTCCGGTAAACGGGAGTTGCATAATCTCATAGTCATAGGAACATGTATAAGTCATGAAGAAAGCAATAGCAACATACTAAACGATCAAGTGCTAAGCTAACGGAATGAGTCAATTCAATCACATCATTCTCCTAATGATGTTATCCTGTTAATCAAATGACAACTCATGTCTATGGCTAGGAAACTTCACCATCTTTGATTCACGAGCTAGTCAAGTAGAGGCATACTAGTGACACTATGTTTGTCTATGTATTCACACATGTATCAAGTTTCCGGTTAATACAATTCTAGCATGAATAATAATCATTTATCATGAAATAAGGAAATAAATAATAACTTTATTATTGCCTCTTGGGCATATTTCCTTCAGTCTCTCACTCGCACTAGAGTTAATAATCTAGTTCACATCATCATGTGATTTAACACCAATATTCATATCTGTATATGATTAATACCCATAGTTCACATCGCCATGTGATAAACACCCAAAGGGTTTACTAGAGTCAATAATCTAGTTCACATCTCTATGTGATTAACACCCAAAGATTACTAAGGTATGATCATGTTTTTCTCGTGAGACAAGTTTAGTCAACGGGTCTGTCACATTCAGAGCCGTATGTATTTTGCAAATATTCTATGTCTACAATGCTCTGCACGGAGCTACTATAGCTAATTGCTCCCACTTTCAATATGTATCCAGATTGAGACTTAGAGTCATCTGGATCGGTGTAAAATCTTGCACCGATGTAACTCTTTACGATGAGCTCTTTTATCACCTCCATAATCGAGAAATATTTCCTTAGTCCTTACTAAGGATATTCTTGACCGCTATCCAGTGATGTACTCTTAGATCAGAATTGTATTCCCTTGCCAAATTCAGAGCAAGGTATACAATAGGTCTGGTACACAGCATAGCATACTTTATAGAACCTATGACTAAGGCATAGGGAATGACTTTTCATTCTATTTCTATTTTCTGCCATGGTCGGGTTTTGAGTCTTACTCAACTTTACACCTTCTAATACAGACAAGAATTCCTTCTTTGATTGATCCATTTTGAACTATTTCAAAACTTGCCAAGGTATATACTCATTGAAAAATCTTATCAAGCGTCTTGATCTATCTTATAGATCTTGATGCCCAATATGTAAGTAGCTTCACTGAGGTCTTTTCTTTTAAAGAACTCCTTTCAAACACTTCTTTATGCTTTCCAGAAAAATTCTACATCATTTCTGATCAACAATATGTCACTCACATATACTTATCAGAAAGGCTGTAGTGCTCCCACTCACTTTATTGTAAATACAGGCTTCACTGGAAGTCTGTATAAAACTATATGCTTTGATCAACTTATCAAAGCGTATATTCCAACTCCGAGATGCTTGCACCAGTCCATAAATGGATTGCTGGAGCTTGCACATTTTGTTAGCACCTTTAGGATTGACAAAACCTTCTGGTTGCATCATATACATCTCTTCTTTAAGAAAACCATTAAGGAATGCAGTTTTGACATCCATTTGCCATATTTCATAAAATGTGGCAATTTCTAACATGATTCAGACATACTTAAGCATCACTACAGTTCAGAAAATCTCATTGTAGTCAACACCTTGAACTTGTCGAAAACCTTTTTGCGACAAGTCGAGCTTTGTAGATAGTAACACTACTATCAACGTCCGTCTTCCTCTTGAAGATCCATTTATTTTCTATGGATTGCCGATCATCGGGCAAGTCCACCAAAGTTCACACTTTGTTCTCATACATGGATCCTATTTCAGATTTCATGGCGTCCATCCATTTCGTAGAATCTGGGCTCATCATCACTTCCTCATAGTTCGTAGGTCTATCATGGTCTAGTAACATGACTTTCAGAACAGGATTATCGTACCATTCTGGTGCGGACCGTACTCTGGAAGACCTACGAGGTTCTGTAGTAACTCGATCTAAAGTTTCATGATCATCATTAGCTTCGTCACTAATCGGTGTAGGCATCACTGGAACTAGTTTCTATGATGAACTACTTTCCCATTCGGGAGAAGGTACAATTACCTTATCAAGTTCTACTTTCCTCCCACTCACTTCTTTCGAGAGAAATTCCTTCTCTAGAAAGGATCCATCTTAGCAACGAATATCTTGCCTTCGGATCTGTGATAGAAGGTGTACCCAACAGTTTCCTTTGGGTATTCTATGAAGATGCACTTCTCTGATTTGGGTTCGAGCTTATCAGTTTGAAACTTTTTCACATAAGCATCGCAGCCCCAAACTTTAAGAAACGACAACTTTGGTTTCTTGCCAAATCACGGTTCATAAAGCGTCGTCTCAACGGATTTTGATGGTGCCCTATTTAAAGTGAATGCAGCTGCCTCTAATGTATAACCCCAAAATGATAGTGGCAAATCGGTAAGAGACATCATAGATCGCACCATATCTAGTAAAGTATGATTACGACATTCGGACACACCAT
The DNA here is from genome assembly GCF_002162155.2 of Triticum dicoccoides. Lineage (NCBI taxonomy): Eukaryota > Viridiplantae > Streptophyta > Magnoliopsida > Poales > Poaceae > Triticum > Triticum dicoccoides. Next base: position 227,557,178 of record NC_041387.1, on the reverse strand, counting down.
TACATTGTGGTGTTCCTGGTGGCGTGAGTTGCGAAACTATTTCACATTGTTTCAAATGAAGGCCAAACTCGTAACTCAAATATTCTTCTCCACGATCAGATCATAGAAACTTTATTTTCTTGTTACGATGATTCTCCACTTCACTCCGAAATTATTTGAACTTTTCAAATGTTTCAGACTTGTGTTTCATTAAGTAGATATACCCATATCTGCTCAAATCATTTGTGAAGGTCAGAAAATAACAATACTTGCCAGGAGCATTAACACTCATCGGATCGCATACATCAGTATGTATTATTTCCAATAAGTCAGTAGCTCATTCCATTGTTCTGGAGAACGGAGTTTTAGTCATCTTGCCCAAAAGGCATGATTCGCAAACATCAAATGATTCATAACCAAGTGATTCTAAAAATCCATCTTTATGGAGTTTCTTCATGCGCTTTACACCGATATGACCCAAACGACAGTGCCACAAATAAGTTGCACTATCATTATTAACTTTGCATCTTTTGGCATCTATATTATGAATATGTGTATCACTACGATCGAGATTCAACAAACTATTTTCATTGGGTGTATGACCATTGAAGGTCTTATTCATGTAAACAGAATAACAATTATTCTCTGACTTTAAATGAATAACCGTATCGCAATAAACATGATCAAATCATATTCATGCTCAACGCAAACGCCAAATAACATTTATTTAGGTTTAACACTAATCCCGAAAGTATAGGGAGTGTGCGATGATGATCATATCAATCTTGGAACCACTTCCAACACACATCATCACTTCACCCTCAACTAGTCTCTGTTTATTCTATAACTCCTGTTTCAAGTTACTAATTTTTAGCAACCGAACAAGTATCAAATACTTAGGAGCTACTACAAACACTAGTAAGGTACACATCAATATCCTGTATATCAAATATACCCTTGTTCACTCTGCCATCCTTCTTATCTACCAAATATTCAGGGTATTTCCGTTTCCAGTGACCATTTCCTTTGCAGTGTAAGCACTCAGTTTTAGGCTTTGGTCCAGCTTTGGGATTCTTCGCGGGAGTGACAACTTGCTTGTCATTCTACTTGAAGTTCCCTTTCTTTCCCTTTGCCCTTTTCTTGAAACTAGTGGTCTTGTCAATCATCCACACTTGATGCTCTTTCTTGATTTCTACCTTCGTCGATTTCAACATCACGAAGAGCTTGGGAATCGTTTTCGTCATCCCTTGCATAGTATAGTTTATCACGAAGTTCTAGCAACTTCGTGATGGTGACTAGAGAACTCTGTCAATCACTATTTTATCTGGAAGATTAACTCCCACTTAATTCAAGCGATTGTAGTACCCAGACAATCTGAGCACATGCTCCCTAGTTGAGCAATTCTCCTCCATCTTTTAGCTATAGAACTTGTTGGAGACTTCATATCTCTCAACTCGGGTTTTTGCTGGAAATATTAACTTCAACTCCTAGAACATCTCATATGGTCCATGACGTTCAAAACATCTTTGAAGTCCCGATTCTAAGACGTTTAAGCATGGTGCACTAAACTATCAAGTAGTCACCATTTTGAGCTAGCCAAACATTCATAACGTCTGCGTCTGCTCCTGCAATAGGTTTGTCACCTAGCGGTGCATCAAGGACATAATTCTTCTGTGCAGCAATGAGGATAAACCTCAGATCACGGATCCAATCCGCATCATTGCTACTAACATCTTTCAACACAGTTTTCTCTAGGAACATATCAAAATAAACATATGAAAGCAACAACGCGAGCTATTAATCTACAACATAATTTGCAAAATACTACCAGGACTAAGTTCATGATAAATTTAAGTTGAATTAATCATATTACTAAAGAACTCCCACTTAGACAGACATCTCTCTAGTCATCTAAGTGATCACGTGATCCAAGTCAACTAAACCATGTCTGATCATCATGTGAGATGGAGTAGTTTTCAATGGTGAACATCACTATGTTGATCATATCTACTAGATGATTCACGTTCGACCTTTCGGTCTCCTTGTTCCGAGGCCATATCTGTATATGCTAGGCTCGTCAAGTTTAACATGAGTATTCCGCGTGTGCAACTATTTTGCACCCGTTGTATTTGAACGTAGAGCCTATCACACCCGATCATCACGTGGTGTCTCAGCACGAAAAACTTTCGCAACGGTGCATACTCAGGAGAACACTTCTTGATAATTAGTGAGAGATCATCTTAAAATGCTACCGTCAATCAAAGCAAGATAAGATGCATAAAGGATAAACATCATATGCAATCAATATAAGTGATATGATATGGCCATCATCATCTTGTGCTTGTGATCTTCATCTCCGAAGCACCGTCGTGATCACCATCATCACCGGCACGACACCTTGATCTCCATCGTATCATCGTTGTCATTTCGCCATCTATTGCTTCTACGACTATCGCTACCGCTTAGTGATAAAGTAAAGCAATTACAGGGCGCTTGCATTTCATACAACAAAGCAACAACCATATGGCTCCTGCCAGTTGCCGATAACTCAATTACAAAACATGATCATCTCATACAATAAAATATAGCATCACGTCTTGACCATATCACATCACAACATGCCCTGCAAAAACAAGTTAGACGTCCTCTACTTTGTTGTTGCAAATTTTATGTGGCTGCTACGGGCTGAGTAAGAACCATTCTTACCTACGCATCAAAACCACAACGATAGTTCGTCAAGTTAGTGTTGTTTTAACCTTCTCAAGGACCGGGCATAGCCACACTCGATTCAACTAAAATTGGAGAAATTGACACCCGCTAGTCACCTGTGTGCAAAGCACGGTGGTAAAACCAGTCTCGCGTAAGCATACGCGTAATGTCGGTCCAGGCCGCTTCATCCAACAATACCGCCGAACCAAAGTATGACATGCTGGTAAGCAGTATGACTTGTATCACCCACAACTCACTTGTGTTCTACTCGTGCATATAAAATCTACGCATAAAACCAGGCTCGGATGCCACTGTTGGGGAACGTAGTGATTTCAAAAAAATTCCTACGCACACGCAAGATCATGGTGATGCATAGCAACGAGAGGGGAGAGCGTGTCCACATACCCTCGTAGACCGAAAGCAGAAGCGTTAGAACAACGCGGTTGATGTAGTCGTACGTCTTCACAGCCCGACCGATCAAGCATCGAAACTACGGCACCTCCGAGTTCTAGCACACGTTCAGCTCGATGACACCCCTCGAACTCCGATCCAGCCGAGTGTCGAGGGAGAGTTCCGTCAGCACGACGGCGTGGTGACAATCTTGATGTTCTACCGTCGCAGGACTTCGCCTAAGCACCGCTACAATATTATCGAGGAGGACTATCGTGGAGGGGGGCACCGCACACGGCTAAGAGATTAAGAGATCAATTGTTGAGTCTAGAGGTGCCCTCCTGCCCCCGTATATAAAGGAGTGGAGGAGGGGGAGAGGGCCGGCCCCTATGGCGCGCCCTGGAGGAGTCCTACTCCCACCGGGAGTAGGATTCCTCCCCTTCCATGTAGTAGGAGTAGGAGACAAGGAAGGGGGAGAGGGAAGAGAAGGAAGGAGGGGGCGCCGCCCCTCCCCCTAGTCCAATTCGGACTAGTCATTGGGGGGCGGCCTGCCTCTCTCTCTCCCCTAAAGCCCAATAAGGACCATATACTTCTTCCCCGTATTCCCGTAACTCCTCGGTACTCCGAAAAATACCCGAACCACTCGGAACCTTTCCGATGTCAGAATATAGTCGTCCAATATATCGATGTTTACCTCTCGACCATTTTGAGACTCCTCGTCATGTCCCCGATCTCATCCGGGACTCCGAACTCCTTCGGTACATCAAAACCTTAAGCGTGTGGACCCTATGGGTTCGAGAACTATGTAGACATGACCAAGACACGTTTCCGGTCAATAACCAATAGCGGAACCTGGATGCTCATATTGGATCCTACATATTCTACGAAGATCTTTATCGGTCAAACTGCATAACAACATACGTTGTTCCCTTTGTCCTCGGTATGTTACTTGTCCGAGATTCGATCGTCGGTATCTCAATACCTAGTTCAATCTTGTTACCAGCAAGTCTCTTTACTCGTTATGTAATGAATCATCCCGCAACTAACTCATTAGTCACATTACTTGCAAGGCTTATAGTGATGTGCATTACCGAGAGGGCCCTGAGATACCTCTCCGACAATCGGAGTGACAAATCCTAATCTCAAAATACGCCAACTCAACATGTACCTTCAGAGACACCTGTAGAGCTCCTTTATAATCACCTAGTTACGTTATGACATTTGGTAGCACACAAAGTGTTCCTCCGGTAAACGGGAGTTGCATAATCTCATAGTCATAGGAACATGTATAAGTCATGAAGAAAGCAATAGCAACATACTAAACGATCAAGTGCTAAGCTAACGGAATGGGTCAAGTCAATCACATCATTCTCTTAATGATGTGATCCCGTTAATCAAATGACGACTCATGTCTATGGCTAGGAAACTTAACCATCTTTGATTCATGAGCTAGTCAAGTAGAGGCGTACTAGTTACACTATGTTTGTCTATGTATTCACACATGTATCATGTTTCCGGTTAATACAATTCTAGCATGAATTATAAACATTTATCATGAAAAAAGGAAATAAATAATAACTTTATTATTGCCTCTAGGGCATATTTCCTTCAATCCTTAGGCGTGTTTAGTCCACCAAGGGTACAAACAAGTTGACGCCAAAGTGGGAGGGCCCTTACCGGGTAGTACGAGTCACCGGACTTGGCGCAGTCCGTCTGGAGACCGGAGATGGCATTCAGTTGCAAAACTCATGGAACATTGAGAATCTCCGTAAGTTCTACCCGTAAGGTGCGGCTGTCGGGCGCTTCCCGGCAGCCACCCTTTTCTACAGGCCTTGCCAATGTTGCATGTAACCCCTTGTACAAAGCCAGGCGCAGACCCTGAGCAACAGGGAAATAAATGAAGCGCTAGGGGCCCCCGACAAATTGCATGCATGCATGTACCTTACTAGTACTCGTAGTAGCGCCTGTGTATTTGATATTGCTTTGGTTGCTAATATTTGTAACTCGAAATAGGAGATGTGGAATAAATGGGGACTAGCTAAGGACGAGGTGACGATGCGCCTTGGAAATGGTTCCAAGATTGATGTGATCGCCGCCGGCATGCTACCTCTAAATTTACCTCCAGGATTAGTTTTAAACCTAAATAATTATTGTTTGGTGCCTGCTTTGAGCATGAACATTATATCTGGATCTTTTTGATTGCGACATGGTTATTCATTTAAGTCAGAGAATAATGGTTGTTCTATTATATGGATAATATCTTTTATGCTCATGCACCCCTTGTGAATGGTTTATTCTTGTTGAATCTTGATCATAGTGATACACAGATTCATAATATTGATGACAAAAGATGCAAAGTTAATAATGATAGTACCACATATTTGTGGCACTGCCTCTTAGGTCATATTTGTGTAAAGCTCATGAAGAAACTCCATACTGATGGACTTTTGGAATCACTTGATTATAAATCATTTGATACATGTGAACCATACCTTATGGGCAAGATGACTAAAACCTCGTTTTTTGGTACAATGGAGCAGTCTAGTGACTTGTTGGAAATAATATATACTGATGTATGTGATCCGATGAGTGTTGAAGCACGTGGTGGATATCGTTATTTTCCTACCTTCACAAATGATTTGAGTAGATATGGGCATATTTACTTAATGAAACACAAGTCTGAAATATTTGAAAAGTTAAAGGAATTTCAGAATGAAGTGGAGAATCATCATAACAAGGAAATAAAGTTTCTATGATCTGATCGTGGAGGTGAATATTTGAGTTATGACTTTGGCAATCATTTAAGATAATGTGGAATTGTTTCACAACTCACGCCACCCGGAACACCACAGCGTAATGGTGTGTTTGAACGTCATAACCATACTTTATTGGATATGGTGCATTCTATAATGTCTCTTACCTATTTGCCACTGTCATTTTGGGGTTATGCATTAGAGGCGGCCGCATTCACTTTAAATAGGGCACCGTCTAAATCCGTTATGACAACACCGTATGAATTATGGTTTTGCAAGAAACCTAAGTTATTGTTTCTAAAAGTTTGGGGATGTTACATTTATGTCAAGAGGCTTCAGCCTGATAAGATCAAACCATTGGGTATACCTTCTATCACAGATTTGAGGGTGAGATTTTTGTTGCTAAAAATGGGTACTTTCTAGAGAAGGAGTTTTCTCTCAAAAGAAGTGAGTGGGAGGAAAGTAGAACTTGATGAGGTAATTGCACCTTCTCTTGAACTGGAGAGTAGCACATCACAGAAAGTAGTTCCCGTGATGCCTACACCATCCAGAGACAAAGTTAATGATGATGATCATGAAACTTCGGATCAAGTTACTACCTACGTTCTTAGGTCAACTAGGACACGTTCCGCACTAGAGTGGTACAGTGATCCCGTCCTAGAAGTCATGTTGTTAGACAATGGTGAACCTATGGACTATGAAGAAGCAATGATGAGCCCGGACTCCAACAAATGGCTTGAGGCCATGAAATCCGAGATAGGATCCATGTATGAGAACAAAGTATGGACTTTGGTAGACTTGCCCGATGACCTGCAGGGCATTGAGAATAAATGGATCTTTAAGAAGAAGACAGACGCCGATGGTAATGTCACCATCTATAAAGATCGACTTGTCACAAAAGGTTTTCAAAAAATTCAAGGAGTTGACTAGGATGAGACTTTCTCACCCATAGTGATGCTTAAGTCTCTTACAATTATGTTAGCAATTGCCGCATATATATTATGACTATGAAATCTGACAGATGGACTTCAAAACAGCGTTACTTCACGGGTTCCTTAAGGAAGAGTTGTATATGATGCAACCAGAAGGTTTTGTCGATCCTAAGGATGCTAACATGGTGTGCAAGCTCCGGCGGTCCATCTATGGACTGGTGCAAGCATCTCGGCTTTGGAATTTACACTTTAATGAGGTGATCTAGGCTTTCGGTTTTATACAAACTTATGGAGAAGCTTGTATTTACAAGAAAGTGAGTGGGAGCTCTGTAGCATTTCTAATACTATATGTGGATGACATATTATTGATTGGAAATGATATAGAATTTTTGGAAAGCATAAAGGGTTATTTGAACAAGAGTTTTTCAATGAAAGACATAGGTGAAGCTGCTTACATATTGGGCATCAAGATCTATAGAGATAGATCAAAACACTTGATAGGACTTTCACAAAGCACATACATTGACTTGTGCGTGGTGCACAGCCACACCATGGCCGGCTTGTGCCACTGCATATGGCCGGCCCAAGATTTAGTTGGTGGCTAATTTTGTTACTAGTTAGGCTAATCAGTTGGTACCCAATGACATGTGCCCCCCCCTCTCTAATAGGATTGATTTATTTATATGATTAGGTAAATAGTCTATGACAAGTGGGTCACTGCTAAATTAAACTAAATAAATAAATCTGTTAAAATATTAGTCTATGACATGTGGGTCCATTGGCCATGTTGACCAGTCAAACTTTGACTGGTCAATTGTTTGACTGGCCTACTGACTTGACTCATGGCCCCCATTGTCATACACTTTGGCTAGCCCACTAGTGGGTATAAAATTTAATCTGCCGTATTTAATATTTGAATGAACTAGATAAAGAAAATCCAAAAAATCATTTAACACTTTTAAAAATCATAGAAAATAAACCATTACTCGGATGAAAATACTTTGTATATGAAAGTTTCTCAGAACGACGAGACGAATCTGGATAGGCCCTCCGTTCGCCTGTCACGCGTCCCTAGCATAGCAAACTTGCAACTGTCCCCCTCCGTTTCATCTGTCCAAAAATGCCAAACTTCAGGAAAACATTCCCAGATGTTATCGCCCTCACCGGTATCGAGTATCACTGTGTCAGAACACCCCTAGCCTTGTGTGTTACCCCGTCATGCATCTGTGTTAAATCTGTTTGCTCTGTATTTACTGTTTCTTCCCCCTCTTCTTCTTCTGTAGACCCCGAGACCGCTGTTGATGTCCCTGTGACCAACTACAGCATCGACGACCTTTCTTCCCTGTCGGCATCCTAGACTTGGGGTTATCCAATCCTACCTTCCAGTGGCCCACCGCATGACTCCATCGACGGCCTGGTACAGCCCAGCTTCAACATCAACACCGCAAGACCCTCGTGAGGGGCCAAGCCTCGCGAGGCGGATGACGCCAAGACCCCCGAAGGAGGTGGCCTCCTCGGGAGGGCTCCTGAGGGGCGGAGAGTTCTATGCAAGTTATCTCATGAGGCTCAGCTAACGTGAGCCATGATGACCAAGGCCAGGCGGGTGCAGAGCGCAGGTTTCCTCTTCGGCGCAAGGGGGGCAAGCCACAGGCGCGGAGTCCTGAGGAATCAGCCAAAGGTTTCCATTCTGGTGCAACAAGACCAAGACCGCCAGGATGGCAGGACGGAGGTCATCACCGATCCCACTGCAGCGTCACGACCAGAGGCTTTTCGCAGGCGAAGACTACTTTTGTCAGGATAGACTGTACTACTTGTCCCCTTTCAAATCCCACCGTTGTGGGATCCCTTCCCGCTCATATTTGGTAAGAGGACCAAGGCCACGATATATAGGACTTAGCCGCCACCATAGAAGGCGACCGAAATCAGAACAAGTAGAACACCACACTAGCTCAAGAACACCTCACCTCCTGAGGCTTGTTCATCCACTGTACTAGTTCATCCATAGCCCCTCGAGGAAATCCACCACACCACACTAGATTAGGGTATTACACCATAACGGTGGCCCAAACCAGTATAAATCTTTGTGTCTTTGTGTCCCTTTGAGCTCGACGCGCTAGGCTAGGAGGATCGCGAGTGGGCAGGCTGGGCAGGTTGAGATCCCCGCACGCACCCCAGAGTTCGAACCTCTCAAGGGTTGTCGGATCCCTAAATCCGACATTTGGCGTGCCAGGTAGGGGTGCATCAGAATCCTCTTCCTCGACCTCTAGATCGTGCCACTAGGCCCCTATGGCGGGCGCTCCTCCGCCGGCCCCGTCGATGCGCGTTCCCGGAGAAGCGTCGGGGCTGCGCTGCTTCACCCTCTCCCTACAGCAGGTGCAGTGGCCGCCCAAGTTCTGACCAGAGATGCCGCCATGCTACGACGGCGCAGCAGATCCAGCCCCCTTTCTTCAAGCATACGAGGAGGCAGTTTGGGCGGCTGGCGGAGACGACAAGGTGAAGACCAACTGGTTCCCCATGGCCCTCGTAGGTGCACCACGCGCCTGGTTGCTCAACCTGCCGGCATCTTTCGTGGCCTCCTGGGAGGAGCTGCGTGACCTCTTCCTCGCCCACTACACGGCGCCGGCACCCCCCCGGTCATCGCAACTCTTCTAGGTGGCTCGCTGGCGCCTCCCTCCGACTGCCACGTCAAGCAGTTCTACCGACGGGCAGGCAACACTCAGGTGGGCTTGGGGGCTCCCCCGGGCTGGGCGGCGCCCCAAGCTGACCTCGCCTTGGCCCCGAGGATCATACCGCAACCACAACGGGCGCAGGCGCGCTCCCGATGCTCTGCACCCCGACCATTTGCCACGTGGCGATCACCAGGACCCTCATCGACGGCGGAGCCGGCCTCAACATGCTCTCCCCGGAGGTGTTCGGCCTGCTCCACGTGCCGCCCAGCTGGCTCCGCCCCTCCAAGCCTTTCTCCGGGGTCGGCGACAGTTCCACCAGGCCCCTAGGGTAGATCCGTCTCCCTGTCACCTTCGGAACCTGCGACAACTACCGCACCGAGCTCATCGACTTCGACATTGCAAAGATCGACCTGTCGTACAATGCTATCCTGGGATACCCAGCCTTGGCCCAGATTATGGCTGCGACCCACCCCGCGTACAACCTCATGAAGATGCCTGGCAGCAACGGTGTCCTCATGGTGGCAGGGGACACCAAAGGCGTGCTGCAGGCCCTCAAGCTCACCTTCAAGACAGCCGCGACTGCGCTACCCGGCAAGAAGAAGGATCAGGAGGCCCAAGAAGTGGCGCCTGCCAAGAAGAAGCAGTTATTCTCCCAAGACCGAGCCGAGACGAAGCAAGTGCCGGCCTGCGAGGATGGGACGGCCAGCGCCACCTTCACTATAGGGGTTGGCCTACCTCGGGATCAAGAGGAGGCATTGATCAACTTTTTGCGGGCCAACAAGGATGTATTCGCTTGGGAACCCAAGCACTTGGCTGGGGTCCCAAGGGGGGTATCGAGCACCACCTGGGGGTATGCCCAACTGTGCGGCAATGAAGCAGAATGCTCGCCGCCAGTCCACTGAGAAGCAGGCCTTCATCGTCCAAGAAACTCATAAGCTACAAGCCGCAGGGGTCATCAGAGAGGTGCAGTACCCAGAGTTGCTGGCGAACCCCGTCGTCGTCCCCAAGAAAGGAGGGAAGGAGCACATGTGTGTCGACTTCACCAATCTCAACAAGGCCTGCCCGCAAGATCCCTTCCCGCTCCCTCGCATCGAACAGATCATTGACTCCACCGCCAAGTGCGACCTGTTGTGCTTCCTAAATGCCTTCTTTGGCAACCACCAGATCAAGATGGTCGTGGAGGACGTGGAGAAGACGGCATTCCTCACCCCATGCGGGGTGTACTGCTACACTTGCATGCCCTTCGGGTTGCGCAATGCCGGAGCAACCTTCCAGCGGTTGATGCACATTGCCCTGGGTTCGCAGCTCGGGAGGAACGCAGAGGCCTATGTTGATGATATAGTGGTGAAGTCTCGGGAGGCCAGAACTCTGATAGAAGATCTGGAGGAGACGTTCGCCAGCCTGCACACGGTGGATCTTTGGCTTAACCCCGAGAAGTGTGTGTTCGGGTTCCCTTCCGGCAAGCTGCTGGGCTTCTAGGTGTCACATAGAGGGATCGAGGCTAACCCAGAAAAGGTCAAGGCGATAGAGGATATGAACCCCCGAGGTGCACAAGTTGGCTAGGTGCATAACCTCACTTGGGTGCTTCATTTCCAAGGGAGCGCGCCCTCCCGTTTTTCAAGATGATGAAAAGGAAGGAGTCGTTCGAGTGGACCCCCAAGGCAGACGCAGCCTTCCAGGGCCTCAAGAGATATCTGACCAGTCCGCTTGTGATGGTGGCACCGCGCCCTCTCGAACCCTTGGTGCTCTATCTGGCAGCAACCCCTCACTCAGCCAGCGCCACCCTGGTGGCGCTAAGGAAGGAGCGCCCGATCAAGAAGCCGCAGCAGGATGCGCAACCGGCAAGCAAGGCGCAGCACCCCCAGGGGGAGGCATCTGAAGCCTCGGCCGGCGCAGTGGCCGACGTTCCTCCTGAAGCCACGATTGACCCCGCGGCTGCCAAGGCTCTGGAGGACGGGCCTTATGAGGCTGTAAGGAACCTGTGCCCATGTGAAGAACAAGATGCTGCTGATGCTTCCCCGCTCGTCGAGCACCCTATCTACTTTGTCAGCACAGTACTGAGGGAGGCCCGGGCACGCTACCCATGCCACAGAAGCTCTTGCTCGCACTTCTAGTCGCCTCTAGGAAACTGTGCCACTACTTTCAAGGCCACCCCATCAAGGTTGTATCAGCGTACCCACTGGAGAGGGTGCTCCGGAGCCCGAACGCAGCCAGGCGAGTCACCGAATGGAAAATTGAGCTTCAAGCATTCAATCTCGAGTTCAGTACCACCAGGGTCATCAAGGGCGTGGCCCTCGCGGACTTCGTGGCCGAGTGGACTAACGCTCCAGACCACCGGGAAGGTGAGGACTGCTCCCTCCTGCCAGGAGATGAAGAGTCGGATGGATGGATCATGTACTTCGACGGGGCGTTTGCTCGACAAGGCGCAGGAGCGGGGGTGTCACGCCCAATATGCGACCCTATCCAAAAGGAACTCGAAGGTCCCACCAAGGATAGACCCGTATATTGAAACACTTTTGCAAGGTGGATATCATTACATCAACATTACATAATAGATGGGGATACATACATAAGGCATACAATGCCACACGAATACAACATCACAATACATAAGAGCATCATCCGACTATGGTGGAACACAAACAGAAACTCAAACGACATCCACCCTGCTAGCCCAGGCTGCCGACCTGGAACCTATCCCCTGATCGAAGAAGCTGAAGAAGAACTCAACGCAAGCAAGCATCGCTCTCGCGTCATGATCATCGCAAAACTTGTACCTGCAACTGTTGTTGTAGTAATTTGTGAGCCACGAGAACTCAGCAATCCCATTACCATGGGTATCAAGACTAGCAAAGCTTAATGGGAAAGGAAGGGGTAAAGTGGTGAGGTTGCAGCAGCGACTAAGCATAATATGGTGGCTAACATACACAAATAAGAGCGAGAAGAGAGCAAGCGGAACGGTCGTGAAGCTAGCAATGATCAAGAAGTGATCCTGAACTCCTACTTACGTCAAACATAACCCAGAAACCCTGTTCACTTCCCGGACTCCGCCAAAAAGAGACCATCATGGCTACACACGCGGTTGATGCGTTTTAATTTGGATTTGGTGTCAAGTTATCTACAACCGGACATTAATAAATTCCCATCTACCTATAACCGCAGGCATGGCTTTCGAAAGTTTATACCCTACAAGGGTGTCCCAACTTAGCCCATGATAAGCTCTCGCGATCAACGAAGGATATACCTTCTCCCAGGAAGACCCGATCAGACTCGGAATCCCGGTTTACAAGACCTTTCGACAATGGTAAAACAAGACCAGCAAGACCGCCCGATGTGCCAACAAATCCCAATAGGAGCTGCACATATCTCGTTCTCAGCGCACACCGGATGAGCAAGATGATGGGTTGTCATAGACCCTGGTTGCCCAGGGGGCGCCGGACATCGCTTGGTTTGGACCAACACTTAGACAAGCATTGGCCCGGGGGGGCTAAAATAAAGATGACCCTCGGGTTAATTACTCCCAAGGGAAATGTAGGTGATGGTGAGGCAAATGGTAAAACCAATGTTGGGCCTTGCTGGAGGAGTTTTATTCAAAGCGAACTATCAAGGGGGTCCCATAAATCACCCAACCGCGTAAGGAACGCAAAATCCGGGAACATAACACCGGTATGACGGAAACTAGGGCGGCAAGAGTGGAACAAAACACCAGGCATAAGGCCGAGCCTTCCACCCTTTACCAAGTATATAGATGCATTAATAATATAAGAGATATTGTGATATCCCAACCAAAATCCTGTCCACCATGGAGCAATCTTCAACTTCACCTGCAACTAGCAACGCTATAAGAGGGTTGAGCAAAGCGGTAACATAGCCAAGCAACGGTTTGCTAGGAAGGGTGTCAAAGGTTAGAGGTTCATGGCAATTTGGGATGGCTTGAAGAGTAAATGATAGGTAGCGCAGCATAGCGATAGAACGAAGCAACTAGCATAGCAATGATAGTAGTGAGATCCAGGGTAGCGGTCATCTTGCCTGAAATCCCGCTAGGAAGAAGAACTAGTCCATGAAGAAGATGAACGGGCGTAATCGAACAAATCCTCACAATCGCAATGTTACCGGAACTATCAAGAAGAAGCAATGCCGGAAAGAAGCCAACAACATGGTAAACAACCATCACATAGACATGGCACGATGCACAACCAAGTATGATGCATGTCCGGTTTAAAGAGGCATGTCATGGCAAAGTGCAACAAACAATACTACAAATTAAGTGGAGCTCAATATGCAACGAGTTGCATATTGATGAAACACCACATTCAACTATTTAGTTAGCTCCCGTTTAGGTAGCCAACAATATTAAATGTTGATAAACATGGCCAGAGGTGAAGCATAAGTAACCTAACTATTTAGGCAAGTTTAAATGAGGCCGGAAGTAACAAACAACAATTCTGGAAAATCCTCATGAGCAATATTCGAATTTGGTACTGTTCGGCCCTAAACCATATTTTAGAGTTGTTAAACATGCAAGATGAGTGCACCATGTTAAACTAGGCATTTTTCTAGACAATTTACATATATAGTTTATTTAAATCGGAGCTATGGTTATTTAGTTACGGAATAAATCATTTTAGCATGTGATTTTAGCAAATTAATGCAAACAGCAATTTTAAATATTTTTAACAGGGATGAAAGTTGCATATTGTTAAAGAACATGAAAAACTGAGCAAGATGCATATATGACATGTTTCATTTGGATGGATGGATATTTAGTTATGAGCATTTTAAAATGATGGCATTTCGGTAAATATGCATGCAATGAAAAATGCTAAAATACACAGAGTGGGGGAAAAATATGCACGGGCCGGATTGCAGCAACCTGCAGCAGCCCAGGAGGACTTGGCCCAAGTGACTGGCTGTGTGGTGTGCAAAAAAGATAAATAAGAGGAAACAGGGGCAAAAATTGGGGTGCCTGGGAATTGAACCCAGGACCTCCTAGAGGTGCACAAGCATTGCTAACCAGCTAAACTACGATGGATAGGCGACAGTCAATGGGTTTGGTTATAGATGAGCCATCTTTCCGAACTGCTCTGAATCAGAACAGAATAACAACGAACAAGTGGATTACTCTGTGGCCATGATTGAGCACGCACGTTAACGTGTGCGCAGGAGCATCATCAGAACAGAACTAAAACGATAATGAAGTTTGATAATGAAAAAAAATAGGGGAAGCTGGTATTTGAACCCCAGATCCCTTGGCTGAAGCAGCGTGGTGCGAACCACTGCGCTCCCATGGCTTCTATTGATAGGAAAGGGCGCGGCCTTCTAAGAGATAGCCCAGGGTCGAGCTTCTCTGTTTAGACAGAGAAGACGACGGCAGCGACAACGGCGCCGGCGAGGGCAACCGTGGTGATGGCGGGGATTGAGACGCCACGACGGGCGTGCGGAATAGGCTAAGGAGGTGCGGGTGCGTGCGGAGGGCTGCGGGAGGAGTCCAGAGTGTGAGCCTCGAGAAGAAGCTCGTCTCAGGCCACGGCGAAGCGTGGCGAGGCGAAACAGAGGGGCGGTGGCTGAGTGCGTGAGCGTGTGCAGCATGATGGAGTGCGTGTGAGGATGCATGCAATAGGTGAAACGAGCAATGGCTAGAACACGAGCTCGGGCTCGTTGCCATGGTCGTACATGACGGACATGGCCTCGGACACCATGGGATCGGCGGCTACCGCGACAAATCAAACCAGAGGTAGAGATGGGGAGGAGCGGCTGCTCACCGAGGGCTCGGGACAAGAAGTCGAGGTCGGAAGCGCGACCACAGAGGCGCTGGTTGCGGAGGTGATCGGCTCCGCGGAGATTAGGAAGCAGAGACGTCGAGGAACTTGGCGTCCCGCGGCGATGAAGAGGAAGAAGACGACGACATGGACGGAGCTCCGGGTCCGCGTGGACGCGTGCGTAAGCGACGAAGACGGCGGTCGACGCGCTGGTTCTCCTAACGGAAGAAGCTGCACGGAGACGGGCGGATCAACCCGAGCTCGAGCTCAAGCTCAGCTCGTCCATGGCCACGACTTGGCATGGAGAGGCTTACCTGGGTGGCGGCGAGGCAGGAGAGGAGGGGAATGGAAAGAGGAGGTCTAGGGCAAGGCACAGGACGTGCTAAATAGGGCTCTCGGGCAGTCTCCGGCCGTCAAATCACCGCGGATGTCGACATGGAGGCTCTCGATGCGCGCGTACAGTGGGAGGACGAAGCTCCTGTGGAGATGGGCTGGCAGTGCGCTGTGGGCTGCAGTGAACAGGTAAGATAGGTGGGCTTCACTGGGCTGCTCTTCCTTTGTCCCTCATTTCTTTTCTTTAATTCTTCAGACAGAATAACAAGAGCAGAAATGCACAGGGACATCTGGAAGGAAGTAGACTGAGGCAGAAATAGATCTGAGATCCTGGATTTATGAACAATTTGAATAAAATTATTTGGACATTTTTAGAGGTATAAAAATAATTCAAGTTTGAATTAAATTCAAACTTGAGCCATTTTTAAACCCAACCAAAAGATATTCATATGAGCTGGAAATTGGCAGAGAGGGTGTAGGCAATGAGCAAGATTTATAGGAAAAGAATGAACATTTATGGAGGATAGAAAATGGCACTAGCAAAAATGAAAGGAATAAGAAGGAAGGAGGTGTTAATGCATGGGCATGGCTTGAGAGAGATATATCGAGGATTTATTGGAAAAGAATGAACATTTATGGAGGACAGAAAAAGGCACTAGCAAAAATGAAAGGAATAAGAAGGAAGGAGGTGTTGATGCATGGGCATGGCTTGAGAGAGAGATATCGAGGGCTGATGCACACACAACATGAAGAATGCAACCCACATGATGAGCATGATGAAATGTAAAATGACAAGGTTACAATGCAACATAACAAGTGAGATGAGCATGGTGCAAGAAGCAAATATATGACAAGGCACTCAACATGATCATGGCATGAACATATAGGAATGAAATATGCAAAACAATTATGATAGTGCAACAAACATAATAAACACATGGCAACAACTAAAATAAATAGAAGGCATCTAGAGCATCGGTCTCGGGGCGTTACAACACTCCACAACTACAAGAGGATCTCGTCCCGAGATCTAGGATGGCACTGGAGGGAAGCGGAAGAGCAAGAGAGGGGGTAAAACTAAGTTGCTTCTTCGACAAATGAGTGAAACCAAAGAACCTTGAGAGGTTGAAAAGTTGAAAGTAAGAACACAACGGAGTTGAACACAATTGAGAGCACTGCGGTAGAAAGATAGAAACAAGGAACACCATTGAACCTTGGAGGTTGCAAAGCTATGAATGAGGAGTACAATGGACAAGAAGGAACTGGAACCACTCTGGTTGAAACGAGATAAACAAGGAACAAGGAAGATCAAATTCGGACAACACTCCGGTTAAATGGATAAGCATGAAAAGAACACGAACCTCACAACTCGAGATGATGAATGAAGAGAGGAACATCACCATGCCTCCGGAAGAAAGAATATAACATAGATCATTGGAATAAAAGAATGGAGAAGAAAATGCCAATTTCTTCCACAAATGAACTTGGAAAGCACCCTTCCAAGAAGGTTATAACAGAGTCGTTGGAAAACCAACAATGAAATGAAAAAGCTTGTTGTGGACTTATGGAAACATCTCAACACTTGAGGTGAAATTCTGCCACTAATGGAAACCATTGATTTGATTGAGAGCACTAAAAAGATGAAAAAACTTCTTCACCGAGATGAGAAGGAGAAAACTGGATCATAGATACGCACCACAAATAGCAACATTCCTTAGGGAAGGCTTTAGGTGAAATATGACCCAAGATAACTCCAACAAAGGGATTGATGGATTTAAAATACCTCATTCTTGACAACAATAAGAATCATGAAACATGAAGGAAATTGTCAAGAGTGACATAACACCATCTCAAAAGATAAGGTAGGAAGAATTGCACTTTGGAATGCAAGATGAAGATTACTTGAGCTCCTCAAAACAAAACATGTGTTGAACATCATGTTTATTTTTAGAGTATAGCTTGGCGGGTCATAACTTCAAGAGAAATCTTGAAGAACAAATCGAGAATGAAAGGAATCCTTGACGAACCATCATGTAGAGCCTCCATGAAGAACTCCGGTAATAAAAGGATGATAAAAAAAAGAGAAGTTGAAAACACAAGGTGAAGCCTTGCGATGATTTAGATGGAGCTTCGCGACGAGATAATGCGGAAAACTTGGAACTCCAGAAAAAATAGATGAAACACTAGAACCGAGAATTACTTCATCATGAACAACCTCCGGAAGAAAAGAATTGAATCACCTCAAGGAAATAAGAATAAGATTTATTGTATGCTTATCCTTCATCAAATTAAATTGATGACAAGCAACGGATTTGGCATACTACTTATTCTCGTAGAAAGGATTAAGCTAGATATGGCGCAAACTTGGGAAGGTCTTCAATGAACCACCGGTAGGATTGGAAAGAACGAATGAATTAATGTGATAATCAAAGAAAAGAATCTTGAGCGAACCACCGTAAGAATTGAAAATGAAAGTAGCAAAGGCACAATTCACCGGGGAGAATTGGAAAATGAATGAAGATACTTGAGGGGATTTAGATGCAAAAGAACAAAGAGATCACGAGCTGATTAAAGAACACTTGAACGAAGCACCGGGATAAATAGAGAATGATAACTGGAATGATGGCCTCCGGTGAAAAGAAATGGAAAACAACTCCTGACATACTCTTGATGGGTAAGAAAAGAACATCTGACAAATGGAATACATCGAGAGGATAACAAGAAGCTAGAACCAAGAATCTTTGGAAGAACGGACAAGATTTAGAGGAAAAACTCTTCTTCGGTCTTCAACTGACGACGAGAAACACCACCAAAATTACTGAGATACTCCGGTAGAATGGAAAGCGAAGGGGTTGAGCCAACAATGAGAAGAATTTGAAAGCGATCTTGGAGAAGGCATGTGACTGATGGAATCCATTCTTACGTCACACTTGAATAGAATTTAAGAATAACTCCGGAATAATTAGAAGAGTCAGGTAAGATCCTGGGAAAAGACCTGTGGGTTAGGGCCCACTCAAAAGATACACCTTCGAAAAATTACTTGAAAGGGAAATTACACCGGTTGAATTAAATGACTTGAATGAGATAACAACCTCAAAATATCTTGAACGGATCTAGAATGGAAAGACAAGTCTTGTGAAATATCTTCAGCACTCCAGGACAAAAGAATAGGAAGAAGTGAATGATTAAGAGGTGCATTGGCATGAGAAAGCATTAGAAACGAGGAAAGAAATATGATGAATATCGAAAGCTTGAATTGGATCCACCGGAGAACAAACAACAATGAAGGATGATGAACTTGAAACAGTTGAGCATCTTCATGGGAAATCACCGGATAAGAAAATTGAAAGAAAGGAATGAAGAGACTTCCCACAAATAAAAGGATACATGATTAAGAAATATCAGTCCTTGAAGAAAAAGGGTGGGAGGGCGGGAAAACAAAGGCAACTTGGGGCAGATGGAATGGATACCGTTGACAAAAACTTAGAATTGTTCTTGCGGATGTTGAAATGATCTGATCCACATGAAGAGAAGCACGCCGGTTGGAAAAGAATTGACATGACAATCTCGATAAACAAGAAGGATTAGCACTCTCATAGAAATATGAGAACACCACTTGAAAGGTATGGAATCAACACTTGACTTTGAAGCAACTCGAATACCCAACTCAAAAGCAAAACAAAGGATTGGCTTGCAGAATAAGCCAGAACAAATACATATGATAGAGATTTACCCAATCCCATATCATGCATCTGTTGGAAAGATATTCTAGGAGCTACTTGAATTCCCACCTATAAAACTCCCAAAACTTTATGGTTATGCAATCTGGTGTTGGGGATACAGGGGAAGAAATATATGTCACCCAAACTAACAATCCCTACATCCAGTTGTATCCATCCATCAACACATAACCAAGAAAACTCCAGAAATCGTGTACCTCAACCTTCAAAAAGCATCCATTATACGAGTTATGGCAATACTCCCGAACTCCCCAGTACTGGGTGACGTCGAGGTTATCTCACCAACAACTGCATAAAAGAGATTTTCGATGTCGGCAAAACTCAGGTATTCTAGAACTGCAACGATAAAATTGTGACGAAAACACCTCGGAGCTCAACTCCCCGGGTCAATGCCACATAATAGACAGGAGGCACCAAGTACAATGTTCTCGTCACAAAACCATCGGAATGATTCCAAGATACCCGCGTGATCCTAAAAAATAATTTAAGTGAAATTTGAGGAGAGGAAAGTCAAAACATCTACATCCGGAGACCTCACCAGAGCGACGAAGGGGGCTGTGGAGTAAAAAGAATCCTACTGTCTGATATATATAATCTAAGACTCAAAATAGTTTTCTTCTAGACTCAACAACGGCCAACAATCAAGGGGGCTCCTATGGTCGGTCGAGGCTCTGATTACCAACTTGTCACGCCCAATATGCGACCCTATCCAAAAGGAACTCGAAGGACCCACCAAGGATAGACCCGTATATTGAAACGTTTTTGCAAGGTGGATATCATTACATCAACATTACATAATAGATGGGGATACATACATAAGGCATACAATGCCACACGAATACAACATCACAATACATAAGAGCATCATCCGACTACGGATGGAACACAAACAGAAACTCAAACGACATCCACCCTACTAGCCCAGGCTGCCGACCTGGAACCTATCCCCTGATCGAAGAAGCAGAAGAAGAACTCAACGCAAGCAAGCATCGCTCTCGCGTCATGATCATCGCAAAACCTGTACCTGCAACTGTTGTTGTAGTAATCTGTGAGCCACGAGGACTCAGCAATCCCATTACCATGGGTATCAAGACTAGCAAAGCTTAATGGGAAAGGAAGGGGTAAAGTGGTGAGGTTGCAGCAGCGACTAAGCATAATATGGTGGCTAACATACGCAAATAAGAGCGAGAAGAGAGCAAGCGGAACGGTCGTGAAGCTAGAAATGATCAAGAAGTGATCCTGAACTCCTACTTACGTCAAACATAACCCAGAAACCGTGTTCACTTCCCGGACTCCGCCGAAAAGAGACCATCACGGCTACACACGCGGTTGATGCGTTTTAATTCGGATCTGGTGTCAAGTTATCTACAACTGGACATTAACAAATTCCCATTTGCCTATAACTGTAGGCACGGCTTTCGAAAGTTTATACCCTGTAGGGGTGTCCCAACTTAGCCCATGATAAGCTCTCGCAATCAACAAAGGATATACCTTCTCCCAGGAAGACCCGATCAGACTCGGAATCCCGGTTTACAAGACCTTTCGACAATGGTAAAACAAGACCAGCAAGACCGCCCGATGTGCCGACAAATCCCGATAGGAGCTGCACATATCTCGTTCTCAGGGCACACCGGATGAGCAAGACGATGGGTTGTCATAGACCCTGGTTGCCCAGGGGGCGCCGGACATCGCTCGGTTTGGACCAACACTTAGACAAGCATTGGCCCAGGGGGGCTAAAATAAAGATGACCCTCGGGTTAATTACTCCCAAGGGAAATGTAGGTGATGGTGAGGCAAATGGTAAAACCAATGTTGGGCCTTGCTGGAGGAGTTTTATTCAAAGCGAACTGTCAAGGGGGTCCCATAAATCACCCAACCGCGTAAGGAACGCAAAATCCGGGAACATAACACCGGTATGACGGAAACTAGGGCCGCAAAAGTGGAACAAAATACCAGGCATAAGGCCAAGCCTTCCACCCTTTACCAAGTATATACATGCATTAATAATATAAGAGATATTGTGATATCCCAACCAAAATCCTGTCCACCATGGAGCAATCTTCAACTTCACCTGCAACTAGCAACGCTATAAGAGGGCTGAGCAAAGCGGTAACATAGCCAAGCAACGGTTTGCTAGGAAGGGTGTCAAAGGTTAGAGGTTCATGGCAATTTGGGATGGCTTGAAGAGTAAATGATAGGTAGCGCAGCATAGCGATAGAATGAAGCAACTAGCATAGCAATGATAGTAGTGAGATCCAGGGTAGCGGTCATCTTGCCTGAAATCCCGCTAGGAAGAAGAACTAGTCCATGAAGAAGATGAACGGGCGTAGTCGAACAAATCCTCACAATCGCAACGTTACCGGAACTATCAAGAAGAAGCAACACCGGAAAGAAGCAAACAACATGGTTAATAACCATCACATAGACATGGCACGATGCACAACCAAGTATGATGCATGTCCGGTTTAAAGATGCATATCATGGCAAAGTGCAACAAACAATACTACAAATTAAGTGGAGCTCAATATGCAATGAGTTGCATATTCACGAAACACCACATTCAACTATTTAGTTAGCTCCCGTTTAGGTAGCCAACAATATTAAATGTTGATAAACATGGCCAGAGGTGAAGCATAACTAACCTAACTATTTAGGCAAGTTTAAATGAGGCCGGAAGTGACAAACAACAATTCCGGAAAATCCTCATGAGCAATATTCGAATTTGGTACTGTTCGGCCCTAAACCATATTTTAGAGTTGTTAAACATGCAAGATGAGTGCACCATGTTAAACTAGGCATTTTTCTAGACAATTTACATATATAGTTTATTTAAATCGGAGCTACGGTTATTTAGTTACGGAATAAATCATTTTAGCATGTGATTTTAGCAAATTAATGCAAACAACAATTTTAAATATTTTTAACAGGGATGAAAGTTGCATATTGTTAAAGAACATGAAAAACTGAGCAAGATGCATATATGACATGTTTCATTTGGATGGATGGATATTTAGTTATGAGCATTTTAAAATGATGGCATTTCGGTAAATATGCATGCACTGAAAAATGCTAAAATACACAGAGTGGGGAAAAAATATGCACGGGCCGGATTGCAGCAACCTGCAGCGACCCAGGAGGACTTGGCCCAGGACCTCCTAGAGGTGCACAGGCATTGGTAACCAGCTGAACTACGATGGATAGGCGACAATCAATGGGTTTGGTTATAGATGAGCCATCTTTCCGAACTGCTCTGAATCAAAACAGAATAACAACGAACAGGCGGATTGCTCTGTGGCCATGACTGAGCACGCACGGCAACGTGTGCGCAGAAGCATCATCAGAACAGAACTAAAATGATAGTGAAGTTTGATAATCAAAAAAATAGGGGAAGCTGATATTTGAACCCCAGATACCTTGGCTGGAGCAGCGTGGTGTGAACCACTGCGCTCCCATGGCTTCTATTGATAGGAAAGGGCGCGGCCTTCTAAGAGATAGCCCAGGGTCGAGCTTCTCTGTTTAGACAGAGAAGACGACGGCTGCGACGACGGCGCTGGCAAGGGCAGCCGTGGCGATGGCGGGGATTGAGAGGCCGCGACGGGCGTGCGGAATAGGCTAAGGAGGTGCGGGTGCGTGCGGAGGGCTGCGGGAGGAGTCCAGAGTGTGAGCCTCGAGAAGAAGCTCGTCTCATGCCACGGCGAAGCGCGGCGAGGCGAAACAGAGGGGCGGCGGCTGAGTGCGTGAGCGTGTGCAGCATGATGGAGTGCGTGTGAGGATGCATGCAATAGGTGAAACGAGCAACGGCTAGAACACGAGCTCGGGCTCATTGCCATGGTCGTACATGACGGACATGGCCTCGGACACCATGGGATCGGCGGCTACGGTGACGAATCAAACTAGAGGGGGAGATGGGGAGGAGCGGCTACTCACCGAGGGCTCGGGACAAGAAGTCGAGGTCGGAAGCGCGACCATGGAGGCGCTGGTTGTGGAGGTGATCGGCTCCGTGGAGATTAGGAAGCAGAGACGTCGAGGAACTTGGCGTCCCGCGGTGATGAAGAGGAAGAAGACGACAACGTGGACGGAGCTCCGGGTCCGCGTGGACGCGTGCGTAAGCGAGGAAGACAGTGGTCGACGCGCTGGTTCTCCTAACGGAAGAAGCTGCACGGAGACGGGCGGATCAACCCGAGCTCGAGCTCAAGCTCAGCTCGGCCATGGCCACGGCTTGGTATGGAGAGGCTTACCTGGGTGGCGGCGAGGCAGGAGAGGAGGGGAATGGAAAGAGGAGGTCTAGGGCAAGGCACAGGACGTGCTAAATAGGGCTCTCGGGCAGTCTCCGGCCGTCAAATCACCGCGTATGTCGACGTGGAGGCTCTCGATGCGCGCGTACAGTGGGAGGACAAAGCTCCTTTGGAGATGGGCTGGCAGTGTGCTGTGGGCTGCAGTGAACAGGTAAGATAGGTGGGCTTCACTGGGCTGCTCTTCCTTTGTCCCTCATTTCTTTTCTTTAATTCTTCAGACAGCATAACAAGAGCAGAAATGCACAAGGACATCTGGAAGGAAGTAGACTGAGGCAGAAATAGATCTGAGATCCTGGATTTATGAACAATTTGAATAAAACTATTTGGACATTTTTAGAGGTATAAAAATAATTCAAGTTTGAATTAAATTCAAACTTGAGCCATTTTTAAACCCAACCAAAAGATATTCATATGAGCTGAAAATTGGCAGAGAGGGTGTAGGCAATGAGCAGGATTTATAGGAAAAGAATGAACATTTACGGAGGACAGAAAATGGCACTAGCAAAAATGAAAGGAATAAGAAGGAAGGAGGTGTTGATGCATGGGCATGGCTTGAGAGAGAGATATCGAGGGCTGATGCACACACAACATGAAGAATGCAACCCACATGATGAGCATGATGAAATTTAAAATGACAAGGATACAATGCAACATAACAAGTGAGATGAGCATGGTGCAAGAAGCAAATATATGACAAGGCACTCAACATGATCATGGCATGAACATATAGGAATGAAATATGCAAAACAATTATGATAGTGCAACAAACATAATAAACACATGGCAACAACTAAAATAAATAGAAGGCATCTAGAGCATCGGTCTCGGGGCGTTACAGGGGGCCATCCTCATCTCACCCACCAATGACAAGCTTTGTTATGCAGTACAACTCTACATTCAGCGGGGCGAGAAGGTCTCCAACAACATCGTAAAATTCGAAGGCTTGCTCGCCGGGCTCAGGGTCGCAGCCGCGCTGGGAGTAAAGCACCTCACCATCAAAGGCGACTCTCAGCTTCTCGTCAATTTCTCCGACAAAGAGTACACGCCTAAGGACGAGCACATGGAGGCATACCTGGAGGAGGTGTGCAAAATGGAGAAGTCGTTCATGGGCGTGGAGCTGCGGCAGGTGCCACGCGGGACGAACAAGGAAGCAGACAACATCACCAAAAGAGCCTCTCGTAGGCTCCCTCTGGAGCCAGGGGTGTTTGAGGAGCGGCTCTTCAAGCCATCTGCGACCCCGCACGTCATGGCCCCAGCAGCACCTCAGGAGGACTTTCCACAGGCACCCGAGACGGGCTCTCCAGGCTGTGGTCACCCCTCAGGAGCCCGCTAGCTGCTCGCGCTCGGGTCTTAGGAGGGGTGCTGGACCAAAGAGTTCAGGGCGTACCTGCTTCAAGGGACCCTGCCAAAGAAGGAGGAGGACGCTGAGCATGTGGCCCGTCAAGCCACCGCGTACTGCATCAAGGATGGTGAGTTATATCGCAGGAGACCCAATGACGTTTCGTTGCGGTGCATCTCCAGGGAACAGGGGCTCGAGCTGCTGGCGGTCATACATGGTGGGGACTGCGGGCATCACTCCTTGTTGCGCACCCTGGTGGGCAAGACGTTCTGCAGCGGCTTCTACTGGCCCATCGCGCTCAACGACGCTACAGAGTTGGTGCGCTCTTGTGAAGCATGCCAGTTTCAGCCAAGCAGATCCATCAGCCCGCACAGGGCCTCCAGACGATACCGCTCACGTGGTTGTTTGCGGTCTGGCGGCTGGACATCTTGGTACCGTTCCCTCAGGCGCCAGGGGGCTATCGATACCTCTACGTCGCCATCGACAAGTTCACCAAGTGGGCGGAGGTAGAAGTCGTGCGCACCATCCCAGCTGGATCAGCCGTCAAGTTCATCAAGGGAATCGTGAGCCGATTTGGGGTCCCCAATCGCATCATCACCAACAACGGCTCGCAGTTCACCAGCAACCTTTTCAAAACATACTGTGCTAACCTTGGAACACAAATCTGCTACGCCTCAGTAGCACATCCACGGAGCAATGGACAGTTTGAGAGGGCCAATGCAGAAGTCCTGAGGGGCCTCAAGACCCGCACCTTCAAGAAGAAGCTCGAGGCCAGCGGCAGGGGCTGGCTCGACGAGTTGCAGTCCGTGTTGTGGTCCATCCGCACCACCACAACCAAGCCAACAGGAGAAACACCTTTCTTCCGCGTCTATGGAGCAGAAGCGGTTCTCCCTCACGAGGTCAAGCATCGCTCCACGCGGGTCCTGGCGTTCGATGAAACGCAACAGGACGCCACGCGGAGGATGGATCTCGTGCTGGGGGAGGAACGCCGCCGTCAAGCCTCGCTCTGAGCAGTGAGGTACCAGCAGGCGTTGCGGCGGTACCACTACCGTAACGTCCGCTCCAGGACATTAGAGGTGGGAGATCTCGTCCTGAGGCGGGTGCTCTCTAGGGAGGGGCTGCATAAGCTCTCTCCCATGTGGGAGGGCCCATTTAGGATTGCCCGTGTCTCTAGGCCTGGCACCACGCGCCTAGAGAGACGGGACGGGGTCCCCATCCAGAACGGCTGGAACATCCAGCACCTCCGGAAGTTCTACCCCTAAAGAAAGGCTCCGGCCTATGAAGAAAGGCTCCGGCCTATGAAGGTCTCCGCTCGTGACACTCTCACGTAATAATGAGTGGGGATGTACATGCCTCGGAGTCTCCTGAGAGTCGCCCTGGGGCCTCATGGGGGCTCCCACCCACGTCCTAGTGGCAGCACTTAGCTCCGTGCTGGTGAGAAGACTAGATTAGGTATCGGACGCGACTGTTCATTTGCTCTCTGAAGTTGCTTGCAGTTTTCTAGTAGTCTTCCAATGGATTTGGTATTCTCGAACGCTGGTTCCTCGAGTTATCTTTTCTCCTAAGTTGTTTTGGTCTAAGGACGTGAGAGAGGTGGCAGTTGCCTGCCACTTCTCCTCGCGCTCTTCGCGCGTGGGGCTAGGTAGGTGTGTGCGCCCAGGGCTTGCCTTTGCGCGCACACACCGCGCCAAACCTCGTTGTTTCTGCTTCATCCTCGCGAGGAGCCCTCGATCGTGTCCACTGGCACCAGCACCCCTCATGTTCATGCCCCCCGGGCAGTGCAACGCGGTGCATCAGGTCCAAGCTAACCTATGGCAGGGGGCTCACGTAAGGGGGAGCAAGTCGCTCGACAAATTTTCTCTTCCTTCAAAGGACAGCTCTGCCCTGCAGCGGCTCCTGAGGGTGCAAGGTGTACCTCCTGAGGGCACAGGGCGTACCTCCTGGGGGTTCTGTCAAGTACCTAAGGTCAAGTTCTCATGAGGCGGAGGACGACTGCACATACCAAGCTAAGCCTTCCTACCTTAACCCTCTCAAATTGCAAACACTACAGCACGGCATCAAGATGGCAATTATAACATAAAATGGCATAGCAGCAACCGTTCATTACACGCCCCCGCAGGGTACATTCTTCTTTCTTTTTCGGATTGCAGGAGAAGGGAAAAGCTAAACAAAGAGGGCCTGAAGGCATACAAGCTTGGCACTAGCGCCTCATCCTCAAGCAGCGCCTCAAGGTAGCCCGGCGCTCCACCAGTTCTTCCATAAGAGATCTGGGGCCACCGGCCTAGAGTCCAAGTTTGTTGGCCCCCAGCATCATGTCGGGCTCCTCTCCAGCTTCACTAGAGCGCTGTAGCAGGAAGAACCACCAGCGTCCTCGACACGAGCATGATGATGCAGGAGCCGGTCGTAGCCACCGCTGCTCGAGCTCTCGTCCGAGGAAGAGCCGCCATCACGGGAGGAGGAGAGCGCGTTACCAAGGCCAAGCTCGTCGTCGCCACCATCATCGTCGCTGTTGTCCTCCAGGCAGCACCCCACGCGGCGGCCGTCCCCCTGAACACCCTCACATAGAGGGTCGCCAGGCCATTGTACTTGAAGTGGAGGGTCCACCTTCTGCCCAGGCCACGCGCGCGGGCGAAGGTCTGCCAGCCGCGGGTCAGCACCACGCTGCCAGAGGCGGAGACCTAGCAGCACCCGTCAGCCTGCAGCCAGAGGCCATTAAGCCCTGAAGAAGGAAGCTCACCGGAGAAGAAGCGTGGGAGCCGGAGCGAGGTGCCAGCAGGGCTCTCCGACCACACCATGAACTCAGGGAGCACCTCCAGCAAGGAAAAGCATGGTCTAAGCAGGTGCACGATCACGGTGCGCCTCCCTTCATCATGGGGGTTGCTCCAAAGCCGGTGGCCCCCGCCGCGAGAGGAGGTGCCATCGCGGGCGCCTAGAGCAATGTTGCCTCTAGGGGGACGGCCACGGCCCCTCTTGGGAGGAGGAGAGGCTGGCCCCTCCTTGGAGGCCTTCCCCTTCTCGGCCGCTGAAAACCTCTTCGGCGACGCCATGGGAGCAAGGCAGAGAGGAGAGAAGCAGGCGGGAGCAAGAAGAAAGAAAGATGGATGTGGGGCTCTGCCCCTCCCTCACATTTATAGCCAAGGGAGGCCAACCGTCAGCCTCCACGACCTCGCGCCATCATGACCTACTGCATGCCACATCGACCAGTCAAGTTGAGCAGTTGCCGAGGCAGCGTGGGGAAGCGGAGTCGCCCACGTCCAATCAATCGCCATGCATCACCAAGGCCGCAGGCAGTTAGGGCCCGCGGCGCTCCGCACTTGCCCTTTGGCTTCGCCTAGAAGCCAAGTCCAAGCGCGCCTTGGGCTCGGGGGCTACTGTCGGCATCCTGGACTTGGGGGCATGCAGTCCTGCCTGCCTGCGGCCCACCGCGTGACTCCATCGACGGCCTGGTATGGCCCAGCTTCAACACCAACACCGCAAGACCCTCGCGAGGGGACAAGCACTACAAAAAAAAGACACATCCGTGATATTTTGGGCCAAACGAAAAAATTTCCTGCCATACATATGACACTTCTATGATGATAATTGTGACAAAACCCGGTATCATCATAGATGTGGTGGGCTCCTACTTCTATGACAAAAAATCATGACAGAAAATGGGCTTTTCGTCCTGGGCGGGCCGGAGACGCAGCTGCATGACATTCTTTGGGCCGTCCATGACGGAAAAAACCATGGTAGAAGCGAGGGGGAGGAAAATTTCGGGAAGTTGTCGGTTACATAGGGAGAGCGATGCGTGTTTCTCTCGTACAGGTACGCACGTGTGTGCGAGGCGTTGGCTCTAACTGAACCCAGCGATGTGTTGGGCTCTAACTGAACCCGAGCGATTGCACTACAGGCTACGCGTTACTGAACCCGAGCGATCGATCTTTGGCTGTTAACTGAACCCGATGGAGCGATTCCTTCGCTACTGCTGCTAACTGAAGCCGATCGATTGGATGAACAGTGAGCGTTGCGGGGGGGTTTGGATGAATAGTGAGCGATGGCGTTACCTCTGGATGAACAGGACCCCGTGGTGTGGAGGGTTGGATGAACAGTAGACAACGGAGGGGTGGTTGAACAGTAGCCGGTGGAATAGCTCGCGGTGGAGGCTGGATGAACAGGAGCTCGTGGAGGCTGGAGGAGGTCGACGGTAGCCCGTGGAGGCTGGAGGAGGTCGACGGTGGAGATGAACAGTATCCCGTGGAGTCCCGTTTTGCGGTACGCCACACCCCTCCCGATGAACAGGACCCCTGTTTCGACCGTAGGAGGTCCGTTTCGTCCATTTTGCGGTACGCCACACCCCTCCCGATCAACAGGACCCCCGTTTCGACCGTAGGAGGTCCATTTCGTCCGTTTTGCGGTATGCCACACCCCTCCTGATCAACAGGACCCCCGTTTCGACCGTAGGAGGTCCGTTTCGTCCGTTTTGCAGTACGCCACACCCCTCCCGATCAACAGGACCCCGTTCCGAACATAGGAGGTCCGTTTCCTCCGTTCTGCGGTACACCAGGACTCATTTCCATCGCCTGTTCCGTCCAAGCCCTCCTGATGAACACGACCACACATTCCGTTCCGACCCAGCCGGTTGGCTCCCCATGAACACAACGACGATGTTGTTTCTCCATTCCGACCCAGCCATGTACATATGAGCGAGTAGGCATTCGAGACCCCGCCCGTATGTACACATACGTGGCCGTATTTTCTTTCTTGCACCCTGGCCGTTGTACGTACGTGTACATGCTACGTGCGCGCCTCTACTACAACACGTGCGCGCCTCTACAACGACCAGTATGTACGTACACGTTCGCGACTAGAATGACAATGCTACGTGCACTTCGACCAGGTGGGTCCCGACTATCAGGCACTTCCTTGCATTCAAAAATGTAGCTGGTGGGTCCCAGCAGTCAGAGGGGAGAATCGTTTTTTTTTTGCCCGGACGCACTTCCTTGCGTGCGAAGGTGTAGCTGGTGGGTCCCATCAGTCAGGGGGGAAACGTTTTTTTCGTGAAATACGGTGGCCCACCTGGTGGGTCCCTGCTGTCAGGTGGAGGAATAATTATTTTCTGCGTAATAAGGAGGCACTTCCTTGCTGTGGCCGTGGACCCAGCTGTCAGCCTCTTTGTCGTTGTCAAAACCGGCGGATCTCGGGTAGGGGGTCCCGAACTATGCGTCTAGGCGGATGGCAACAAGAGACAAGGGACACGGTGTTTTTACCCAGGTTCGGCCCTGTCGATGGAGGTAAAACCCTACTCCTGCTTGATTAATATTGATGATATGGGTAGTACAAGAGTTGATCTACCATGAGATCAGAGAGGCTAAACCCTAGAAGCTAGCCTATGGTATGATTGTTATTCATCCTACGGACTAAAACTATCCGGTTTATATAGACAACGAAGAGGGCTAGGGTTACATAGAGTCGGTTACAATGGGAGGAGATCTTCATATCGAATTGCCAAGCTTGCCTTCCACGCCAAGGAAAGTCCTATCCGGACACGGAACGAAGTCTTCAATCTTGTATCTTCATAGTCCGGGAGTCCGGCCAAAGGTCATAGTCCGGCCATCCGGACGCCCCCTAATCTAGGACTCCCTCAGTAGCCCCCGAACCAGGCTTCAATGACGATAAGTCCGGCGCGCAAGTTTGTCTTCGGCATTGCAAGGCGGGTTCTTCTCCAAATTCCATGTACCTGTCGAATAGTGTCCGGCTTCTAGTGTGTGCTGCCCTCCTCAGCTTTTGTGCCCAATAATGACCATCTTCCACGTGTCAAACGAATGCGAAAAGCCAGGGAGTTTTTTTTATTTAC
>NC_041387.1:227501677-227526156 GCF_002162155.2 Triticum dicoccoides | reverse complement strand
AATGAGCCGCCCATAAAAGAGACGGGGATTTAGATCCAATTCACACCACCTTCCCTCCGCGAGTATCCATCAGAGCGCTCTCGATAGAGATCCATTCCACCATGGCCGGTCGGAGCAGCTCCTCCTCTCGCCTCTCCAGCCCTCGGCTCAGAGATTGGGAGCGGTGTTCCGTCCCGCATAGCAAGCAAGTAGTGCTTCAATCCAAGGGGCTCCTCCTCCCAGCATATATGGTCCCAGTTCGAGCCGGGATTGCCACCTATAGCGGCGGAGAGCAGGCGGAGAGCGTCCCCAATCCCTCCCAAGGAGAGCGGGTATGCCTAGTCCCTTATTTAATAAGAGGACTTGGATTTCCAATTCATCGGTTTCTCCGAGGGCTACTGGAGTTTTACGGCCTCCAGCTACACAACCTCACGCCTGCCTCTGTACTGCATATTGCGGGCTTTGTGGCCATCTGTGAGCTGTTTTTGGGCATCGAGGCCCATTTCGCGCTTTGGAAGAGGTTGTTCTGCCTTGTGCCCCGCTCTCAAGAGGGGTCAATTTATCAAGTGGGCGGAGCCGAATTATGGCGCATCGCCGGGACCGGATATCTATCCGGAACCCCAAAGAAGGCGTCCGAGGACTGGCCTTCGGAATGGTTTTATATGGACGACGTCCCCATGCCGGACCCTGTATGGATCGGCCTCCCTGAGTTCAGTAACGCTCCGTTCAAGAAACGCCTGAGCTGGCACCCACGAAACCCTAAGAGGGAAACTGACAGGGACGTCCTTTACCTGATGAGCCGGATAAGGTTGTTGGCTCATTCCGGACTGACCATGATTGAGGTCATGGCCACATGCATTATGCGGGGGGTGCAGCCGCTTCAGTACAGAGGCCACCCCATGTGGGATTTCAACGGGGAGGATGACGCCACCCGGTGCGGTCGCAAGGGGCCGGATTCGGCTGCCACTTTAACGAAGATCGTATCCGCTTTGTACAAGGGAGAAGGAGAGGAATTCCTCCATGTCAATCCACGGGGCGGATTCTCCATGTACAGTCCTCCAAGCTGGGTGAGCGAACATTTTCACTTGCCTACCTGTTTTCAAATTCCCATAATTGAGTACTTAGTCTAGCAATTTTAACGCAGGAGCTGCGCCAGACTGTGAAGGAGATAAGCAGCCCTCCTCCACAACCCGAGGACCCGGAACGGTCCCTCGACCCGGACTCCCAAGAGGACCCGGACTTATGTGTGGAGCTAATTGATGGGGTGTTTCACCAATTGAGTAGGAACAACACCTTAGTGGCCATTACGGCCGACTATCCTGGACTACTCCCAGCCTCAAAGGTAACCGAGACCGAAGTCCCAGTACTTTCAAGAGGATCCATCCATGCTTTATTTTAATTGTCGTAAACCAATAGTGTTTTGTTTTGCAGGGGAAATCCTTGAGGCGGAGGGCCGAGCCAGCGGTGGGTAGCCAACAAGGGCCATTGAAGCCAAGCGGGCTAAAAAGGAGTGCAGACCAGATCGAGACTCAGGTGCAATGGTATGGCGTGCAATTTTAACGCCTAGGGTTTATGCCCTTAAGTCATACTAATGCTCATGCTCTTCTCAGGAAGAAGAGCGCCCGCCGGACTATACCCACCGGCCAGGCTGCAAGGCCGGGTCCGGAAGCGGAGGCGAATACGGGGCATGCACCGGACGTTCCTCCGACAGAGGACGCGGGCGGGCTATCTGCCACCCATTCAAAGGTGGAGAGTGCCATGAACCACAGGCGTCGCCGGACTATTCTTCGTGACGCATGTTTTTCCCAAGAGGCGTTGGACGCCTTTAATACAGGAGATGCGTACCTCTGTGCCGCTCAAAATGGTCTAACCAGAGCCACAGAGCAGTATGTGAAAGACATACGGGTGAGTAAATCTGATGGTTATATATGTCAGTAGCCCCCGAGACTTGAAACAGTTAAGATAATTGATTTAAGGATCATATGTTATGCAGGATCTTACAAAAAAGAACACGCAACTGTCGCAGGAGCTGGAAGAGTGCAAGGCCCAACTCGAGGCCGCACTGGTCGCTTCAGAGAATGCCAAGGGGACCCCCTCAGGTAATATATGCTTCGAAAGATAATTCTGTTGTGAAGTGCGGCATGTGTGCAATTCTGACAATAACAGTGCAGATGCGGCCGGAGTGAATCCGGACAAGCAGCAACTCCTGCGCCAGTTAAAGGCCGGCGAGAGCGTGCTGACGAGGGTGAGGCAAGAGAAGAACAAGCTTCAAGACGCCAATACCCAGCTGGGCGAGGAACTAAAGGATGTTCATGCTCAGTTGTCTGATTCCGTAAAGGAGAATCGGCGACTTCGACGCGGCATTTTTAGTAAGTGCTTAAACGAATCTTCGAAAAAAGAGTTCGGCGAGGAAGTCGATTGACAGAGCTATGTCTGCAGATATGCTGACAGGTCGTCCTGCGAAGGAAATGCCCGGTTCAGCGGGGGACCTTCTTCCCGAGCTGTTGCAAATGCACGAACGAGTTCGGCAGGCGATGCAAGGCGTCGTCCAGGCTATGTGGCCATCCCTCTCCATGCCCGAAGGCCTTGGAGAGCTTGCAGAGAAGCTGGAGGGAGTGCGGCAGTGCTTCCGGTTGTGGAAGATATCGGCCTGCTGTCAAGGTGCCAGGGAGGCCTGGGCCATGGTGAAGACTCGGTACATGAAGGCTGACCCGAACCACATGGCCGAGGTCGGCCCTGTGGGGCCTGATGGAAAGGAGATCCCTGTCAGTTTAGTGTATGGCCAGGTAGAGCTGCCTGCCAAGTATTCTCAACAGGACTGTAAATTAGACAGCCTGTTGGATGGTATTGAAGAAGAATATACCAAGTCAAATTGACTATGTAATTTAAAATGACATGTAAAATGCCTTCTAGCCGGATTGTAGATCGTTTGTCATTGCAGACCTTTTCGCTTCAACCTCTGGACCCGATAGTCCGGAGTGTGTCCGAATACCCTCTCGGTTATGTAAGAACCGGTGCATGCATGGAGACCAGGCGTAGGTGTCATAAGTGCATTAGCAGACAAGTGCCCAACTAGTTATGTTATATTACATGGTTAGTAAGAAACATCTTCCAGGGAGAATAGTTCCGTTAGGGGTTCCTTTCCCTGGGAGGCATGCCCTAAAGTGCATGTCCGGACTGCGAAAAGAAAGAAGAAAAGCATCTGGGGGTAGATAAATAGAAAAAATCATCTTTTAGTTCACCGACCTAATATTCCCTTAAGAACGCTAGCTTTCGGCTTCACCAAGTCTGAGGTACACGTTCGGCTGACCCGGCGGTAACAATCGCAGAGGTGCTCCCTTTACCACCTAGCCGAACAAACGGGAACGTAGGGGTAAGCACAGGAGCCAGGCAACCCAGCTTGGCCAAAACTTAAGTCATGTCGATGTATATAATGGTGCATAAAAGGTTCATGCGGAAGTGTCACACATGTTTTGGGCATGAGGCCCGTGTATATAAGCTTCTGATAAAGAAGCCCCCAGGTATAATGAGCGCGGGTAGCGCGTCAATTATGAGCGAACAATCGCGCAAGCAAGCCCCTAGAGGCTTGGGAGAAAGAAGGGAGGAAGTAGGAGGGAAAAAAACCAGGCAGCTAAATTTAAAACAAGGAAGGTGATAGAGGAAGGAGACGAACACAGAGTCCGGCGCTAGGCGTAGAATCTTCGTAGGCATGCTGCGTTCCTTGGGTTCGGCTCGAGTCGGTTGTCTGATGCATTTCGCAGACGGTACGCTCCACCAGTCAGGACTTGGTCGATTGTGAAGGGACCTTCCCATTCGGGTTTGAGTTTGTCCTTTTTCTTGTCCGGCAGGCGTAGAACTAGTTCGCCAACATTGTAAGTTTTGGCCCGTACTTCTCTGCTTTGATATCTTCGAGCCTGCTGTTGATAGAATGTGGAACGGGCCTTCGCCACGTCGTGCTCCTCTTCCAATGCGTCCAAGCTGTCCTATCGATTGAGCTCGGCTTCTCTTTCTTCGTACATGCGCACGCGAGGTGAGTCATGAATTATGTCATAGGTCAGGACTGCCTCTGCGCCGTATACCATAAAAAATGGTGTGAATCCGGTAGTGCGATTCGGCGTGGTCTGCAGCCCCCAGAGTACGGAGTCAAGCTCCTCTACTAGTGCATGTTAGATTCCGTGAGGGATCGCACTAATCTGGGTTTGATGCCGCTCATGATTAGATCGTTGGCTCGCTCGACTTGACCATTAGTTTGTGGGTGAGAGACTGAAGTGTAATCGAGCTTAATGCCCATGTTTTTACACCAGAGTTTAACTTCATCGGCCGTAAAGTTTGTGTCGTTGTCAGTAATGATACTGTGGGGGACGCCGTAACGGTGCACAACCCCGGATATGAAGTGTATCACCGGTCCGAATTCGGCCGTCTTAACAGGCTTGGCCTCTATCCATTTGGTGAATTTATCCACCATGACAAGTAGATATTTTTGCTTGTGGGTTCCTCCCTTAAGGGGTCCAACCATGTCAAGCCCCCAGACCGCAAAAGGCCAGGTGATGGGTATGGTTTGTAGGGCGGTAGGCGGCATGTGGCTTTGATTAGCGAATAATTGGCAACTGACGCATCGCTGGACTAAGTAGGCCGTCGGCCAATAAAATCTGGTACGGAAGGCCTTGCTCACAAGGGCTCGGGCTGCGGCGTGGTGACCGCCGAGTCCGGCGTGAATTTCCGCCAGAAGGTTCCGCCCTTCCTCTTCAGAGATACACCTTTGAAGGACTCCGGTGGTGCTTTTCTTATAAAGCTCTCCTTCATGGACTTTATAGGCTTTAGATCGCCTCACTATGCAGCGTGCCTCATTTTGGTCTTCGGGGCATTCCTGCCTAGTTAAGTAGGCTGAGAATGGTTCTGTCCACGGGGCAATTACTGCCATTATTGCGTGGGCTGAGGGTGTGACTTCATTGACGGAGTCTTCTGTTGTGTCAGGGTGTTCGGGGTCAGGTGATGCGGCCTGGTCTGGATTGTTAATTCTGGATTCCCCTTCCCACTGTACAGATGGCTTGAATAGCCTTTCCAGGAAAATGTTGGGGGGGGGGGCTGCATCGCGCTTTGCGCCGATGCGTGCCAGGACGTCTGTTGCCTGATTATTTTCCCGGGCTATATGGTGGAATTCCAGCCCTTCGAACCGAGCTGATATATTTAGGACGGCGTTGCGGTAAGCTGCTATTTTCGGATCTTTGGCGTCAAAGTCTCCGTTTATTTGGGATATCGTGAGGTTCAAATCCCCGCGCACCTCTAGGCGTTGAATGCCCATGGAGACTGCCATCCGGAGGCCGTGTAGAAGGGCCTCGTATTCGGCTGCATTGTTGGAGTCCGTATACATTATCTAGAGTACATATTGGACTGTATCTCCTGTTGGGGATGTCAGGACGATGCCAGCCCCCAGGCCCGCCAGCATTTTGGAGCCGTCAAAGTGCATGGTCCAATTGGAATATGTGTCGTACTCTTTAGGGAGTTCGGCTTCAGTCCATTCAGCGACAAAGTCGTCCAAGGCTTGCGACTTGATGGCTCGTCGTGGCTTATATGTTATGTCGAACGGGAGGAGCTCAATGGCCCATTTGGCAATCCAGCCTATTGCGTCGCGGTTGTTTATGATATCGTTAAGAGGTACTTCAGAGGCTACTATTATCGAACACTCTTGAAAGTAGTGTCGTAGCTTCCGGGATGCCATGAACACTACGTATGCTATTTTTTGGTAATGCGGGTACCAGGACTTGCATGGAGTGAGGACAGTGGACACGTAGTACTCTGGTTTTTGGACAGGGAATTTGTGTCCTTCCGTTTCTCCTTCGACAACAAGGACTGTGCTTACAACTTGGTGAGTTGCCGCTATGTATAACAACATTGGTTCGCCGATGTTCGGCACGGCCAGGATAGGGTTTGTTGCTAGTATGGCTTTTATTTCTTTGAGTCTGGCCATGGCGGCATCCGTCCACTCAAAGTGTTTGGTGCGCTGGAGGAGGCGGTAAAGGGGTAATGCCTTTTCCCCCAAGCGGGAGATGAAGCGGCTTAGAGCCGCCATGCATGCAGTCAATTTTTGTATTTGCTTGAGATCTTTTGGAATATCCAATTGTGACAGGGATCGGATCTTGGCTGGGTTTGCTTCAATTCCTCTACCGGATACAATGAAGCCCAAGAGCTTTCCGGCTGGTACGCTAAAAACGCATTTTTCCGGGTTAAGCCTAATGTCATATGTTCGGAGGTTATTGAACATGAGCCTCAAGTCGTCTATTAGAGTTTCGACGTGTTTGGTTTTGACGACCACGTCATCCACGTACGCTTCAACCGTTTTGCCGATCTGGTTGGCCAGAAATGTCTGAATCATGCGTTGATATGTTGCGCCGGTGTTTTTGAGCCTGAAGGGCATTGTGTTGAAGCAGAATGGGCCGTATGGGGTGATGAATGCCGTTGTGGCTTGGTCTGACTCTGCCATCTTGATTTGGTGGTAGCCAGAGTATGCATCGAGGAAACACAATGAATCGTGTCCTGCAGTGGCGTCGATGATTTGATCAATGCGGGGGAGGGGGAAGGGATCCTTTGGGCAGGCCTTATTTAGGTCTTTGAAATCGACGCATAGGCGCCAGGATTTGTCCTTCTTTGGTACCATCACCAGCTTTGCTAGCCAGTCCGGATGTTTTATATCTCTGTTGAATCCGGCTTCCAGTAGTTTGGCTAGCTCCTCTCCCATGGCTTGTCTCTTAGGTTCGAAGAAACGCCGAAGAGTCTGCTTGACGGGCTTGAATCCTTTTAGGATGTTCAGGCTGTGCTCGGCTAGCCTACGTGGGATTCCTGGCATGTCTGAAGGGTGCCAGGCAAAAATATCCCAATTTTCTCATAGGAATTCTCCGAGTGCAGCGTCTATATCAGGGTTTAGTTGTGCCCCGATGGAGGCCGTTTTTGTAGTGTCCCTTGGATGGACTTGGAACTTGACTATTCCATTTGCCGGCTTGAAGGAGGTGGACTTGGATCTTTTGTCGAGTATCACGTCATCCCTATCCACCATGGACCGCAACACAGTTAGTTCCTCGGCCACCAGGGCTTCGGATAATGCCTCGAGGGCCAGTGCGGCTGTCTTGTTTTCGCCGCGGAGCGCTGTGTCTGGATCACTAGCAAGAGTGATGATTCCGTTGGGTCCGGGCATTTTGAGCTTCATGTACCCGTAATGGGGTATAGCTTGAAAAATTGTGAATGCTTCTCGCCCTAGCAGGGCGTGGTATCCGTTGCTGAACGGGGCCACTTGAAATGTGACCTCCTTGGATCTGTAATTATCCAGCGTGCCGAACACCACATCCAGTGTGATTTTCCCTGAACAGCACGCTTCCCGGATGGGGATTGTTCCTCTAAAGGTTGTGTTGCTTCGCTCGATGCGGCTCGAGTCTATTTCCATTTTTCGCAGGGTTTCCTCAGAGATGAGGTTCAATCCGCTGCCACCGTCCATGAGTACCTTTGTAAGCCGGAAGCCGTCCACTATCGGACTGAGGACCAACGCGGCTGGTGCTCGGGCTGTCCGGAATTTAGGTTCGTCACTGGCATTAAAGGTAATAGCCTTGTCACTCCATGGGTTTTATTGTCGCTACTTGGTAGACTTCGGTAAGGCTGCGGAGCATTCGTTTCCTCGCATTGTTTGATGCGAAAGTCTCGAAGACTGTTGACACCGTAATGGCGTTTCTGGGGTGGTGCTCTGCGGATTCTGGATTTAGAAGCTCCTTGCCACTTCTGGCCACCTACCGGAGTATCCAGCATGCTCTAAGGCTGTGAGTTGGTGTGACTTCCTCTGTACTATGAATTTTACAGGGTCCATTGAGCCATCCCTCCAGTACGGTTCCATACCCTATAGAGGGTTTTTGGTTTTTGCTGTTTGGCTCAGGTGCCTGGCGATAATGCGCCCTTTTGTTTTGGACTGGGATTGTATTCAGGGTCGGATTGTCCCAGAATTTTGTTTCGGTTTTTCGAACGCTTTCTGTCGCACAGTACTTTCGTACTATGGATGTCAAGTCGGAGAAGCGTGTAATGTCGCGGCGACTTATGGCGTTGAGGATTCCGATGTCAATGCAGTTGTTACAGAAGAATGAAATTGCATCCCTCCCGCGGCAGTCCTTTATCCTGTTCCAAACCAGGAGGAATCTGGCCCAGTAATGGTGTACTGTTTCCCCGGGCTCTTGCCGAATTTGGGATAGATCCCTTGCATTTGGGTGGGCGGTTGGATTTAAATCTGGAACCTCGCCCGATCTAAGACTCAGGGGCCAAGAAATTTCCAAACTCGGAAGCTTGTTTTCTTGGACGTTATTCAATGAATCAGGCCCGCTGCGTGACTTTAGGTTCAGAGCTTGGGCGATGTCCTCCCCTCCGTGGATGTCCGGCTTGGAGGGATCAGGAATCCGGACACATCTGGTCCTTAGGATGGGCGAAGATTCACCCCATTGTTCTTCCACCACTTCAACGTGGTGGGTGACCTGGGGAGAGTCAATCTCTCTCTGATCGGGTTTAAGCCCAACCTAGCCATAATCTGTAGCGACTCCCAGGGCGGCGATGCGATCCAAGAGCTCGTTTAGGGAAGAGAGCTCCATCGGATCTAACTGCTCGGCAAGTTCCAAGTTGATGTGGAGATTGCTTTCGATGACCCGAGAGGTCATCGTCGGCGTGGCGGCCGAACAGGCGTTCATCAAAAAACTGCCTAGCCGGAGAGTTTGGACGATAGCCAAAGCTCCTTTAGCAACAGCGCCGTCTTTTCCTTCCTGACGGTGATGACACAGAGGAACTCTCAATGAAAGCACCAATGTCGGTGCCAAACCGGCGGATCTCGAGTAGGGGGTCCCGAACTGTGCGTCTAGGCGGATGGCAACAGGAGACAAGGGACACGGTGTTTTTACCCAGGTTCGGGCCTTCTCGATGGAGGTAAAACCCTACTCCTGCTTGATTAATATTGATGATGTGGGTAGTACAAGAGTTTATCTACCACAAGATCAGAGAGGCTAAACCCTAGAAGCTAGCCTATGGTATGATTGTTGTTCGTCCTATGGACTAAAACTCTCCGGTTTGTATAGACACTGGAGAGGGCTAGGGTTACATAGAGTCGGTTACAATGGGAGGAGATCTTCATATCGAATCGCCAAGATTGCCTTCCACGCCAAGGAAGGTCCTATCCGGACACGGGACGAAGTCTTCAATCTTGTATCTTCATAGTCCGGGAGTCCGGCCAAAGGTTATAGTCCGGCCATCCGGACACCCCCTAATCCAGGACTCCATCACTCTCCACATACAGTCCACGTCCGATGGAAATCGTTCCTTGACCAGGTTGACCACGCCGTGCCGAGAGCACCAGGGCGGTGGACGACAGTGCGGCCTAGGAAGGGGACGACGGGGAGACGGGGAAGATGCGGCAGTGGAAGCCCGCGCCGAGAGGAGTACGAGGGTTCACTGGTTCGGCCGCGGTGTGAGGCTGCCATCGCCGCAGGGCCTGGCCAGCGGTGGGAATAGTAGGGGGCGGTGAGGCCTCCGTGGCAGCACATCCAGCCACGGGAGGCAGGAGCATGCGGCACGACCGGTGCTGCTTTGGGCGGCTGGAGCAAGAAGACCAGAGGTTGAAGAAGCATTACAGCCGTTGGACGGACATCGTACGGTCACTGGAGCTAGAATCATTTATATTGACTAAGTTGACAAAGCCCTCCGTCCCCGTCAACTTAGTAGGCCCACAAGTCAGCCTCCCACCAAGGTGGGTCCCAGCTAGCTGGGGGGGTATTCATTTTTTTGGTGCGTAATAAGGAGGCACTTCCGGTGGGTCCGAGCTGATAGCAGGGGGAACGTTTTTTTCACGAAATACGGTGGCCCGTCGGGTGGGTCCCAGCAGTCAGGGGCAAACGTTTTTTTGCAAAATACTGGTGGCCCGTCCGGTGGGTCCCTGCTGTTAGGTGGAGGAATAATTATGTTTCGCCTAATAAGGAGGCACTTCCTTGCGGTTGCCGTGGACCCAGCTGCCAGCCTCTCCACGTATAGTATTCTTCCGATGGAATTCGGTCGTTGACCACGTTGACCATGCCGCGCCGAGAGCACCACGGCGGTGGACGACGGTGAGGCCTAGGAAGGGGACGACGCGGAGCCGGGGAAGACGCGGTAGTGGATGTCCACGCAGAGAGGAGTGCGAGGGTCCACTGGTTCGGCTGTGCTGCCGTTGCCGCAGAATAACAGGGGGTGTGGGTGAGTGGAGTGGAGGGATGGCCTGGCCAATGGTGGGAGTAGTATGGGGGCGGTGAGGCCTCCGCGGTAGCACAGCCGGCCACAGGAGACAGGAGCAGGCGGCACGCCCGGTGCTGCTTTGGGCGGCTGGAGCAAGAAGACCAGAGGTTGAAGAAGCACTACGGCCGTTGGATGGACATCGTACGGTCAGTCGAGCTAGAATCGTGCATATTGACTAAGTTGACAAAGCCCTTCGTCCCCGTCAACTTAGTAGGCCCACTATACTAGGTCCCAGCTAGCAGGGGGAGTATTCTTGTTTTTTGGGTGTAATAAGGAGGCACTTCCTTGCGTGCGAAGATATAGCTGGTAGGTCCGAGCTGTCAGCGGCGGTAACGTTTTTTCTCGCGAAATACACAAGCCCTTTCGGTAGGTCCCATATGTCAAGTGGAGGAATCATTATTTTGCACGTAATAAGGAGGCATTTCCTTGCGTGCGGCCGTGGACCCAGCTGTCAGCCTCTCCACGTACAGTCCACTTCTGATGGATGTCGTTCATTGACCACGTTGACCAGGCCGCGCCGAGAGCACCAGGGCAGTGGACGACGGCGAGGCCTAGGAAGGGAACGACACGGAGCCAGGGAATACTCGGCAGTTATTTCCCACGCGGAGGAGTACGAGGGTTTACTGGTTCGTCTGCCGTCGCCGGAGAATAACAGCATGTGTGGGACTGAGGGTGAGTAGAGGGATAGCTAGACCAGCGATGGGAGTATGGTGGGGCGGTGAGGCCTGCGCGGCAGCACAGCAGGCCGCGGGGAGGAGGGAGCAGGCAGTCCAGCTGGCGCTTGTTTGAGCGGCTGGAGCAGGAAGAGCAGAGATTGAAGAAGCACGACGGCCGTTGGATGGACATCCAACGGTATACAGGCCATCTGTGGAAAGCCTCAAATCTGTGGAAAACAGCATACAGCCCACCTGCCATTATTTCAAATAGTTTACAGCCCATTTGCTAATTCTTACGGGTTTTTTGGAGCCCATATTCTTTTTGTTAGCATTACAGCCCATATTGTGGCCACGGTTAAAAAATTATACGAAATTTTGCATATGTCGGTGCGATCTGAACTGTTTTTAATCCCGAAATTTCGAGTCACATTCAGACTGATTTTAAAAATAAATGTATATCAATATAAAATCCAATAAATTGTCCACGCATAAAAATCAATGCAATTTAAAATCTCGAAATGAAAAAAAGATATTTGAAACTAATTGCCGGTTTGATGTGTTTTAAAAATGTATAGCCCATTTCTCATTACTGATAGGCCATTTTCTCGGCCAGCCGAATGAAGCTCTCCTCGTCTAGCCCAACATGCCTGATAAAGTGACTTACTTGACAAATCACAAAAAAACTGGGCTAGCCATTTTCAAAAAGAAAAAAAACTACTGGGCTGGTCTGTGGTAAACATAAAAGAAAAGGTTGTCTAGACAGGCCAGAGTGTCCCGGACAGCCCAGTTGACACCCTGCTTCCGTCTCAAAAACAAATTAGATAAATGCCACTCCAGTTATGGCGATTCATAAAAATTCCACTGCAATTTGCAAACTTTGAAAAACGCCACTGCAGTTTGCAAACTTTGAAAATGCCACTCCAGACTTCAGAAAATGCCACTAGAAATGGCATGAAATGGCATTTTTCAAAGTTTGGAAATTGCAGTGGCATTTCTCGGAGGTATTTATCAAATTAACCCAAAACAAAAATAACTGGGTGAGCTGCTGGGTCCCTG
This sequence comes from Triticum dicoccoides, assembly GCF_002162155.2. NCBI lineage: Eukaryota > Viridiplantae > Streptophyta > Magnoliopsida > Poales > Poaceae > Triticum > Triticum dicoccoides. Next base: position 227,514,184 of record NC_041387.1, on the reverse strand, counting down.
GTGTCAGCCGCTCGTTGTGCAATTCTCTCATTTATTGACTATGTTGACAATGGCATGGGACCCAGATGTCAGAAATCCACTAGGAGGAGCCATTTTTTTATTGGCTTGAAATAAGGAGGCACTTGCTTGCGTACTGCGATGACCTTGGTGGGTCACTGCTGTCATCCTCTCCACGTATAATCATCTCCTGATTGTGTACGCGTCAACTTGCTAGGCCCACAAGTCAGCCTCTAAACCCGTGGAGGACAAATACAACCTATTTAAAAAAATAACAGCCCATTCCATATGTTCAAATGGAAAGTTCAACATTCAGAGCAAAGTAACAGGTCTGATCCACATATAGAGTACTGAACTTCCACGTTGACAATCATCATAGCCAAGTTAACTATCTACTCCCACTAGACAAGTACTAACTTATTCTTAGCTAACTAGACGATGCCGGCGGTACACGCTAAATGCCGGCACCGGCGTCCTGCGCCTCGCCTCGGACTTGCCAGAGGTGCGATAGGGCACATTGCTCGTGTTGGGGAACGTCGCAGAAAATTAAAATTTTTCCTACGGTTTCACCAAGATCCATCTATGAGTTCATCTAAGCAACGAGTCAAGGGAGTGAGTTTGCATCTACATACCACTTGTAGATCAAGTGCGGAAGCGTTCAAGGGGATGGTGATGATGGAGTCGTACTCGTCGTGATTCGGATCACCGATGACCAAGTGCTGAACGGACAGCACCTCCGCGTTCAACACACGTACGGTACGGGCGACGTCTCCTCCGTCTTGATGCAGCAAGGAGGAAGGAGAGGTTGAGGAAGACAGATCCAACGGCAGCACGACGGCGTGGTGTAGTTGGTGCAGAAGTACTCCGACAGGGCTTCGCCGAGCACGTACGGAGGAGGAGAGGTGTTGGGGAGGGGAGGGGCTGCGCCTTGAGTTGGGGTGTAGCAGCCCTCCCCTCACCCCTCTATATATAGGGGAAGGGGCTAGGGGGGCCGGCCCTCTAGGGGAAACCCTAGAGGGGGGCGGCGGCCAAAGGGAGAGAGGAAAGAGGGGAGGCTTGCCCCCCAAGCTAGGGGGGCGCCCCCTTTAGGGTTTCCCCTCCCCTTGCCCTAGCCGCATGGGCCTAGGTGGGGAGGCGCGCCCAGCCCACTAGGGGCTGGCTCCCTCTCCCACACAGCCCATGTGGCCCCCCGGGAGGGGTGGCCCCACCCGGTGGACCCCCGGAACCCTTCCGGTGGCCCCGGTACAATACCGGTATGCCACCGAAACTTTCCAGTGTCCGTTTAACCACTTTCCTTATATAAATCTTTACCTCCGGACCATTCCGGAACTCCTCGCGACGTCCGGGATCTCATCCGGGACTCCAAACAACATTCGGTAATCACATACTTGTCTTCCTGATAACCCTAGCGTCACCGAACCTTAAGTGTGTAGACCCTACGGGTTCGGGAGACATGCAGACATGACCGAGACGACCTCAGGTCAATAACCAACAGCGGGATCTGGATACCCATGTTGGCTCCCACATGCTCCTCGATGTTGTCATCGGATGAACCACGATGTCGAGGATTCGATCAAACCCAGTATACAATTCCCTTTGTCAATCGGTACGTTACATGCCCGAGACTCGATCGTCGGTATCCCAATACCTCGTTCAGTCTTGTTACCGGCAATTCACTTTACTCGTACCGCAATGCATGATCCTGTGATCAAACACTTGATCACCTTGAGCTCATTATGATGATGCATTACCGAGTGGGCCCAGAGATACCTCTCCGTCATACGGAGTGACAAATCCCAGTCTCGATCCGTGTCAACCCAACAGACACTTTCGGAGATACCTGTAATGCACCTTTATAGTCACCCAGTTACGTTGTGACGTTTGGTACACCCAAAGCACTCTTACGGTATCCGGGAGTTACACGATCTCATGGTCTAAGGAAGAGATACTTGACATTGAAAAAGCTCTAGCAAAACGAACTACACGATCTTGTGCTATGCTTAATATTGGGTCTTGTCCATCACATCATTCTCCTAATGATGTGATCCCATTATCAACGACATCCAATGTCCATAGCCAGGAAACCATGACTATCTGTTGATCACAACGAACTAGTCAACTAGAGGCTCACTAGGGACATATTGTGGTCTATGTATTCACACGTGTATTACGATTTCCGGATAATACAGTTATAGCATGAATAAAAGACTATTATCATGAACAAATAAATATAATAATAACACTTTTATTATTGCCTCTAGGGCATATTTCCAACAGTCTCCCACTTGCACTAGAGTCAATAATCTAGTTACATTGTGATGAATCGAACACCCATAGAGTTCTGGTGTTGATCATGTTTCGCTCGCGAGAGAGGTTTAGTCAACGGATCTGCGACATTCAGATCCGTATGTACTTTGCAAATTTCTATGTCTCCATCTTGAACATTCTCACGGATGGAGTTGAAACGACGCTTGATGTGCCTGGTCTTCTTGTGAAATCTGGGCTCCTTCGCAAGGGCAATAGCTCCAGTATTGTCACAGAAAAGTTTGATCGGCCCCGACGCATTGGGTATGACTCCTAGGTCGGTGATGAACTCCTTCACCCAAATAGCTTCATGTGCTGCCTCTAAGGCTGCCATGTACTCCGCTTCACATGTAGATCCCGCCACCACGCTCTGCTTGCAGCTGCACCAGCTTACTGCTCCACCATTCAACATATACACGTATCCAGTTTGTGACTTAGAGTCATCCAGATCTGTGTCGAAGCTTGCGTCGACGTAACCCTTTACGACGAGCTCTTCGTCACCTCCATAAACGAGAAACATGTCCTTTTTCCTTTTCAGGTACTTCAGGATATTCTTGACCGCTGTCCAGTGTTCCTTGCCGGGATTACTTTGGTACCTTCCTACCAAACTTACGGCAAGGTTTACATCAGGTCTGGTACACATCATGGCATACATAATAGATCCTATGGCTGAAGCATAGGGGATCACTCATCTCTTCTATATCTTTTGCCGTGGTCGGGCATTGAGCCGAGCTCAATCTCACACCTTGCAATACAGGCAAGAACCCCTTCTTGGACTGATCCATTTTGAACTTCTTCAAAATTTTATCAAGGTATGTGCTTTGTGAAAGACCTATGAGGCGTCTCGATCTATTTCTATAGATCTTGATGCCTAATATATAAGCAGCTTCTCCAAGTTCCTTCATTGAAAAAACACTTATTCAAGTAGGCCTTAATGCTGTCCAAGAATTCTATATCATTTCCCATCAAAAGTATGTCATCTACATATAATATGAGAAATGCTACAGAGCTCCCACTCACTTTCTTGTAAACGCAGGCTTCTCCATAAGTCTGCATAAACCCAAACGCTTTGATCATCTCATCAAAGCGAATGTTCCAACTCCGAGATGCTTGCACCAACCCATAAATGGATCGCTGGAGCTTGCATACTTTGTTAGCATTCTTAGGATCGACAAAACCCTCCGGCTGCATCATATACAGTTCTTCCTTAAGATGACCGTTAAGGAATGCCGTTTTGACGTCCATCTGCCATATCTCATAATCATAGTATGCGGCAATTGCTAACATGATTCGGACGGACTTAAGCTTCGCCACGGGAGAGAAAGTCTCATCGTAGTCAATCCCTTGAACTTGCCGATAACCCTTAGCGACAAGTCGAGCTTTATAGATGGTAACATTACCATCCGCGTCCGTCTTCTTCTTAAAGATCCATTTGTTTTCTATCGCTCGCCGATCATCGGGCAAGTCAGTCAAAGTCCATACTTTGTTTTCATACATGGATTCTATCTCGGATTTCATGGCTTCTAGCCATTTGTTGGAATCTGGGCCCGCCATCGCTTCTTCATAGTTCGAAGGTTCACCGTTCTCTAACAACATGATTTCCAGGATAGGGTTGCCGAACCACTCTGGTGCGGAACGTGTCCTTGTGGACCTACGAAGTTCAGTAGCAACTTGATCCGAAGTACCTTGATCATCATTATTTTCCTCTTCAGTTGGTGTAGGCATCACAGGAACATTTTCCTGGGCTGCACTACTTTCCGGTTCAAGAGGTAGTACTTCATCGAGTTCTACTTTCCTCCCACTTACTTCTTTCGAGAGAAACTCTTTTTCCAGAAAGGATCTGTTCTTGGCAACAAAGATCTTGCCCTCGGATCTTAAGTAGAAGGTATACCCAATGGTTTCTCTAGGGTATCCTATGAAGACGCATTTTTCCGACTTGGGTTCGAGCTTTTCAGGTTGAAGTTTCTTGACATAAGCATCGCATCCCCAAACTTTTAGAAACGACAGCTTAGGTTTCTTCCCAAACCATAATTCATACGGTGTCGTCTCAACGGATTTAGACGGTGCCCTATTTAAAGTGAATGTAGCTGTCTCTAGAGCGTATCCCCAAAATAATAGTGGTAAATCGGTAAGAGACATCATAGATCGTACCATATCTAATAGAGTGCGATTACGACGTTCGGACACACCGTTACGCTGAGGTGTTCTAGGCGGCGTGAGTTGTGAAACGATTCCACATTTCCTTAAGTGTGTACCAAATTCGTGACTTAAGTATTCTCCTCCACGATCTGATCGTAGGAATTTTATCTTTCGGTCACGTTGATTCTCTACCTCATTCTGAAATTCCTTGAACTTTTCAAAGGTCTCAGACTTGTGTTTCATTAAGTAGACATACCCATATCTACTTAAGTCATCAGTGAGAGTGAGAACATAACGATATCCTCCGCGAGCCTCAACGCTCATTGGACCGCACACATCGGTATGTATGATTTCCAACAAGTTGGTTGCTCGCTCCATTGTTCCGGAGAACGGAGTCTTGGTCATCTTGCCCATGAGGCATGGTTCGCATGTGTCAAATGATTCATAATCGAGAGACTCTAAAAGTCCATCAGCATGGAGCTTCTTCATGCGCTTGACACCAATGTGACCAAGGCGGCAGTGCCACAAGTATGTGGGACTATCGTTATCAACTTTACTCTTTTGGTATTCATGCTATGAATATGTGTAGTATTACGCTCGAGATTCATTAAGAATAAACCATTGACCATCGGAGCATGACCATAAAACATATCTCTCATATAAATCGAACAACCATTATTCTCAGACTTAAATGAGTAGCCATCTCGTATTAAACGAGATCCAGATACAATGTTCATGCTCAAACTCGGCACTAAATAACAATTATTAAGGTTCAAAACTAATCCCGTGGGTAAATGTAGAGGTAGCGTGCCGACGGCGATCACATCGACTCTGGAACCATTCCCGACGCGCATCGTCACCTTGTCCTTTGCCAGTCTCTGCTTATTCCGCAGCCCCTGCTGTGAGTTACAAATATGAGCAAAGGCACCGGTATCAAATACCCAGGAGTTACTACGAGTACTGGTAAGGTACACATCAATTACATGTATATCAAATATACCTTTAGTGTTGCCGGCCTTCTTATCCGCTAAGTATTTGGGGCAGTTCCGCTTCCAGTGGCCCTTCTCCTTGCAATAAAAGCACTCAGTCTCAGGCTTGGGTCCATTCTTTGACTTCTTCCCGGCAACTGGATTACCGGGCGCGGCAACCTCTTTGCCGTCCTTCTTGAAGTTCTTCTTACCCTTGCCCTTCTTGAACTTAGTGGTCTTATTGACCATCAACACTTGATGTTCTTTCTTGATTTCAACCTCTGCTGACTTCAGCATACAAAATACTTCAGGAATGGTCTTTACCATCCCCTGCATATTGTAGTTCATCACAAATCTCTTGTAGCTTGGTGGGAGCGACTGAAGGATTCTGTCAATGACTGCCTCATCAGGGAGGTTAATATTCAGCTGGGTCATACGGTTGTGCAACCCAGACATCTTGAGTATGTGCTCACTGACAGAACTATTTTCCTCCATCTTACAACTATAGAATTTTTCGGAGATGTCATATCTCTCGACCCGGGCGTGAGCTTGGAAAACTAGTTTCAGCTCTTCGAACATCTCATATGCTCCGTGATGCTCAAAACGCTTTTGGAGCCCCGGTTCTAAGCTGTAAAGCATGCCGCACTGAACGAGGGAGTAATCATCAGCACGAGACTGCCAAGCATTCATAATGTCTTGGTTCTCTGGGACGGGAGCGTCACCTAGCGGTCCTTCTAGGACATATTGTTTCCTGGCAGCTATGAGGATGATCCTCAGGTTCCGGACCCAGTCCGTATAGTTGCTGCCATCATCTTTCAGCTTGGTTTTCTCTAGGAACGCGTTGAAGTTCAAGTTGACATGAGTGTTGGCCATTTGATCTACAAGACATATTTGCAAAAGGTTTTAGACTAAGTTCATGATAATTAAGTTCATCTAATCAAATTATTGAATGAACTCCCACTCAGATTAGACATCCCTCTAGTCATCTAAGTGTTACACGATCCGAGTCGACTAGGCCGTGTCCGATCATCACGTGAGACGGACTAGTCATCGTCGGTGAACATTCTCATGTTGATCGTATCTTCCATACGACTCGTGTTCGACCTTTCGGTCTCCGTGTTCCGAGGCCATGTCTGTACATGCTAGGCTCGTCAAGTTAACCCTAAGTGTTTTTTTTGCATGTGTAAAACTGTCTTACACCCGTTGTATGTGAACGTAAGGATCTATCACACCCGATCATCACGTGGTGCTTCAAAACGACGAACTTTAGCAACGGTGCACAGTTAGGGGGAACACTTTCTTGAAATTGTTATAAGGGATCATCTTATTTACTACCGTCGTCCTAAGTAAACAAGATGCATAAACATAATAAACATCACATGCAATTATATAGTTGTGACATGATATGGCCAATATCATATAGCTCCATTGATCTCCATCTTCGGGGCTCCATGATCATCTTGTCACCGGCTTGACACCATGATCTCCATCATCATGATCTCCATCATCGTGCCTTCATGAAGTTGTCACGCCAATGACTACTTCTACTTCTATGACTAACGCGTTTAGCAATAAATTAAAGTAGTTTACATGGTGTTCTTCAATGACACGCAGGTCATACAAAAATAAAGACAACTCCTATGGCTCCTGCCGGTTGTCATACTCATCGACATGCAAGTCGTGATTCCTATTACAAGAACATGATCTCATACATCACAATATATCATCCATCATTCATCACAACTTCTGGCCATATCACATCACATGATCAATCGCTACAAAAACAAGTTAGACGTCCTCTAATTGTTGTTGCATCTTTTACGTGGCTGCAATTGGGTTCTAGCAAGAACGTTTTCTTACCTACGAATAACCACAACGTGATCTTGTCAACTTCTATTTACCCTTCATATGGACCCTTTTCATCGAATCCGCTCCAACTAAAGTGGGAGAGATAGACACCCGCCAGCCACCTTATGCAACTAGTGCATGTCAGTCGGTGGAACCGGTCTCACGTAAGCGTACGTGTAAGGTTGGTCCGGGCCGCTTCATCCCACAATACCGCTAAAGCAAGATAAGACTAGTACCGGCAAGCAAGTTGACAAGATCTACGCCCACAACAAAATTGTGTTCTACTCGTGCAAAGAGAACTACGCATAGACCTAGCTCATGATGCCACTGTTGGGGAACGTTGCAGAAAATTAAAATTTTTCCTACGGTTTCACCAAGATCCATCTATGAGTTCATCTAAGCAACGAGTCAAGGGAGTGAGTTTGCATCTACATACCACTTGTAGATCAAGTGCGGAAGCGTTCAAGGGGATGGTGATGATGGAGTCGTACTCGTCGTGATTCGGATCACCGATGACCAAGTGCTGAACGGACAGCACCTCCGCGTTCAACACACGTACGGTACGGGTGACGTCTCCTCCATCTTGATCCAGCAAGGAGGAAGGAGAGGTTGAGGAAGACAGCTCCAATGGCAGCACGACGGCGTGGTGTAGTTGGTGCAGAAGTACTCCGACAGGGCTTCGCCGAGCACGTACGGAGGAGGAGAGGTGTTGGGGAGGGGAGGGGCTGCGCCTTGAGTTGGGGTGTAGCAGCCCTCCCCTCACCCCTATATATATAGGGGAAGGGGCTAGGGGGGCCGGCCCTCTAGGGGAAACCCTAGAGGGGGGCGGCGGCCAAAGGGAGAGGGGAAAGAGGGGAGGCTTGCCCCCCAAGCTAGGGGGCGCCCCCTTTAGGGTTTCCCCTCCCCTTGCCCTAGCCGCATGGGCCTAGGTGGGGAGGCGCGCCCAGCCCACTAGGGGCTGGCTCCCTCTCCCACACAGCCCATGTGGCCCCCCGAGAGGGGTGGCCCCACCCGGTGGACCCCCGGAACCCTTCCAGTGGCCCCGGTACAATACCGGTATGCCACCGAAACTTTCCGGTGTCCGTTTAACCACTTTCCTTATATAAATCTTTACCTCCGGACCATTCTGGAACTCCTCGTGACGTCCGGGATCTCATCCGGGACTCCGAACAACATTCGGTAATCACATACTTGTCTTCCTGATAACCCTAGAGTCACCGAACCTTAAGTGTGTAGACCCTACGGGTTCGGGAGACATGCAGACATGACCGAGACGACCTCAGGTCAATAACCAACAGCGGGATCTGGATACCCATGTTGGCTCCCACATGCTCCTCGATGTTGTCATCGGATGAACCACGATGTCGAGGATTCGATCAAACCCCGTATACAATTCCCTTTGTCAATCGGTACGTTACATGCCCGAGACTCGATCGTCGGTATCCCAATACCTCGTTCAGTCTTGTTACCGGCAAGTCACTTTACTCGTACCGCAATGCACGATCCCGTGATCAAACACTTGATCACCTTGAGCTCATTATGATGATGCATTACCGAGTGGGCCCAGAGATACCTCTCCGTCATACGGAGTGACAAATCCCAGTCTCGATCAGTGTCAACCCAACAGACACTTTCGGAGATACCTGTAATGCACCTTTATAGTCACCCAGTTACGTTGTGACGTTTGGTACACCCAAAGCACTCTTACGGTATCCGGGAGTTACACGATCTCATGGTCTAAGGAAGAGATACTTGACATTGAAAAAGCTCTAGCAAAACGAACTACACGATCTTGTGCTATGCTTAATATTGGGTCTTGTCCATCACATCATTCTCCTAATGATGTGATCCCGTTATCAACGACATCCAATGTCCATAGCCAGGAAACCATGACTATCTGTTGATCACAACGAACTAGTCAACTAGAGGCTCACTAGGGACATATTGTGGTCTATGTATTCACACATGTATTACGATTTCCGGATAATACAGTTATAGCATGAATAAAAGACTATTATCATGAACAAAGAAATATAATAATAACACTTTTATTATTGCCTCTAGGGCATATTTCCAACAGCTCGCACGCGTTGGCCCTTTCCATGGCGGCGTGGTCCACCAAAGCTTCGGCTTCCAAGCGGGAAACCCACTTGACGAGCTGGTAGTAAAAATCGGCGTCGCGAACGCGTGCGTGCCTGACAGCCTCCAGGGCTATTTGCCGGGTGCCGGCCTCCATGTAGTCGGCCCAGTTGCGGGCACTCGGCTCGCGACTCAGAGCGTCGGTGCGCTGATGCTCCATGTCCCGCTGGCGGCGCAAATCGGTGATATGCTGCTCCTTCGCCAGGCGGTCGTGCTCCAACAACTCCTGCTCCTCCGCCATGCGGTCGCGCTCCAAAAACTCCTCGACCTGCGCATTGCCATTTAAAGACAGATAGAATGCCTCCTCCCTCCGTCTGCCTTCCGGTGAAAAACCGAACACTAGTTCCAGCGGTGACCGCCTCCGGCGTCGCCTACAACGGAGAGGCGGGGGCATGGCGGACGTGGCGAGCGACGTCGGGTTGGCGGGGCTTATGAGGATATGGCGAGTTGGGTCACGGTGGCACTGGAGAATGCCGGGAAACAGTACTTATAGGGGGAAGGTAGCGCGATGGTCATCGGAATTCAATGCATAATGGCTTAGCGCGCCAGCTTGCCGTGGAAAACTAGGGAAACTGAAATTATGACTGTGTCGTCCCATCCCGTCTGGGTCGCACGCCGGCATGGCGGTCAAACGAGTGCACTCGAATCATCTCCCTCCTTGTCAATAATGATTTCACGGATTTAAAAAGCCTGCAACAATTAAAGTGTATCTTTTTTGCATTATTTTGTTGCCTTAATTACGGCCGGCTGCATGCAGGCACTCAGAATCGCTCGCAGGCAGTACGCGAAGCAGCATGCAACGAGTCGCAGCCGAGGTCACGCATGCAGCCACTTAAATTGCTGGAATTCATTAGGCTTAAACTTCTGCATGCCGTTAATTATTGCCATGCCTTGGTCTTGCTGCTTTGCTCACGGGACTAATAAACCCGGACGGAGGGAGTACCTTGGTTGGTGAGAGGTTTGAATTAAGCCCTGCAAACCGGAAAGGAGGTACTAGTACATGCGTGATCCGCTATTTATTTGTGTAGGATCGAGTAGGTCGTTTCTTGAATTGAGCCCTGCAAACCGGAAAGGAGATAGTACGTGCGTGATACGCTATTTATCCGTGTAGGATCGATAGTGTAGCTTGTCAGTTTCTTCAAAGGTAGGCATTTTTATCCATGTAGGATCGATAGTGTAGCTTGTCAGTTTCTTCAAAGGTAGGCATTTTTATTCAAAAAACTGCCACTTCGCATCTTGCGTCACAAATAAAACTGCCAGGAGCGCATTTGTAGGCTAGCTAGTGATCGATTAGTAACTTGTATACACTGAGCGAACAGAAATAAGTAACTATTAATGCATCTCAATGATTCACAGATCATATACAAATATGTAACTCCAAAAGCAAAGATCAGCCACTTCGGATCTTGCGTCGCAACTAAAACTAACTAGTACGATTCCATACATAAGATCAACATGTTAATGCATCTCAATGATTCACAGATCATATACAAATATGTAGCTCCAAAAGCAAAGATCTAGAAAATACATCTGTTCTTCCTACTAACATGGATGTTTCTCTTGGCCAACATTCAGTATAGACTGAAAGACAAATTTGTTTGTGAAGTCTACAATTCCTCTTGCAAACGTAAGTGGTTTCACCAACAGCTGGAACCATGAGAATGAACCACACATGATGGAGGAACATCCACTGCAATATGATTTGGTCTTCTCTCGATCACACCGCAAGACTATTTTCAGAATACAAACTTTAACTTAGGGAAAATGATGCCCATTGTATAATCAGACCAAAGCAGTCAAGCACCAAGTGTTGGCCAGTAAATAGTACAGTACTACTTTTCTGCAGTCCATGAAGTGACTATCCAATCTTTGTGTCTATTTTCAAATGGCACTGCATGCAGTGACTATACTATTCTCTTGTGTAGTTCAACCAAAATTGCGGGCACTTTGTTTGTTTGCCAAATAGCAACGGGCAGACATCTCTGTCTGCACAAATATCAAGCAGCTAGTAAACATATACCACACCATGTTCGCAGTGATGGAAGAGGTGAAATCGATACAACCGAAATTGAGCATCCAATCACTGAATCCTGTCCTGCACCTCCAATGTAGGTCCACCCTGCCAATAAATTCACATGCAAACCACTAGTATTACTATCTAATGACAGTACAAAAAGAGTAGCAAGCTAGTAGCAAACCATGTACCTTCGTAATGAACAGCTCATAGTGCCACCAATTGGATATAAAGGTTTGGAAAAAACATGCTCCTAATGTTGAACCAGTTGGACTTTTTGTGCAGCTCCACTAAAATCGAGCATCCTTGTTTGCATAGATATTGAAAGTGTGATTACTATAAAAGTGGCACTAGTTGAAGCATAGACTCACAAATATAAGCATTCCAATTTCTTAATGGGAAAAGGTAGCAAGACTGTTTCTAACCACCTATTTGAAGGAATAAATAAAGCAACAGCGGCTGATGTCAGGAAGGCATACATAGTTTTTTTCTGAAAAACTGAGCCATTCCGGACCTTTCTCTTCTTTTAAGCAAATTTTGTGCAGTTATATTAAAATAAAATGACATCACTGCCTTGACAATTTAGTTACACTGTACAAAAGGAAATGACTTAACATTACATCATGATGTCGGGTATGTAGTAGACAGGCATTAGAGACAAACATACAGACCTCCTCCGATAACATAATGAACATTAATTTTAACAAAGGTGTGACTAGCTTTACCAGAATAATTTGATTGAACTCTACACCCTCTGTTCCTTAATGTAAGACGTTTTCGCGGTTCAATTTAAAGTACCCAAATGTCTAGTATTTAGAAAAACAGGTAGTAGTTTTCTTGAGAACATATCTGGGAAAGCTTGCCACACTTTATTTATGTCCATACGCTAATGCAACACCATTCGAATACTAAAAATATACACTAATCCAGTGGCTAGTGTAACACTAGAGTAGTTAGTTTATTACAGGGTACAGTACAATGGTTTTACTGAATAGATTTCAATAAACTCTAGCACTGGAAGGTTTCTATAAGAATTAACAATACAAAATGTAAAGGTAACAAGTTTCAGCATTGGTATACTAGTTGTGCATGAGCATT
>NC_041387.1:227481928-227501323 GCF_002162155.2 Triticum dicoccoides | reverse complement strand
AATCTTGATAATCGATCAAACATAAAAACTTGATCGAACAAATCAAGAGAACAGCCGGAGGAGGAGGTGCCCACTCTTGACCTTTCCTCTTGTCTTCATAATTGTCTGTGCAGTTTAACCAAAATAAAATGACATCAGCGCCTTGGAATTTTGGTGACACTGTACAAAAAAATTAACTTATCTCATGAAAGTGAGGTATGTAATCTATAAGCATTAATAGTGCAAAAATCTGAAGGTAGTAACAGGTTTCATCGTTGGTATATTGGCTGTGCAACAGCATTAGAATGCCTTAGCTGAAAAATCTTTAATACATCCACAATCAACAGCTAACCCTGAAATGATCTAGTGACATTAAATGGCACTGCTTAAATTTATCTGTGGCATTAGACTGAGAGCGGCATTAGTTAAATGTGGCATCACTTTAGCAGTAGCATTGCTTGACTTGACTGCTAGAGTTATACTAACAGCCAAAAAAGTGGCATTAAGAGCATGGGAGGCCCATTCGGACATTGGGCGCACCAGTACGCTATACCTCCACGGACGCAGAGTGGTGAGGGAGGTATGGTTTCCCAGAGCAACAAATATCCAGGCAGCATATGTGGATTACGTCCCATTTTTGTTCTCTTTAGCCACCTTTTTCCTATGTGAGGACAACAAACCGATCGACCTGGTCATTCGCTATTGCGTTGTCATGCCTTTCTACCCTTCTTCAACCAAGAGACACGAGACTCGTTCCTTAGCTACTGATTTTCCCCTTTTCAACCTAGATGCGGGTTCGATGCCTACTCTCTTGGATAGTACAGTCTCCCTTCCTTTCCTTATTCAACCCAGACATGCATTAGTTTGCATGAAGTAGGGTTTCCTTTAATAGTGCAAATTATGGTTTTCGTCTGCGTGGCCAGCAGAGCAGAGGATAGCAAATTGGGAAGATGGTGGAGTGGAAAAAGATCCACATGCAACGATGTGCCAGATGGGGCAATAGAACAAGGGTATGGTTCGAAAAGAGGTAGCATACCTGAGGTTCGGCGGGAAGTGGCTTCGCTCGTGGTCGTCGTCCTCCGCACACACTACGGCAGCGATCCCGCGCGGGCGCTAGGTCTGAGAGGACGGCCTTGTCATCAGTGCGTGACCTCGCTCGCCGACGACGAGTGCGTCAACGCTGCACGTCCTTTTCTTCCCCGGCGGATCTGTGACCACCAGTGCGGAGGGAGAGAGGGGCCGTCTTTTTTAGATCTAGAGAGAGGGTGGTGGTGTGAGAAGCAAGTGGGCACCCTTGGCAAGAAAGTGTTGAAGCTCCAGCCTATATATCTTCTTTATACTACTAGTACTGGAGGTGGAGTAGTGGTAGAGTAGTTTATATTTTCTCTGCGTACAGTACCAGTTAGTCGTGCTTCAAAACTGAACGGCACGCCATTAAAAAAATAAAGCCGATAACTAATGCGGCACCTCGGGCCAACGCGGCCAGATCGCATTTTGCACGAGAAATTACACACCATGTTTCGTTCACATGTGGTCCCGTCCCACATATCAGTGAGACGACGGCAAGTAGTAGGAGTATTCCCGAACCGACGTGTAGGCCGGGGCGCCCCTTCGTGAACCGTGGCAAACTGGCAACCGTCCATCGACTCTTCGCCTTTCCCTCTTGATTTGGAACTGTTGTCGCATGCTCTTCCTCTCCCTCCTCTATTTTCCTTCAGCCCTTCACCCTTTCTTCTGCCATTGTTTGATCGTCTTCTCCATGGAGGGAACAGGACGGAAACGACCCCGTTATTCTTGCCCCGATCTGAACGATGACGTGGTGGAGGAACTCATTGATCGGTGCGATGTCATCACCTCGGCTAGCATGGCAGGTTCGTTCAAGCCCATTCTCGACTCAACTAATAACATCATTACAAGGAACCCAAGAGTCAAGGAGCGGTTTGATCTCCCCTATCTTCTTCGCCGAGACCCTGATGACTGGCGCCGTCACGACGGAGGCCTCGCCCTGTGCAAGTTGATGCCGCTTGATAATGATATGTATGATGTTAAGATGCCATCGCTTGAGGGCAAGGCTTGGGCAGGCGCAAATGGAGATTGGGTTGTTTACATTGGGTCCAACTGCGAGTGGGAACTTGTGAATGTGTACACTCGTGACCAGGTTCCACTTCCAAAGATCTCAGCAGACTTCCCAGAGGTTGAGCACACCGGTATTGTACGCACGTTCAAATACAATCATGGTGACTGTCTTCTACGGAAGATAGCAATTTCTCGAGTCCCCAACTGCTCTTGGAATTACAACAACTATGAAGTTGTTGCTATCTTCGACAAGATTGTTGCCGTCGTCAGTGGTTTGACTGGATGGATATTGCTCAAACATCAGTTTCTGTACACGGATGAGTATTGTGATGCAATTCAATACGAGGGCCTTGTGTTTGCTGCCACCACTCGTGGCACTGTTTTTGCATGGCATCCTCGTTGTTTCAGTACGTTTGTCTTCCACCGTAATTATAATTGTTTCATCCACATGCATGCGGGTTAGCAAGTTTCCCTTTAGGCTGGTCATAGTGGGGAGTAACTTAGACTAGTAACATGCATATGTTACTAGTTTATGTTACCACCTCTATAGTGCATAGTATCTTAGATTAGTATCATAGGTGGTCTCATTTATTGCCATGCATGACACATAGTAGCATCATGTTTATTATGTTACGGTATCTACCTATGTTACTATAACCATCTCTCTCTTCCTTAATTGCCTGCCACATAAGCATGTTTGCGAGTCCCAAGTGCATGATACTACTTATGTTACCCCCACTATGGCCAGCCTTACTAATTAACCTTCTTCTTGTGTTTCCAAGGTCCTATGAACATTCCACCACCTATACTTGAAGATTTTTATAACCAAGAGGGAGATGATGATGGTGATGATCACGAGCATGAGGACGAGCAGCGCCCATATACTATTTGGCACCTGGCAACTAATTCCGATGGATCACCTCTTCGCGTGTGTATACAGCCCACTGATGATGTTACTGCTAAGGAAGCAGGTGTAGTCTCCCATGGTTGCACTCTCCGGACCTATTCCAACACCTATTGCATGGTATTCGGGATGGATACTAGTGTTCTAGCGCCAACTCCTTCTCCCTGGTACAGAATTGATAGTCTTGGAGAAAACTCGCTCTTCCTTGGACAAAACTATCCAATGATATTGAAAGGCGATCCAACTGCTGTTGACACAACGTTACTACCATTTATGAGAAGCAACTGTGTCTATACCTCGAACATTTGGTTGGTTCCCTACCCTGGTACTGATACTGTAGGCCGCTTCAGCCTGGATGATCAGTCCTGCGTTGGTCTCCAGATCGACAGTGGATGGCCCGTCCCAGAGAATCAGTTGTGGTTCAAAGCAAGCGTTTCCAACTCCGAGGAATGGTTGAGTTGAAGTTCATTTGATTGCTTGTTATTTGTTGTGTGGTGAAAACTTTAGTATTTATAATGTATCCTCGTTGTCGATGTGGGTTGATGACCTGTTGTATGTAATAAAATGATATGCCTGTGATAAACTTACTAAATTTATGAATGGCTTTCGAGTTGCGTCTGTGAGTGAGTGGTGCGACGAGGCAAAAAAAATATTTTTCGAATACATAATTGTACGTGCATTGCAACAGGTTATCGGATGAGGCCAATCAACAATAGTAGTACACTATTTGTACTAGCTTCACATGCTTCGCGCGTCGTGCGGGTGTTTTTACTGTAACCATATTGTACTACATAACTAGCACCTCGAATCCTCGATACTAGTAGTACTATATACTGTACTAGTAAGTAGTAGGAGTAGTAGGGTGGCATGGGCCAGAACAAGCATTCACGTCCAGGAGTACGGCACACGCCACCAGCACGACTTCCATCTGACACCATATTTCTTGGAGTCCGTGCTAGAGCAATCTCTTCAACCTCATCGTTTCTCTAACTCAGCCGTCACGCGGCAGGCGAGGTGGGGGTTTGCCGATAGTCAGTTTCCTTAACTGCGGTCCCGCTTGTAAGGCCAACTGCAACGCATGACCCCAAACGGACCTCCGTTTTGCACGAACTACAACGATAATTTTGACTAGAAAAGCAAGACCAAAGAAAACAAGAACCACAAGAATACATTTTACTACTCCTGTAAGTTGGATTAGTGCCTTCTCGATGCATTCATTGTTGATCTGCGGAGGCTCGATCTTGCGTGCTTTTTTCTTCTTTGAGTGTAACAAAGTAGACGTTGCTTCCTCGCATCTAGTCTCATGTCTAGCCTCTATTCTAGTACTCCCTCCGGCCCGTTTTTCTCTGCGTCTAAGCAGCAACACGCATACCAAGTAGGAGTATCAACAAGTGCACTAATCTCATCTATAGCCTCTGTGCTAGCTAAAAGTGATAGAACATCTACTAAATTGCGCTCTATCAATATATGGATGTACTCTTCTTCCCAATACAAAAACTTGCATCCATTCTACTCCCTCCGTTGCACAATACATGCCTTCTATTTGTCAAAATATATATGTATCTAGACATGTTTTAGTATATAGGCACATCCATTTTTGGACAAATGGAAGTCAAGTATTATGGAACGGAGGGAGTACACAATAAAAATTTTAAGTTAGCACAACTAGTCTAATCCGAGAGCACAACCGAAGATTTGGTCGGGTTCTTCGTCCTTTTGCCGACACATGGAACATCCAGCATCCAGGTCGTGTCATGAAAGAAAATAGAGTGGTAGTTGAAGCCACGAGATGTGCATCTTGGGTTAAACTGTAAACAGAATCTTACTACTCTTGAGTAACTCCAAAAGCGGCCACCGAAGATCTTTCTTGGATTTGTTTTTCATCACCAGCATGTCGAGGTGAAAGATGTGCAGGTTCAGTGGGTCTGCTTGCGTTTTCACCGACTTGTGGGACCGCATGTGAGCAAATAGACGATGGGCTCCGTGCGTCCGCTGGCTGGCTGAGAAGAGAGATAGAGGAGTGCTCAGCACGGACTGTAGGAAATTTGTTCTACGTACTGTACCTCGATATAGGCTCGATATAGTGGGGTGGCATGGGCCATAACTAGCATTCACGTCTAGCAGTACGTCACACGTCACCCACACGAGTCCCATCCGACACCAATTTTCTTGGAGTCTGTGCTACAGCCATCTCTTCTCCCTCCTATTTTCTCGGCCATCGCGCGGTGGGCGGGGTGGGGGTTTGTCGATAGTCGGTTTGCTCAACTACGGTCCCACTTGTAAGTGAAAATGCAACATCGCACGCATTCCCGCTTGAGCGGCGTGCCGGACCAACCGTGTGGGGGTGCGACGCGAACACGGCAGGCTTTTCCTTTTGAACTCATAACTTGTAAATTTTGGTTCTGCTCCATGGTGCGATTGATAGATAGAAAATAACGATTTTGCCTAGAGTAATGAGAAGTTTGGTTCTGGCGCCATTCATGCATGGAGTACGTACGAAAATTATGAAGTTGATGCGAAAGGTAAGATAATTACTATAGTATGATATACTACTACATGGATTTGACGGAAAGATAAAAATACATACGGATCCATCAACGACATCCTCACACCCTAGTGTGCCAGGTCACCAACCAACGTGTGAGGAGCAGCGACGTTGGCGGCGAGCTCAACGTGCTTCTGAATAGTGTCGTCCAAGGTTGCCCTGCGGTCCAAGAAGGCCAACGTCCTGTCGTCCTCCTCTTGCATGCGCGTAGACATGGGTGATTATGTCGATGGTGTCTTGCTGCGCCAGGCGCTGCGTGGCGAGCGTGACCTCGAGGTGGACATTCTCCAGCGCAACGGCGGGCAGTCGCAGGGCCACCAGTGCGTCGAAGAGGTTGTCACCATAGTGGCCGTCGAGGGTGGCGGCACCGTAGAGCCTGGGCGCGTCGGCTGGAGGCTTACGTCAAAGTCGTCCGCGAGCTTCTTGACGACGGTGAACTTGTCGAGGAAACCGACGAGGACCTCGTCGAACAAGGAGAGGAAGCTGTCGTCCAAGCGGCCCCTCACCCTGCCGGCCTCAAGCAATACTACCTGGAGACGTTCCTTGTTGTCGGGCCGCAGGCCGGCGTCGTGGACCATCTGGCACAGCCGGCTGATGCTCGCGCTCATCGCCTCCATGGGTGTAGCTTAGCTTCTACTACCTCCGTCCTGGTTCATTGGTCCCCATTGTAATCCGTGTCAAACTTTGACGACAGATTTAACTAACAAAATGTTTAAGCATGTTACTAAAAATTATATCACTGAAAACTATGTTCAAATACGAATCCAAAAATATAATTTTTGTTGACATGCATCAACATTTTGTTAGTCAAATCTTTGGTCAAAATTTAGCACAAATTAAAAGGAGACTAATAAACCAGGATGGAGGTAGTAGTAACTGATCTTGTGATTCGAGTGATCACTCTTGCCCTTGGTTAGCGTGTGTAGGTGCATAGGATTTCATACTACTCCTCGGCCCTCTACTGCACCTGCCTTTGGCTGTATGATAGGTGGGCCAGCCACCCCCTGGGCCCACGTGTCATTCACCCAAAGGCAGTTGCCGTAAGTCAATGAAGCTGCGCCCCCCTCCATGCCGGTGCAGTATAGTCATCTCACCGGACCTCTAGTTGGGGCCAAACGAGAGAAGTTTGATGTTTACTGGTTTATTGGTCCCCTTTGCATTTTGCGCCAAGTTTTGACCTTTGATTTAACTAATAAAATGTTAATGCATGTAAACAAAAATGTTGTGTAAGTCACATTATGAAAACCAAATAATCCCAAAACACTTAGGCACGGTGCATTAACTCCCTCCTTGTTTCTTATTTCGTGACATATTAACCAATGAGAGATGTGGGCCGTGCAAGCTTTCAATGACTTGAGACTACCAAACATGACATGCAGTGTTTAGTTCATTGCATGTAATCCTATTAAGACTCTAGTTAGCAAGAAAACATTAAGTTCTCTCGCCGATAGGAATAAAACACCATGTATTTATTTACAGAGGGAGTAGTACATTTTTTGTGACATGCATTACTAGATATTGCTAGTCAAATACTAAAATCCAGATGGACGTGGTAGTACTCCTAAATCCAGACGGTGGTGCTACTAGTACTAGTAGTAGTACTACCAATGTAGTACTCCTAGGAGTACTAGCACTGTACTACCCATTGGTCAAATTATTACGTGCTGCTCCTCACAGTGAAGTGACAAGACCCTGCGCTGGAGATGACACCTGAGTATAGGCGCCGTGTTCGGCATACCATAGTCAGCCTCACCGTCTGCAGTCACTATCATCATGGCTGTAGAGCTAGCCTGCTTACAACTAGCCCTATTCGACATAATTTCCCGTGCGTAGATGCCCGTGCATTGCACGGAACACCAAGATTGGGGGTGGACGGCTCCGGCAGCGGCCATCGCGCCAGATTTTTCCACGGCCTTCTAGATGTGGTGGGGAGGAGATAAGGATGATTGTGAGAAATAAGGAGTTGTTTCTAAATAGGGAACAAGTGCGGGCATCTTTTTGCAAAAATGGAGAAGCTTGGTTTGTATGCGTCAGATCTAGATCCGACGGCTATTAGTGAAAGATGGGAGGAACAACATCATCACCAACTCAGGACCTGTTTGATTCGCAGGATTTTGAAAACGCAGGAATAGGACACGGCAATATTACAAGTTTCAAACTGATAATACAAATGTTTGGAGTAATGTTGCACCTAGGAAGAGGGAATTACTAGGAAGTTCACGTAAGAACTTCCGTTACTTTAGGTGGATGCAGCATTATCGTACAAACTAAAATCCACCGCCCTGACAAGTCACTAATGGGCAAATAAGTTTTCGAGTCTCTGGCCACTTGATGTTTCAAAAACAAATTCAGCTTCTGCAGAGACTTTGTCATTTAGGCTTAGACACTTGCGTTGATCAGCACGCCATTCATTGTTGCGCTAGAGAACGCCAAACCTCATTACCTTGAGCACACTTGCCCCCAGAACAAAGAACCTGGCCAATTTAATCTCAGATGTGCTGCCTCGGTAGTCGATCAAATCAATTTTTGTAAGATGGAGATCAAGGCATTCGATGAGATTGTTATAGTGCAGCACATTTTTCACTTTCGGGTATTTTTTTATCTACAAAAGAAGAGAACATATTAGAGCAGCTGGCTGCATAAGATTGCCGTGTCATCAAGAGGTACCAATATCATTCGCTCATACGATAGGGTTGGCTGGCTAGTGATATTTTTTCACTCTCTCTCTCTCTCTCCCTCTCTCTCTCTCTCTGTTTCGGTTTCCTCTCATTTAACTAGGAGCACGTGAAGAGCTTGGGCATTTGTTGCCTTCCACTATGTGGCCGATGCCATATTTCGCAAAAGTATGCCACATAATATGCATCGATGTCAAATCAAAAGATTTTGGCACCGCTCTCGCGATGTGAGAGAGTTGGCACCGCTGTGCACACAGACCCACATGTATAAACAAGTGTTTTTTTATTTCCTCAGTCCTCTCTCTCTCCCATGCAGTGTTTTTTCATTGTGTGAGTTAATTTGGCATCGGAGCAAAGTAGGTAATCCATATTGGGGCACAGGTGAGCAATGGAGGGGCATCGATGCCAAATGCATCACAAGTGAATTTGCCACATGTTTTGGCCTACATAGCCCACTTTTGTACTCCCTCCGTCCCAAAATTCTTGTCTTAAATTTGTCTAAATATGGATGTATCTAGTTACATTTTAGTGTTAGATACATCCGTATCTAAACAAATGTAAGACAAGAATTTTGGGACGGAGGGAATACTACCTCGTATTTTGTATAAAATTTTGACCATAGATTTACCTAAGAAAATGCCAATGCATGTCACTAAAAATTACACCATTTGAAATTATGTTCAAATACGAATCCAACGATATAGTTCTTAGTGACATGCATTAACATTTTGTCAGTTAAATCTATGGTCAAATTTTGATACTACAAAATTGGAAGAGTAAACCAGGACGGAGGTAGTACTTGCCCTTAGGGTAACCATAGAGTTACTGGAGTAGTCTAAGTTACTTTCCACTATGACTAGCCTAGGCTACTATAGTAGTACCGCATAAAAATGAAGGTGATCACGTGAGAAAAAATACTAAAAATATTTCTTTCGGTGCAGTGCGTAGATGTAGTTTTGAACACTACACTTGTCATCGTAATTTGGGAAAATTACGAAAAAAAATTGAGCTACGTTGTGATTACTGTTTACTAATAGGAAAGAAGTTTCACCTCGATGAGTAGCTTCTCCGTGCATGGAAAGCATGTAAGGAATCCAACAACTTGATCCAGATTGGGGCCGATAGATTTTAGTGCTAAGATCTTCACTGTGTGCATGGACTGGGTCAAGCTTGTGGGAATCTTTTCTGGAAGACGGTCGTAAATACATCAAGAAGAAATTTAAAAATGTGAATTTCAAGAAGACGGAGAAGAAGATGAGTGTTGTACCTGAATGATTACGAATCCAATAAAGAGTTTGGAGAATTTGGCAGACGAGTACACCAACACTGTCAATTTCGGCGCGTCAATGACCCTGATTTTTGTTGGACCTTCTAGATCCGATACAAGCAATCTCTCAAGGAAAGGCGCATTCTCAATGACCATAACATGGAACAGCTGGAGTGATCTCTTCCCAATTGATGTCTTGTTGCGGGGCCAGCAAGACACATAAATCCATCGGAGATTCATCGAGGCGATGTGGAGGCCAATGAACCCGTGGATCTGCTCAAGACGAAGGTACTCGAGCACAGTACAGCTGCGGAGCAGGTGCTCCATAGCCTTCTTTGAGATGACAATGTCGAAGAGGTCGATCTTCTTGAGTTAAGGAAGAAAAAGGGTGGGTGCGGCATTAATCTGGGGAAGATAGGAGGAGCTGAAGCTGGCACGGCGCAGCATTGGCGTGAGGCGGAGCGCGGACGGCGGCAGAGAGCGACATCGTCCAGCTTCAAAGCTGAGCTCCTCGAGCTGATCTAGGGCGGGGGATAAGAACCACTCGTCGAACTTGGGTTGGACCTTGCAGTTGGTACTGAACATGCAGATGTCAAGGCGTTTGGCTGGCCCAGGGTGCGATGAAAGGATCTTAGAGACTGCGGCCATGCGTTTGCAATCCCCGTCGCAGAGGCAGCTGTCGATGGTGAGGTTGAGGGGGACGCAGCACCAGAGGGGGCGCCACCGCCGGGAGAGCAGGGCGGTCCGCACGGCAGATTTGGTGGGGAGGAGGCCGATGATGACGAGCAGCATGTCGTCGGGGAGGCTGTTGATGAAGTCCAGGCTCACGGGATGTGGTTTTGGCTCGAGCGACCTCCGCTTGTTGGCTGCCTCGCCGTCCATCTCAACCGGCAGCGACGCCGGCGTACACGTGTGCTGGTGTGTGTTGTGTGCTGGGTGTGCGTGAGTGCGTCCTTCTGTGCATGCCGCCACGTAGTGGTGAACTGTGCGCGAGTGCGTCCTTCGCACGCAAGAAGTTTGTCCTCAATGCGCCCTCAATTTACTAGCGTGCGGGGTGCTACCCCGAGTGGTTTCAACTTTGTTTCCTTCACCGCGCGTCAGATGGGCCTCTGGTTTACTTATTTTCACCCACTGCCACATGGGCCAGCACACCAAGATACAGAACACGAGCTGGCAACGCAGCATGTGGATTGGTTGACCGGTCAACTAAACAACATACAGAGCTATACGCTGACACAGTGAGCATATAATCCGTCGGTATAGAGAGTTCGAGTGAGAGGGGAGGCCCATGAGAGATAGCAGAGAGAGAGAGAAAGAGCTACTCCCTCCGTTCGATAATGTAGTTACAACATTTTTTGTAAGTCAAACTTTTGAAACTTTGACCAAGTTTATAAAGAAATTACTTATATCTGCAATACCAAAGATAAATGATAGTATGAAGTAAGTACATGTTGTGATGAATCTAATGATCGTTCCAGATGTAAATGTTTTTCTCCACATATACCTAGTCAAACTTTTTTGAGGTTTGACTTTTCAAAACATCCATATGCTTATGGACGTGACAGAGTCCCTGATGAGAGAGAGAGTGAGAGAGAGAGAGAGAATGAAAAAAGTGTGTGTGCGTGTGTGAAAGAGACATGGACAACACACGATAAAAGTGGAGAAAAAGCGTGCGTGTCTTATGCAAACATATCACACATGCATCTTCGACAATGGAGGCAAGGTGAGGAGATAGTGTGTGGTTGTTTGGAACCGAGAGAGGAAGACCCCTAGCACGTGGCCAAGAGGGGTCTGACAAACAAGGGAGAGAGGTCGAGAGATACGTACGGAGAAAATGCAGACATGGGGAGGAGAGAGCGTATGTTTGTCATAGAGAGATCCCCTGGAGATCGTGATGGGACTACATGGGTGGGAGATCGAGTGACAAGGTGTGTGCACGATAGAAGATGCCCCAAGAGATATCGAAATAGACGTATGGATGGAAGGAGACAATACGTGTGTTCCTAATGGCTAGTAAGAGATAATCATACTTAGGAGGGGGGAGTGCTTGCGCCTATGGCCCTGTTTGGATACTCTAACTCAGTTAGAGGTTAGAGTTAGATACTAACCCTGAACTAACTCTAAGTAAAGAGGTGTTTGGATGGCAAGGTTAGATGGAGCGCGGATACGACGAGGCACCTTCACGGGCGGTGCGACAGGGAGGGAGGGAGAGGATGAGAAGCTTCGAGGAAGTGGGGAGGGATCTGCTACGGGGAGAGCGAGAGAAAAAAGTGTTTATTAGTGGTCCCGAGAAGAACTAACTGTCACGCCCAATATGCGATACTATCCTAAAGAGACTCGAAGGTCCCACAAAGGATAGAACCGCATATTGATATGCTTTTGCAAGGTGGATATCATTACATCAACATTACATAATAGATGGGGATACATACAAAAGGCATACAATGCCACACGAATACAACATCATCTTACATAAGAGCACCATCCGACTATGGATGAAACACAAACAGAAACTCAAACGACATCCACCCTGCTATCCCAGGCTGCCGACCTCGAACCTATCCCCTGATCAAAGAAAAGCAGAAGAAGAACTCCAAAACAAGTAAACATCGCTCTTGCGTCATGATCATCGCATAACCTGTACCTGCAACTGTTGTTGTAGTAATCTGTGAGCCACGAGGACTCAGCAATCCCATTACCATGGGTATCAAGACTAGCAAAGCTTAATGGGTATGGAAAGAATAAGTGGTGAGGTTGCAGCAGCGACTAAGCAAGTATGGTGGCTATCATACGCAAATAAGAGCGAGAAGAGAGCAAACGGAACGGTCGTGAAGCTAGCAATGATCAAGAAGTGATCTTGAACTCCTACTTACGTCAAACATAACCCAAAACCGTGTTCACTTCCCGGACTCCGCCAAAAAGAGACCATCACGGCTACACACGCGGTTGATGCGTTTTAATTCGAATCTGGTGTCAAGTTATCTACAACCGGACATTAACAAATTCTCCTCTGCCACATAACCGCGGGCACGGCTTTCGAAAGATAAAACCCTACAGGGGTGTCCCAACTTAGCCCATCACAAGCTCTCGCGGTCAACGAAGGATATTCCTTCTCCCAGGAAGACCCGATCAGTCTCGGAATCCCGGTTTACAAGAAATTTCGACAATGGTAAAACAAGACCAGCAAAGCCGCCCGATGTGCCGACAAATCCCGATAGGAGTTGCACGTATCTCATTCTCAGGGCACACCGGATGAGCCATACCTCGGGTTGGCATAGACCCTGGTTGCCCAGGGGGCGCCGGACATCGCTCGGTTTGGACCAGCACTCGAAGGAGCACTGGCCCGGGGGGTAAATAAAGATGACCCTCGGGCTCCGGAAACCCAAGGGAAAAGGGCTTAGGTAGGCAAATGGTAAAACCAAGGTTGGGCCTTGCTGGAGGAGTTTTATTCAAAGCGAACTGTCAAGGGGGTCCCATAAATCACCCAACCGCGTAAGGAACGCAAAATCAAGGAACATAACACCGGTATGACGGAAACTAGGGCGGCAAGGGTGGAATAAAACAACAGGCGTAAGGCCGAGTCTTCCACCCTTTACCAAGTATATAGATGCATTAATTAAATAAAAGATATTATGATATCCCAACATAATCCTGTCCATCATGGAGCAATCTTCAACTTCACCTGCAACTAACAACTCTATAAGAGGGGCTGAGCAAAAGCGGTAACATAGCCAAGCAATGGTTTGCTAGGAAGGGTGAAAAGGTTAGAGGCTGACATGGCAATTTGGGAGGCTTGAAGAACAAGTAATAGGTAGCGCAGCATAGCAATAGAACGAAGCAACTAGCATAGCAATGATAGTAATGAGATCCAAGGGGACGGTCATCTTGCCTGAAATCCCGCAAGGAAGAAGAACAAGTCCAAGAAGAAGACGAACGGGAGTAGTCGAACAAATCCTCACAATCGCAACATTACCGGAACTAAGAAGCAACACCGGAAAGAAACAAACAACATGGTAAACACACAAGAATAATCCTGGCATGATGCACAATCAAGTATGATGCATGTCCGGTTTAATGAGGCATGGCATGGCAAAGTGCAACAAGCAATACTACAAGTTAAATGGAGCTCAATATGCAACGAGTTGCATATTGACGAAACACCACATTCAAGTTATTTAGTTTGCTCTCATTTATGTACCCAACAATATTAAATGTTATTAAACATGGCAAGAGGTGAAGCATAATTAAACCAACTATTTAGGCAAGTTTAAATGAGGCCGGAAACAACAAACAACAATTCCGGAAAATCCTCATGTCCATATTTTGAATTAGCTACGGTTCTGCCCTAAAACATATTTTAAAATTGTTAAACAGTATAACAAAGTGCACCAAGTTAATCTATGCATTTTCCACCCCATTTACATATAAAGTTCATTTAAAACCGAGCTACGGTTATTTAATTATGAATTAAATCATTTTAGCATGTTATTTATGCAAATTAATGCAAACAGCAGGTTTAATCATTTTAAACATGGATGAAAGCAGCATATTGTGAAACTACATAAAATTCTAAGCATTTTACATATATAGTTTGTTTAATTTGGATGCATGCATATTTAGTTATTAACAATGCAAAACAGTGGCAGTAATGTAATTATGCATGCGCTTGGAAAATACTAAAACCACAGACAAGGAAAAACAAACTACGCGAGCCGAATGCAACACAGTGCAGCGGCCCAGGAGGAGATTTGGCCCAGCGGCTGAGTGTGTGTGCAGAAAAATAAAAGGAAACAGATTGGGGCTGCTGGGACTCGAACCATGAGGAAAACTGGCGCGCTGACCAGCCCGCCTAGAAGATGTTTGTGATGGAAACTGGACTTGATCTAACATGAACAAGCTTGACCTGGTAAGGCAAAAATTGATGGAAAAGAGTGTTACGCCCGTGGGGATTTGATCCCTGGTCGCCTGGGTTACAAAGGGGAGGAATAACCAGTTGGGCTGGTGCGTGTGTTGTGTGCACTACGAGGTGATTCCTTGATGGTCAAACAACAGAAATGGCAAGCTTCAGCCATGGCTACGCCGAGAAAGCTCACGGCATCGGCGAGCGAACACGGCGCCGATCTCTGCTGGTAGGCATCAGCGGGTGTGCGTAAAAGGGTGTGCGTGCAGGTGAACCAAGCGGCAGCTGCTGCGGGATGTGCATACAAGGCTACGGGTACTGGAAACCGAGGACGAGCAGGAGCTTGGCTCGATCATGGTGGTTACAGGTTGAAGCAGGCAACGGGGCTCGCGAGCGAGATGCGCGTGTGTTGCGGGGCTTCTACGGGTGTTGGTGATGCGTGTGGACTCGTTGAAGATGCATGCATTGGATCTGAACCAAGCGGAGCAAGACAGAGAGACAGGGCCGGGC
The DNA here is from genome assembly GCF_002162155.2 of Triticum dicoccoides. Lineage (NCBI taxonomy): Eukaryota > Viridiplantae > Streptophyta > Magnoliopsida > Poales > Poaceae > Triticum > Triticum dicoccoides. The sequence continues at coordinate 227,486,467 of NC_041387.1, read as the reverse complement.
TTGCAGGTCGAGGCGCTCGGCCACGGCCACGGCCACGGTGGGGCGTGTAGGCATGCATCGGGCCTGCGTATGGCACTTGAGGCAAGGCTGCAGCGAGGCGATGAGGTGAAGCAAAGCAGGTGACCGAGCGAGGCGAGCGGGGACAAGATCCGATGGGGCACGGCAGCGTTTCTCTGAAAGTTTCAGAGATTCGCCGGAGCAGCGAGGGCACGACGATGGCATGGATCTAGTAGTGACTCCGGTGACCTAAACGCGACAGGAAGAAGAAGGAGGGAAGTAGGTATACCTAGCTCACCCTAGGACACGCAGACGGCCATGGAGATGAACCAGCGGCGACGCGGACGAGCTCTGAACCCGACGCGGTTCCTGTCCGAGGAAGAAGGAAGCAGGGAAGGACGCCAGGCGCATGACTTGGCGACGCAGAGGAAGCAGACGAAGTCGAGGAAGAAGATCGCGGCATCCTTGGACCCTTCTTGCTCCTGGCCTTGCTTGAAGTTGAAGAAGACGACGAGGAGGCCTCACAAACGACGGCGGAACGCGCTCGGTGGTTCTTCTCTGAACTCTCTCTGCTTCCTCACTTGGGAACGAAGGAGGAGACGAATTGAAGAAGATAGAGGTGGCGGCGGCTGAGGGGGGAAGAGGGAAACCCTAGGGGCGAGGCGCTGCTTATAAGGGGGCGCGAGCGCCGGGCCTCGACGTCCGTGAGCTCATGGCGCGACAGCGCCGGGCGCTCCTGTAGACAGAAGAGGGAGACGGCGAGCAACGGAGCAGGTAGGCGCAGGATGAGGGGCTGGGTCGGCTGGAAGAGTTTCAGGTGGGCTGCGGTGAACAAGTAACATAGGTGGGCTTCGCTGGGCTGCTCTTCCTTTCTCCCTCATTTCCTTTCTTTAATTCTTCAGACAGAATAACAAGAGCAGAAATGCACAGGAAGATCTGGAAGGAAGTAGACTAAGACAAAAATAAATCTGAGATCCTGGAGTTATGAAAATTTTGAATAAAATGATTTGGACATTTTTTAAAGATATAAAAATAATTCAAGTTTGAATTAAATTAATTCAAACTTGAGCCATTTTTGAACCCAACCAAAACATTTTCAAATGAGCTGAAAATTGGCAGAGAGGGTGTAGGCAGTGTACATGATTTTTATGGAAAGAATGAACATTTATGGAGGACAGAAAATGGCACTAGCGAAAATGTAAGGAATAAGAAGGAAGAAGGAGGTGATGATACATGGGCATGGCTTGAGAGAAGAGACAACAAGGACTGATGCACACACAACAATACACCAATATGAAGAATGCAACCCACATGATGATCATGATGCAATAAATGAAAAGAGGCATATCAAAGCATATAACATATAACAAAGTGAGATGAACATGGCAAACAAACAAAGATGGCACAATACAATATGATGACAAGAGGCACAATGCAACATAACAAGTGAAATGAGCATGGTGCAAGAAGCAAACACATGACAAGGCACTCAACATGATCATGGCATAAACATGTAGGAATAAAATATGGAAAACAATTATGATAATGCAACAAACAAAAATAAACACACGACAACAACTAAGATAAATGGAAGGTAACTGGAGCATTCGTCTCGGGGCGTTACACTAACCCAAATAAGCACCTCTTGGATGGGTTAGTTTTTTTGGATGGGTTAGATGCATCTAACCTAAACTAACCCTCCTGTTTGGATCTTTTTGGGTTAGTTGACTCCAAACTAACCCAACTAACTCTAACCCATGGATCCAAACAGAGCCTATGATGGAGTGAGGGATTATGGTACTTAGGGGGGTGCGTGTCACATGGAGAGAGAACAAGGGCGGAGAGTGTTGGATGGGTCTATAAGTATAGCGCGAGCGAGACATGTGTATGTGTGAACCAGGGAGATATAAGGCCCGTTTGGCTTGCGTCGTGAGCATCTTTTGCGTGTCCTGGGGTTGTGGCTGGATTTCATGCATGCTTGTTTGGTTGCTACCCTGTGAAAAAGAAAGCCCGCCTGGGCTGGGTTCCCTTGCACTTTAATTAGCCTGGCTGAACTCCAGACACTGCCAGTAGCCTGGGCCAAGCGACTGATTTCGAACGCCTAGCCGTTCCTGGTCGTGCGGCCACGAGGCTAACAGCAACATGGATGGATATTAGCATTAAATAATTGATGCATGGGTTGATTGATGGGACGTTGATGCTTTGCCTGGCCCAGGCATGAACCAAACGCTTCAGCAGCACACAAGCCTGGCCAGGCAGAAATATTTTACATCTCACGTCCACACCAGGCAGTACCGACCATCAAGGCATGAGGGTCAGGTCACGAACCAAACTGACCAATAAAGTTTGAGAGAGATTGAGGAACCCCGATAAGGCTGAGTGGTGCGTCAGATAGCTGAGAGGGGGAAAGAGATATTCCATCCGCTCGATAATGCAGTGCATGTAAATTTTTTAGAAGTCAAACTTTGGAAACTTTGATCAGGTTAACGCAAATGTTATTTATATCTACAATACCAAAGATACATCATACAAAACTACATCTCATGGTGAATCTAATGGTATATGTTTGCCGTACTAGATGTAATTCTTTTTCTCCACGTACATGGTCAAACTTTGTGATGTTTGACTTCTCAATAAATCTATGTGCTATGGACGGAGGTGAGTGCCTCAGTCAAGACAGATCAACTGTGTGTGAAGGAGAATGAGTAAGTGTGCAAAAAGAGTATGTGTGTGAAAGAGAAAGTGACAACAAACGATAAATTAGAGAGAGAGAGTGTGTTTTTTCGTTTCTTATGCGAACATATCACGCATGCATCTCCGAGATGGAAAAGCGAGGCGAGGAGATACACGAAGATAGCTGGTGTGTGATTGTTTGCAACGGATAGAGACACCCCTGTAGCACATGTCCAATAGAGGTCTGGCCAACAAGGAAAAAAGGTCGAGAGGGACACATGGATGGCATGGACGCATGGGGAGGGAGAGAGGGTGTGTTTGTGACAGAGAGATCCCCTCGAGATCGTGAGGGGGCTATATGGGTGGGAGATCGAGGGAGTGCGTGCGCGATAGAAAGATGCCCCGAGAGAAATCGAGATAGACCATGCACATGTTTGTGATGGAGACTAAGATTAGATAGTCGTATACATATAGGGGGGACTGCGTGTGCCTACAATTAAGTGAGAGACCATCATACTTGGCTAGCTGGGCATGAGATTGTGTGTGTGTGTGCGTGTGAGATGGACAGAGAATGATGGATAGAGGTAGAGTTTTAGATGGGCCTATCAAGTGAGAGTGAGATATGCATGTGTATGTGTGACCCAGGTGGATGGAGAGTTTGAGAGAGGGGGGAAGAGCTCTGAGACGACATAGTGGTGCGTGAGAGAGTTACGGGCAAAGAGCCAAGGAATTTGTGTGCGTACGATGAGTGCACCCAAGATATCTAGCTTGGACTAGCTAGAGTATCATACATAGTGTGCGAGAGAGACCTGTAGATGGTGTATATATGAATGCGAACTAGAAAGACCCCCCCCCCACACACACACACAGAAAGGGAGAGGGACCAACAAGGTTTTTGTGTCGGATGCGTGCGACAGAATTGAAGATTGTCGGCGAGAGAGTGAGAGAGAGAGAGAACAGGAGTCCGAGAGAGGGGGAGGTCGCGTTTTATGCATCAAAGACTCATATAAACCATGTTTCGATATAAACTTGCATTCAAATATTTAAATTGGAGAACATGTTGTCTGCAATCCACACATGAACGGATATATGCGTATATCAAACAAGTTCATTAATTTGACTTTCAACATGTTCATGGAGTACTATAATACTGTACAACATGCTACTTGATTGAGGTGTTCAATTTTGGATTTAGTTCACTATTTTGACCTACTGAACGAGCTAGTTCATTGAATCGAGATATTTCATTTTGGGTTTGATTCGTGTTTTTGAGTGGGTCAACTATTTGTCATATAGTAAATCGCTAGCAACGAGCATGTAAAAACACATTACTCCCGAGCATCATCTCTCCATCTAAAAAAAGAAGTGGCAAGCTAATATTTCAAAATTTGATTCGAATCGACTTGGTAAGGTAGACGTGGATGCTCGTTCTCCAAAAATTTGAACGAACCGTTAAACATCCTCTCTGCTCGGTGGAATTCGCCCGAGAAAATAAATGGGAGACGCGAAATTACCGTCCTATGTGGGACACGCATCGATTGGCCCGTTGTACATCGAGGGTAGGTTCGTAACTTCATCCAAGCGCGCCTTCTCCTCGGCCGAAATGACATGTGCCGAATAATTCATAAACCATGGTTGGCAAAACACGCTCTCCTCGCCCGAAATAGCTCGCGCCCACTATTTCAAAACATGCTCTCCTCGCCCGAAATCGCTCACGCCCACTCTAGTTCAAAACACGCCCTCCTCGCTCGAAATCGCTCCCGCCCACTATTTGGGGAGAAGCAAAGTTACTCTACTATCCCCGACCCTCAGTACACAGACCCAAGCCGAGAAGCCTATAGGCAAGGGTAGAACTGTAACTCCCCTCAC
>NC_041387.1:227463022-227481556 GCF_002162155.2 Triticum dicoccoides | reverse complement strand
TCTCCCCGGGAAGCTCCCTTCTCCGGAGCCGCGAAACCTCAGCCCCACCTCCATGGCGCCCCCCACCGCACCAATTTCACAGCCGCCCTCCTCCCTAATGCCGAAAACGCTGTCCAATTGCCGTCGTGCACTGGGCCGTGTGCCTCTTACTCCGTGCTACTGGTGCTGCCTCGACGACGGCCACGTGAACCGTACCGGAGCCGATTCACCCCCGCCGTTGTTCATAGTGCCGGAGCGGCTCCAACTTCAGATCCGTCCAGAGTCCTGGCGCTTCTTCTGCATAGCCGTCGACCATGGCGACATCGCTCTTTCCCTGCCGTCGGTCACCACCGCAACCGCGCCGGCCTCACCGACTCGGCAGCTGGACCTGCCTACTTCACCACGCCGCCAGATAGGTCGCACCCTCATCTGAAATCACTTTATTTAGGCGTCAGTTGTCTGAATTTTTATTCTGGGCCAATCGATTCCCAATGGGAAGCAGCACCCCTCGAGGCGACGGAGCTCCTAGGCTGTCGGTTGGCTGGTGTCTAATGTAAGGGTGCGGGGCCGCAAGTTCACCGCTGAAGCAGTGCTTAGATGGCTATCTTTTAGAGTTGCGTGGGTTGAAGGTACTGCCGCCGCCGGATCTGGATGACGGGGAGTCTTTGTGGATTGGCCCGAGGTTGGCGCAACCAAAGTAGTGCGGTGGGGCGGGGAGCGGGGTTTTGGCCGGGGCCACAGACGGTGGAGGCAGGCTGCTCTGCCGCTGGTCGCTGGCTCTTCGGGGAAGATTCCGAACAGTGTCAGCCGGGAGGCACCAGACGACCATCAAGCCATCCGGCGTAGATCGGACAGTACCAAAATAAAATAAAATCGTGTGACCCCAATTTAGTATTCAGCCAACAGACGTGTGACCACTCTCATACCTTGCTGTTGATCTCTTAGTGTATTTCTTCGGATCAAAGAGATATGTCGTTCTTAACATTATGCGTTATCTGCATCTTCAGACACACCGTCTTCCGACTCACCGCAGCTGCTCCAACAAGGGAAGCATACACCAGAAGGGAGCTACAGTCCCCACTCAACAGTTCCCTACATCGAATGCGCGTGCCCGACATGGACAACCACAACAACTGCAGGGCCATCGACAAGTCAGCACATGATGCTCACTCCTATGGATGGCAGCCAGATAGGTTGTACCCTCATCTTACTTGTGTGCAACATTTATGGCTTTGTTATTCATCTAAGCACGGAAAATAGATCATCACATTTCACTGTATATTCATGCTGATCTCTTACGGGTCTTGTTCAGGAGTTCACGATGTTCCATACTTCAGCTAAGATACTTGTTCTTTAGGTAACGTTGTTCCATAGTTATCATCCATCAGCCAATGCTATCCCACAGGCTGGTGATTATAGTATTATACCACTTCTAGTATTACATATGTTGTTCTTTAATACTTTTGTGTGCCATCTAGTTAATCTTGAGTACAAACAATACATATTCTGTAGCTTTCATCTGGGTTCTCCCTTTAGTTTATGAGACCTATTGCTGCTAGTTAACCCCAGTCCTACTATTTATATCGTCTCCTACAGGCACTCATTTACATAAATCTAACTACTAGTTGTCTTCCATGCATGTCAGATATAATTTCACACACTGATATATCCACAAGAACCTCACGGAGCAATGTAAAGGCCAATAAACTTGATGTCAATGATACCCAATATGATGGAACATGTAAAGGCAGTTCTTCAGAAGACCTGCATAAAGATGATGAATCCTCTTCACCCCACAAGGTCATTGCTCTAACTTGGCCTATGATATGGGTACAACATGCATATAATGTCCTGGAGTGTATCTACTCTGTTGCAATGCCATGTGCTTAGCATGCTGATCATGCATGTAAATTTGTCATGCCTTCCTGTTTTTCAGTACCTATTCCATTCATGATAACATATTTTCAAATTCAAGTACTGTCATTCTACTCTATCGCAATGCCATCTGCTTAATTTGGACATCATGCTTCTGAATATCTTATGCATTGTTATTCATCAGTATGTACTTCATCTGTCTGCCATACCATGTTTTTTTACATTGAAGTGTTGTTCTAGTGCTCTATTGCAATGCCATCTTATTTTCCCAATCATACACATGTATGTTGCCTTAGTTATTTCTGTATGTATTCCGCTAGCATATAGTTTTACATTCAACTAGTTTTTCTTTTGTTGTGTTGTCATGTCGTATCCCTAGCTCTTACACCATACTCCCTCCGTCCGGATTACATGTTGCCGAAATGGATAAAAAAGGATGTATTTAGAACTGAAATACGCTTAGACCCATCCATTTTTTCCGGATGGAGGGAATACATGTCAATATGTCATGCATTTCTATTCTTCAGTACCTATTCCATCTCTCTGATGTCGCATGTTTTATAATTAAAGCACCATTCTTCTATACAAGGCATGCAAGGGGAAGACGACTATGTTAGAATCTGAAGGGTTACAAACAAGGCCTTTGCAAAAGATCCAAACGCCAGGAGATAATAAACCAACTCCAGTTTTTATAGATACTGCTCTAGCACAGAGAAACCCAACTCCTACTAACAATAAGCAGATTCCAGTGGCCAAAGAACTAGTCCGCTCCAGTCCAGCAAAAATATGTCAACTCAATTCTAAGAAGTGTGTGTGTATCCTTCCATCATGAAATTTATAGCATGTTGATCATATTTTCTACATGTTTCTTACCAATCTCTCTTTTAGAAAATAAGCTTAACAGATAGAAGAATTTCTGCAATGGTATCATTTATGAGGAAAGATTCTTGCAGGAATTCTCTGTGCTCCAATGTAGATGTAAGTACCTATTGTATATCACTATATTTTTACATCAGCATGTATTTTGTTAATCGGCGTGAATCCAACCTTTATCTGATCTAAATTTAGTTGTAGCAAAATGTATGATTAAAGGCCACAATGTTGATTTTTGTAAGGAAAACTGCCTGGTAGTTTTGCATCCTGAGCTGCATGAGTGTGTTATCTCATATCAATGGGTTTGAATACTTTGGTTCTGCAGTGGGTTTTTCAGTGTTTTTTACTGTGTTGTCCTGTCGTATCCCTAGCTCTTACATCATACTCCCTCCGTCCATATTAAATATCGCAGAAATGGATAAAACTGGATGTATCTAGAACTGAAATACGCCTAGACCCATCCATTTATTCCGGATGGAGGGAATACATGTCAATATGTCATGCCTTTCTATTCTTCAGTACCTATTCCATCTCTGCTGTAGCATGTTTTATAACTGAATCACCATTCTTCTATATAAGGCATGCAAGGGGAAGACGGCTCTGTTAGAATCTGAAGGGTTAGAAACCAGGTCTTTGCAAAAGATCCAAATGCCAGGAGATAATAAACCAACTCCATTTTTCATAGATACTGCCCCAGCACAGAGAAACCCAACTCCCACTGATAATAAGCAGATTCCAGTGGCCAAAGAACTAGTCCGCTCCAGTCCAGCAAAAGAATGTCAACTCCATTCTAAGAAGCGTGTGCGTATCCTCGCATCATGAAATTTTATAGCATTCTGATCATATTTTCTACATGTTTCTTACCCATCTCTCTTTTAGAAAATAAGGTTAAACGATAGAAGACTTCCTCCATTGGGATCGTATTCGAGGAAAATATCTTGCGGGAATTCTCTGTGCTCCAATGCTGATGCAAGTACCTGTTGTATATCACTATATTTTTACATCAACATGTATTTTGTTAATCGGCGTGAATCTAACCTTTATCTGATCTAAAATTAGTTGTAGCAAAATGTTAAAGGCGTCAATGTTGATTTTTGTAAGGAAAACTGCCTGGTAGTTTTGCATACTAAGCTGCATGAATGTACTATCTCATATCACGCACATTACTGAATTGTAGTGCTTCTCTAGTTGCCCATTCATTCATTGTGTCAATGTTGCTTTCATACTACCTCACCTGGCTGATGACAGTTGTGCCATATTGTGTTAATTTGGTGTAGGCTACTTTCCCAAACGTTCGTTGTGTCAATGTTGCTTTCCTATTATCTGACTTGGCCAATGATAGCAACGCTAGTGTGTTAATTTTGTGCAGGCTGCTGAAGATAAGAAGACAAACTCTGAAAACAGCAAGGCAACCCCATTGTTTCTTTCCAGTAAATCTATGTCAGGTAATATGGCAATAACTCATGATTAATCTGTTTGGTTCCCGTCCTAATTTATGTTATGATACAGTGGTCGAGACACTCTCCACTATCAATAATACAAGCCTGCCAAAATCGCCATCTGAATCTATTCAGTATCCTCTGTCTCGAATGCAATGGAATAAATGTATGTTTGTGAACCAATTAATGGCTCAAGCAATGATGGAAATGGTGGATGAATCAGAGGTGCAGAGTCGTGCGACACAACAACTGATCAATGTTTTCAGAGACAGGGTAGCAAAGTAGAAAGAACTTGCCCACATGCTTATGGGCGTCATCTGTGCTGAGGTTGCAGATTGTGACGTTGTAGATGGTTAGGTTCTGCTCATTTATTTGCACTGGCATCAATCTTTGATTACCTAGTGGATGTAATTTCCTATAATATATGCTGGATGTGCAACATTATTCCCTGTATGTCGTACCTTTGCGTGATCGGTTTTGGTCATGTGCATAATTGCTTGTCGTAATGGGCTCAAATTACCTAATTTGGCCTAAAGACATGTACGAACTTTAGTGGGCCCATTAAGTTAATGGGCCGTTACTAGGCCGAAAGTTAATGGTCGGCCATCTTACCTCCCGGGTCATTAACAGCCGACATCGAAGCGGGCAACAGGTGGCCCCAGTTTATTTCATAGGTCGTTACTAAGTTTGGGCTACATATGGCCCAACTATATTGTAGGCCTTTAGCAGGCCGAAAGAGACAGCAGGCTTGTACTGGACCATGAAGACCATGGGCCGCTAAGAGGCCGAAAGTCAGGTCGTATTGTAAATGGCCCAACTGTGTTGTGGGCCTTTAGCAGGCCGAAAGAGAAACCGGGCTGGTATTGGACCATGAAGGGCATGGGCCATTAAAAGGCCAAAACTAAGGTCCGACTACAAATAGCCCAACTCATTTATGGTCCGTTAATAGGCCGAAAGGCACACAGGGCCGGGAATTGGCCCAACACTTAAATGGGTCGCTAAAAGGCCAAAACTCAGGTCCGACTATAAATGGCCCAACTGATTTATGGGCCGTCAACAGGCTAAAAGTGACACCGGGCCAGAAAATTGGCCCAACACTTAAATGGGCCACTAAAAGGCCGAAACTTAGGTCCGACAACAAATGGCCCATCAGATTTATGGGCCGTCAACAGGCTAAAAGACACATCGGGCCGGAAACTAGCCCAACATTTAAATGGGTCGCTAAAAGGCCGAAAGATGTACATCCTGAAAATTGGCCCATCCATTAAACGGGCCGTTAACAGGCCGAAATCTCATCGGGTCGATATTGAGCCCAGATATATAGCGGGCTGTTAACGGGCTCGAACTGACGATGGGCTGCAATGGTGTCAAATCTTTAACGGGCCGTTGACGGGCCGAATTGGCTCATCTCGTATGGGTCGTGGGCTTAAATGGACCTGACACAAGTAGGCCTTATATGGGCTGGCCTGCTGTTTTTACTGGGCCGGCCTTTTCACAGGAATGGGCCTCTGTTGGGCCGTGCCACATGTCGACGTATCATAGGCGTCTTCCGTCCAATGAGTGGATGACATTTGTCCCAACGGTGAGCCTACATGTGTTTCCTCCAGCCAATGATGATTTTACACGTGGAAAATCCCCATTGGTCGGGGCTGTTAACGGGTTATCGGATCCAAAACCCGACCCGATAGCTTAACGGCGTTCCGTTACGGTGGATGCCACATGTCGGTCACCCTTGACAAAAGCACTTCTGTGACGCGCGATTTATCGTCATGGAAGTGGACACTTCCGTGATGATAATTTTGGTAATGTCATGGAACACTTCTACGACAGCACATGTATGACTATCTTGATTCTATCATAAATTTGTCATGGATGTACATGCATGACAAAAAACGCGACCTACTGTGACAAACGTGTATCATCACAGAAGTGTATTTTTTTGTAGTGAAGCCTCGCGAGGCGGACGATGCCAAGACCCCCGAAGGAGGTGGCCCCCTCAGGAGGGCTCCTGAGGGGCGGAGAGTTCTATGCAAGTTATCTCATGAGGCTCAGCTAACGTGAGCCATTACGACCAAGGCCAGGCGGGAGCTAGGCGGGCGCCAGGTGGGTGCAGAGCGCAGGTTTCCTCTTTGGTGCAAGGGGGGCAAGCCACAGGCGCGGAGTCCCGAGGAATCAGCCAAAGGTTTCCATTCTGGTGAAACAAGACCAAGACTGCCAGGACGGCAGGACGGAGGTCATCATCGAGCCCACCGCAGCGTCACGACCAAAGGCTTTTCGCAAGCGAAGACTACTTTTGTCAGGATAGACTGTACTACTTGTCCCCTTTCAAATCCCGCCGTTGTGGGATCCCTTCCCGCTCATATTTGGGAAGAGGACCAAGGCCACTATATATAGGACATAGCCACCACCATAGAAGGGGACCTAAATCAGAACAAGTAGAACACCACACCAGCTCAAGAACACCTCACCTCCTGAGGCTTGTTCATCCACTGTACTAGTTCATCCATATCCCCTCGAGGCAATCCACCACACCACACTGGATTAGGGTATTACACCACAACGATAGGCCGAACCAGTATAAATCTCTGTGTCTTTATGTCCCTTTGACCTCGACGCGCTAGGCTAGGAGGATCACGAGTAGGCAGGCTGGGCAGGTTAAGATCTCTGCACGCACCCTAGAGTTCGAACCTCTCAAGGGTTGCCGGATCCCTAAATCCGACATTCCCTTTCAGTGGAGCTTCCAGGAAAGCCCCCTTTGATCATCTCAATATCGCCTATTTCATTATCTCTCTTGCTCGCATTATATTTTGCTACTGTAATTGACTGCTCCTATTTTGATGCATAACCTGCTATTTTTACCTACCTGCTTATCCTAAAGTGCTTTGTATAGGTTGTTTGGTGATCCGCCAGTGACCCCCATCTTGTCCTTGTTGCCCCTGCTTCATCATCGACGACTAGATCAATGTGATCGACGACCAAACCCAACACCTCACATCACACCGCACCCCTTTTGTTGCTTGACTCTATAGAGCTACTATCGAGTGTCGAGGGTGATACCTCGTAAAGCACTCCTGTTGATGACTCTGTAGTGTAGCTATTCGGTTGTGGTCATCGAGGGTGATTCCTCTCACCAGTCCTGATACGACTCTGTCGTGCAACACCTCAAGGGTGAACCTCGAGGGTGATTCCTCCTAAGTTCAACTTGACGATACATCAAGTGGATTCCCTCGAGGGTGGTTCCTCGGATTCCCCCTTGATGTTATGACACACGGTTACCTGGACTTTACTTGAGGCCATTGTTGAAGTCGGGTCAGCCCTGAGGGGTACCCACGAGTTGATGTGAAAGTCGGACGGGCCCGGAGAGCACCCGCGAGATAATTATGTGGCACGGTCGAGCATTCTAGGCCCTTGCCATAAGTCCAGGAGACGGGGCGAAGGGGTCACGTCGATCGTGAGTATCTGCTCGTCTTCGCAAGCTCCCAACGCACTAATGATTTGGATATTTGTTCTGAGTTGGCCTCTGGCCTTTACGCACTAACCACCATGCAGGAATAGTTATGGGCCTCGGCATCGTGGTATCAGCCGAAGCTTTGTCAGACGTCCAGTTCAGTATTGCGGCACGGTCGGATCATGTTGGCCGTCCGAGGCGGTGCTGGTATCCACCCTGCTCGCAACGACCCGGAGTGCAACGGGCGATGGTCCCAAGACCCCAGAGTGCTTAGGATGTAGACCGTCGGGGACCTCTCTGCTGAGCCTAGGTAGGGTTGTGACATGTTGATCTTCCGAGGCCGGGCATTGACTCAGAAAAGTGTGTCCGGCCAGAGTAATCAAGCGTGTTGGAAAAGGTGGTGCACCCCTGCAGGGAAGATTACCTATTAATAGCCTTGTCCACTGCAGCGGACGTTCAGACTTGTATCCTGATCTAATATAACTAGAAAGGAATACTTGATATATGTGATGGATATGTGGCTCCGGGATTGCTTTCTCGCAGGGAGTCGAGGAAGGATCTCTGGGCTCTAATTCTACAACATGTTTGTTAAATATAAACTATTATTATCTACTCTTCTAAATGCTGCAAGATGCTTGGAGCTACTTGAAGATGCTGGTCATCGATAGGCTAGGCCTTCCCCTCTATTCTGGCATTCTGTAGTTCAGTTATAGATACGTACCTTTCATTTGATACGAATGCATACTTAGCATAGATCTGATGCTTGCAAGTACTTCGGATGGATACTCACAGTTGCTTTGGTAACCCCTTTCCCCCTTCTTTCTTCTTTCTGGTTGTTGCAACCAGATGGTGGATCCCTAGAGCCAAATGCCACCGCTGACGAATGCTACTACGTGGAGACCACCGACGACCAGGAGTAGATAGGAGGTCCCAAGCAGGAGGCCTTACGTCTTTGATCATGTTGCTTTTGTACTAGCCTTCTTAAGGCATCCTTGTTTAACTTATGTCTGTACTCAGATATTGTTGCTTCCTCTGACTCTCTTGTGTATCAAGCATTTGTATTCGAGCCCTCGAGGCCCCTGGCTTGTAATATAAAGCTTATATTATTTTATTTGTGTCTAGATTTGTGTTGTGATATCTTCTCGTGAGTCCCTGATCTTGATCATACACATTTGCATGTATGATTAGTGTATGATCGAATCGGGGGCGTCACAAGCGGCCTGGCATAGGTTTTGGGATACCAAAAACGTCCGTCGTTTTGACCAACTATATTGCCGCTATAGTTATCCGTTGGGGTATCAAACGGAATCCAAATGCGATAAAATTTGGCAAGCGGTCTACCTACAATAAAACAAGACCGCACGCCAACTCTCAACCCATTCTGAGAACATTTTTATCCCACTTATAAACTAATATCAGAGGTGTCGCGGGCGCGTGCGAGTGTGGTTGGACTCAGAACAGACAACGGAGAGGACGGGAGAGGAGCGGCCACTATGAACGGATGCAAGTTTTGAAAAACATGCGGATGAAATGCATATGATAACATGGCAAGGTGCAACACGCAACTCTCTGTTGCCTCATTGCTTTACTTCGGTCCCACACAGATGATGCAATCGATGTCACCGAGATGAGGTTTTCCCTAAGCCCTTTCACATCGGTACCTCCGAGTTGTTCCTGTTGGTCCATCAAGATTCCTAATGTTCATATTTTTACACAGATCGATGCCAACGAGTTTCCTAAATCGGTGCCACAGAGATGGGTCAAAAGTGTGTAATGGTTGGATTTTGTGTGGAGGCTATATATACCCCTCCACCCCTTCTTCCTCATGGAGGAGAGCCCTCAGAACGTGCCTACACTTCCACCATTCATTTTCTGAGAGAAAACCACCTACTCATGTGTTGAGATCAAGGGATTCCATTCCTACCCATTTGAACCCTTATTTTTAGCCTTCCCCAAGTCACTTTCCACTCAAATCCTTCTTCCACCATAGCCAAATCTATGAGAGAGAGAGAGAGAGAGAGATTTGAGTGTTGGGGAGACTATCATTTGAAGCACAAGAGCAAGGAGTTCATCATCAACACACCCCTATTACCTTTTGGAGAGTGGTGTCTCCTAGATTGATTAGGTGTCACTTGGGAGCCTCTGACATGATGTGGAGTTGAACCAAGAAGTTTGTAAGGGCAAGGAGATCGCCTACTTCATGAAGATCTACCCGGGTGAGGCAAGTCCTTTGTGGGCGACGACCGTGGTGGGATAGACAAGAGGTTGCTTTTTCGTAGACCCTTCATGGGTGGAGCCCTCTATGGACTCACGCAGCTGTTAGCCTTTGTGGGTTGAAGTCTCCATCAACGTGGACGTACGATAACACCACCTATCAGAACCACGCCAAAAATCTCTGTGTCCCTATTGCGTTTCTTTCTCCGAACCCTTCCCTTTACTTACATGTGCAATGTTCTACATTCCACTACTATACTCTTTGACTTGCATGTGTAGAGTGTTACTTGACTTGTCATAATTGCTAAAATCTGCCCACTAAAATTGGGAGAAGGACGGATTTTTATTTGGTCAAGTAGTCTAATCACCTCCCCTCTAGACATACTTTCGATCCTGTACTCCTCTCTTATACTACTGCAAGATGATGGCTGCAAGAAGATGTAGTCTTCGATAGGATGAGCTGCTCCCCCCCCCCCTATTATGACATTTTTGCAGTATAGTCCAAACCCCATTCCTTTTATGCTGATGCATATCTAGTGTAGATCTAATGTAAGTCTTGAGAGTACTTCAGATGAGTACTCACGGTTGCTTTGCTCCCTTTTTCATTTGATCCGGTTGCTGCAATAGCTGGTAGCACCACGGATGCAGGTTTCCCCGACAGTGCCTACTACTTGGAGACCGACGACCGGGAGTAGTTCGGAGGTCCCAAGTAGGAGGCCTCGCCTTTCGATCTAGTGTCGGTGTTTTACTCAGCCTTCTTAAGGCAAAACTTGTCTAACTATGTGTGTACTCAGATATTATTTGCTTTGATGACTGATGTATTATGGGCCCTCATGCCCTGGCTTGTAATATAATGTTTTATGTTTAATTTGTGTCGTAGAGTTGTGTTGTGATATTGACGTGAGTCCCCATTCATGATCGCGCATGATGCGTGTATGGTTAGTATGTGAATATAAACGGGGGCGTCACAATAACCCATTACATTGTCTTCCTTGTCCAACATTAACTACTTGGTTGGAAATAATTAATGGGGGTTCATAATCATAAAATATGTACAAGATAGTATAATTTATATGTAAAATTTCCCTTCATTTATTATTCTTTCATGAATTGCATCAATGGCCAATGTTATGTTTGTTAACTTACATTTTACCAACTATACTTCTTTTATGTGAAGTCATTACTCCCCATGAGATTAGCATATGAACCTTTTATTATTGTTGTTGTGGTCTATGCAAGAGAATAAAAGTAAAGAAAGACTCAAGCTCATACTACTCTTCATTTTAACTACTGAAAGAGCGGTTCTGATGGGGCGACATGTGCCCCACGTCTCCTACGGTTTCCCACTTTGCGAGATGTGGGCGCATGGATTCAGGCATTATCATTATGATAGAGCGCAACTAGCGGGAGCCCTCATACAGTTTTCAAAAACCTAATTTATTTGAGAGGGGCGGGCATGTGATGCTTCATTCTCCAGGAGGCCCGTCGATAAGGCTTAAGCCGCATAGTTCCGACATCCTGAGCCCCCCGATCTGTGTTAGAGCCCGCGGGAGAATATCGTGCGCAAACCATCATTTAAGGAAAACTTTGTGAAAACCATGTTTGAAAGTTTCAAAAAATCTAAAAAATGTGGGAAGTTAAGAGGATGATGTTTTATTTTCATGTGAAATTTCAAGTTAAATACATTACGGAATGTGAGCTATGAACAAGATAAATTCAGTAATGAATAATGACGTTACTGTTTGGCACTATTCGATGTTGATTTTTTTTTCATAGCTCACATCTCGTAGTTTGTTTAAACTTGAAATTTTGCATGGCAATAGAATATCACCCACTTAACATCCCTTATTTTTTGAGATTTTTTAAAACTTCAAAACATCGCTTTTGCGTGGTTTTCACCGGTTTCTACGGAATGTTGGTTTTCATATGATATTCTTCTCGGAGCCCGCGCCGGCAGCTCCCTTAAAGCCCTCGTAGGAGTCAGGCCGGAACGAAATATTCGAAAAGCCAAGCTCCCAGAGGTACGTCTTGAAGACCAAGCGGAGCCCGCCAGAGATATACGGCCCCCGACATGCTCGAGGGCTACCGATTGTGTGGTACACCGGGGGTGGTTGTCTACAGGGAGCCCGACAGCAGGCATGCCCAAGGCCCAGAAGGCCCACCACGCGTCTGGCGACGAGAAGGAGCCGCGAGGAATAGACAGGCGCCAAAAGATCATCTTGAACCCGAAGCCAAGCTGGCGGGGCCCTAGACCGCATCTCCCTCTTTGTAAAACCCTTAGCCCCCATCGTGTATATAAGGTGGAGGCAGAGACTCTCATTCCCACCTACTCTCGTAGAATAGACTCTCGGTAGCACTATCGCACGAGGTATACCCACCGTGAATAACAGTAGCAAGCAGGACGTAGGGTATTACTCCTCACCGGAGGCCCAACACCACTCAAAATGTTCTTCAGTAACGAATAGAAGTGTAATTTTGCATATGAAGTGCATGTAAAATTATTCATTAATGAGCCGTCTAATGTACACACCCAATCTTGGTTTCCATAAAATCCAGGCATGGATGGATGGACGGAGTATGGGCCCACAGCTTCTCTCTCTATACCCAGAAAGTCTTGTTTTGGGAGAGAGAAAGGCAGATGGAGTTGTGTGGGAGAGCAGAGAGTCCAAGGAAATGCACCAGCAGAAACGCCCCTCTTTTCATCTCCTTCCCCCGCAAGCCTCCCAATAAAATCTCCACATATCTCCGACTTCCCCCGGCCGATCCTTCGCGGCAGGTTGTTTCACCCTAATCTCTCCACGATTCCTGGGATTCTCCATCGCAATCCCCTTCTCCAAGGTTGCTCCCGTCCCGATAGTGCTTTCTCTCTCTTCACTGCTAATTTTGCTTGCCCGTGTTGGGGAATCGTCCATCGGTTTAGATAGATCGGCTTACTCTCGTTGTTTCGATCGATTTCTTCGGTTCGTTATCCCCAAGGTTGGATTACTCGAGGCGGGTTTCCTTTGGTTCGTCTTCTTGGTGGGGATTGCGCCCTGTTTCCGTGGTGATCGGGGGTTTTTCTGGGGTTTTGCCATCTTAATCGGCCTTGGATTTTGAGATGATTGAGCGATGGGTGGACTCTTGATCCCCGACTCCCCTGCAGTTGATGACATTATTTATGATATTTGCATAATCCGCTCACGGATTTGGACCATCAGATGATGGAATTATGGGCTGGTTTGATTTCTTTCCCTGCTTAGTTCTGATTTAGGTATCCATGTGCATTGTTTGATGCCGTCTTTGTGGTGCTGTGAGGATCAAATCTCCGCACTATTCCTTCTGTTCGATTGCCAGATTTATGTCTAATTTAACAAATTCTTCTGTGCCCGTCCAAATCTTCTTGTGGTTTCTTGAACGCCTGCTGTCTTTGTGTAAAGCCTTTTTTTTATGTTCACATGTGGTTTTGCCTTTTCTTTATGTATGTCCTGCAGAGATTTTATGACCTCCGACTGTAACATGAAACTCCTGGTGTTGCAGGACCATTGCCGCTACCTGCATTGTGTGATTTGAGCCGTGTGTCATAGATCATCCTGTTCCTGGCATGGGGGAATCGCAGAGTATTCAGGATTGTTCCAAGTTTGGAGCTTTTGTTGACAGAATTCCTGGTGCTGAATTGGGCAATGTTGGTGACATGATGATCCACTACATGAGTGGTAGTACTTCACAGGCAGGGGGGGCTAAGATGAGAAGGCCATTGCCTTCTCCACCGTTCACAATGTATGATTCTGCGATGATTGGAAGCAATAAGAGTGTTGTGGAGTTTCCTAGTGATGGTCTACCCGACGAGCAGTTAGCATCTGCTTTTGGGGACATGAGCTTAAAGAATTATACAGCTGATTCTCTCACAAGTACCAGAGATTTTGTGCCAGTAAATGGGTACTATCCATCTGGCCCTGCAAATTATCACTCAGAGATTACGCCTCCAGATGTTACATTGAACCCGTCGCTTGTGCCTGCAATTGTTCAAGATGATTTGACGTTCTGTGCTGAACACGTTAATCAGAAACGAGACGAACTAACTGTTGGACAACAAGAACAAGCTTACAGATTTCCACCGCTCTTCGAGAATTTCCCAAGGGGCTCAGTGATGCACGACCTGGGTAGTTTTTCCAGTGCTCCTTACCACCAATCAGCTCTGTCAACTTCACCCATCGAGCAGCAGTTTTATCTGGATGTACAGTCTCAGCTGTATGCACCTTACGGCCAGCCATTTGATTCAAACATCATGTGGCAGCATGGTACAGAAACACCAAGATGCGCGATGCTGCAACCACATTATGTTTACCCACAGTTGCAACAGGTTGCTGGGTCAGATGTTTGTCGAAGTAGGAGACATCAACAGGCTGCAGCTTGCACTTCTGCAAACGGCACATCACATATTGAAACACCTAATATTCATCGACAGGGAATGGGAATTGAGGATCCTTACTCTAATGGTGCTGCCTTTCAGAAGAGAAATACCCAGCCGAACAGTTTTCATTGCACACTGTCTGCTGACAGTCCATGTGGCAGTAGTAACTTCCGTCAGCAAGTTGACAAGTTTTACTCTTTGTCTAATGGTTTCTCACGCCATCAGATTTCAGATAATATCAGCACTGTAAGTTATCCAGAAAAGCTGCGGATGAGGGCTGATGGGGTAAATTCAGTAAGTACCAAGAGTACTCCTGTAGATGGTTGCATTGGTAGGGATGGAAGAACTAGTAGTGCCCATAACCATCTTGATATTCATAGTAATTATTCCTTGCACCCCGACACACCAAACTCCCAGCTTCTGCCCTTGGTCATGAAACCACGTGAGCTGAATTATAATTCAGTTGACGAAGTTGCTGGGCGAATCTATATGTTGGCTAAGGATCAGAATGGCTGCCGCTTTCTGCAAAAAGTATTTGCTCAAGGCAGCCAAGAGGATGTCGAAAGAGTCTTTGCTGAAATAATTGATCATATTGGTGAACTTATGGTCGATCCATTTGGCAACTATTTAGTGCAGAAGCTGCTTGAAGGGTGCAGTGATGATCAACGGATGCGCATAATATGTGAAGTTACCAAAACGCCTGGAGATCTTATTGCAGTTTCTTGCAACATGCATGGGTATGAGCAAAAATCTGATCATTTGCTTTATTCTTATATAGTTATTGCTTCTATTTCATATCTTTTTGGAAAAAAATGTTCAGGACTCGTGCAGTGCAAAAGATAATTGAAACTGTAAATAATCCGGATCAAGTTTCTAAGGTTGTGTTTGCACTGAGTCCTGGAGCAATGCATTTGATGCTAGATCCTAATGGCAGTCATGTTGCAAACCGATGCCTGCAGAAACTGTTACCGGAGTCCAAAGCGGTATGTTCCTGCTAATCATCCGATTTAATTATGGAAATTTCTGTACCTTTTACACATTATATGCATTCAAGTTGTTTGTGTTAAACCCGCAAAAAAAAAAGATTGTTAGTGTTAAAGAATGTGTGTAGAATATTGCTTACTGGCACACAAGTTTCTAATTTTTACTCATCAGTCCTTTCTTAGGCTCTTTGCAATAATCTATTTTGCTTGACATAGTTAAATATCCACGCACTTTGCATCAGGAATTGATTTTTTTATCTATATAACTTATTATCATCTATGTTCTACTCTAACTTGTGAATGCTTTATAATTGCTGTAGTTCCTTCTTGATGCTGCTACATTGCACTATCTTGGACTAGCAACACATCAACAAGGCTGTTGTAGCATTCAAAAATGCATCGAACATTCAGATGATGAACAGAAGTTCAACTTGTTAAGCAATATTATATCCAGTGCTCTAACCCTTGCCGATGATCGATTTGGGTATGGCTCTTATCCTTAACTAGT
The DNA here is from genome assembly GCF_002162155.2 of Triticum dicoccoides. Lineage (NCBI taxonomy): Eukaryota > Viridiplantae > Streptophyta > Magnoliopsida > Poales > Poaceae > Triticum > Triticum dicoccoides. Next base: position 227,465,847 of record NC_041387.1, on the reverse strand, counting down.
ACTCCCTCTGTCCTGAAATATAGTGAGTGTTAGGTTTTGTAAAATTTGGCCAATCTTATAAAAAATGTTATCAACATCTAGGATACCAAATCAGTAGCATTAGATTCACCATAAATTTTAGTTTCATGTGGTATATATTTGGTATTGTAGATATAGATAATTTTCTCGATAAGCTTGGTCAAGGCTTGTAAAGCTTGAGTTCTGCGATGGAGGGACTAGTCTGAAGAGATAGATAACGTGACCATACCTTGCAGGAACTACGTTATTCAGTCAATTCTCAACCACGGCATTGAATGGGCGACATCGAAAATAGTTGATGAGCTGGAGGGTCACTTTGGGTATCTGTCAATTCAGAAATGTGGTAGCCATGTGGTGGAAAACTGTCTGAAGCGAGCGCCCCAGCACATGCGTGACAAAATCATCCAAGAACTTATCAACGATCCCAAGTTGCAGCATATTATGGTGGATCAGTACGGCAATTTTGTTATTCAAACAGCACTTGAACATTGCAAGGTAAAAAACGTTGATGCACCCCCAGCTAAAAAGCGTAAATTCTTATCAAGTATGTTTAATCATGCAGGGTCCGCTACATACCACCTTTGTCGAGGCTATTAGGCCACACGCTGCTGCAATGCAAAGCCACATGTATGGGAAAAGGGTTCTATCAAAAACATACCTCAAGAACAAGCAACACCGAGTTGGAGTTTTGTAGCCATCCGCGCTTGTACCAGAAAGAGCTCTGAATGTAGTAGCATGGATTTTGAGTCGCTCGACTAGTCTATGAGTCACAAAAATATGGTCGACTCAGCTTAGTGTTGACTCGCGACTCTAAGTCGCGACTAGTCACAACGCAGGCTCGACTTCTTCCGAGTCGCTGCCCCAGAGCGACTCGCATGACTCGAAAACCATGTGTAGTAGTATAATATTTCCAGATAAGAGGAAGCCTTTTTAGTGTATTTTTGCGCATGTATAGAATCTATATATATCTTATAATAACTGGTCAGCTGTATGCTTTGGTTTCTTGATCCGAAGGCCATGTAGTTCGCTAAATATGCCTAAAAAAATTCATTTGGTTGACTGTTATCATCTGCACAATTACTCTACAATCCTGGATGCAAGCTTCTCTGGTAGCTGAATTGAACAGTGTTACCAGGTTCAATTGAACTAGTTTATGTCACAATAACAGAAAAGCGGCGTTTAACAATCAATGCATGACTTAGGAAGAGATACAAAGACTTTGTTCCTCAGAGAATTCAACTTCCACAGAAAGAGCGCTCACAGCTGACTTAGCATAATGTTTCCAGCTGAACGGATAATGTAGAACATCGTGTTTCAACAAACAGCCAACTTAAAACTACATCCTAGAATCTGCCTCGTCCTCTGAAACCACGCCCTCCACCCCTGGGAGGTCCACGACCCCTTGGTGCACCTCTTCCACGGAATCCACCACGGCCACCAAATCCACCGCGACCAGCACCTCTTCCACCGCGACAACCACCTCTTGGAGTAGAGCCCCTGCATACAACAAGCAAAGCAAAAGACTATCAAACAACTAACAAGTTATCAAGCTGTAACTAGACGAATGCTGAACACTTTATTTGGTTTCTCATATGCATTTTCCACATGTACACTAATGGTACTCCCTTCGTTTCATACTAATGCTAGGATGCTGCTGATATTTTTTTATAGACTTGGTCAAACTTAACAAAGTTTTGACTTAGGAAAATCCTATAACCTCTTTCACAGAGACTGTCTGCAAGAGTTTTGACACTGCTGGTTTCAAGTTTGAAGAACGTAGTCATCAAACTTATCAATACACTACAAACTGAATAAGAGTTAGCCATGAAAAGACATGTTGCTAAGTTCCATATTCAAGACTGAAGAGTAAATAATGCAAAAAATATGACAAGTAAACAGATCATTACTTTGGCTGCGGCAGGAAGCGTGAAAGGGGCAGCAGCTTCATGGGATCAATGAAGAACTTGTCACCTTCATTGTAAGATGTTGCAATGACTCCCTCGAACATCTTGACCGAGAAATACTACAGACAATACAAAGGTTACAAGACATGCAGCATGATACTACAGACAACACAAACTAATAAGATATGCAGCATGAGCAGACCTAAAATTTAGAGCAATGATAACAACAGAGGTAAAAAACAATCAGGCAAGGCATTCAGTCATCTTAAAAGTTGCACCTAATTATTAAACACGCTACAGCATTGCCACACAGCCAAAACAAACATTTTCAACTGTACTAAATGGAGAATCAAACTCAGTTCTCACATGCCTTGAGATTCAAGACTCTAAATTTGAAGTGGTAAACTGCTATCTCCAACCGAGCAAAAAATCCTACCTAACAACAGATGGACCAGTTGGTCAAAACTTTGCGGGCACTATATTGATGATGAGGGGAAGGAAGCTCTTACTGATTCGTTGATGGGGCCGAAGATCTCGTCGACTTTGCCGATCTGGGTCTTGTTCTGGAGGTATATAGGCGCGTTGAAGTAGGGCACTTTCTCGTTCGTCAGCTTCGTTACCGCGTCCCCCTCGCAGGCGTGCAGGAACGTCGACACCTCTGCATAATAAACAAACAAAAAACAAGAGACGTCAAACTCACCGGGGCCTCGAAAAGAAGAGGGCTCGGACAGTTAGGACTTGAAAGAAACCACGCACCGACGACCTCGGCTGGAGGGCCCTCGTCGCGGAACCCGCCGCCGCCTCCACCGAAGCGGCCCCTGCCGCCGCCGCCTCCACCGAAGCGGCCACCTCGGTCGCCGCCGCGTCCGCGGAAACCTCCGCCGCCTCTAGGGGGCCGCATGG
>NC_041387.1:227429495-227462674 GCF_002162155.2 Triticum dicoccoides | reverse complement strand
CAGAAAACGCCAAAAGCGCTCAATCATGTCGTTGTCGCCTCGTCAGGATTAACTTTCGCACGCACGACCAACAACAACCCGAGCCTCGAAATCATGTTCGCGAGCTCCACCTCTCTCTGCTTAATCTTCCCATGGAATAGTTGGACCAACACGCGCGTAGCGACGGATCCTTTCTAGTCTTCCCCGGCTCCGTTGTCGTGTCGCCGCTGCTCGATCTCCTCCAGTCTTGGACACCGGCGGATTCCCTCGGGTTCTAAAGCTCCGAAATGACCCCTCGAATCTCCTGGCGCATCCTCGGGTATCCTCGCGTCCCCTAGAACCTCTACCCTGAGTGCCTGCTCCGGCGGCCGCTGTCGACGACCATGGCCTTGCTCCTGGACCTCTCCGAGCTTCCCGATTATGACACCCCCGGTTCAATCGTACGCTAATCATACACGCAAACGTGTACGATCAAGATCAGAGACTCACGGGAAGATATTACAACACAACTCTAAACACAAATTAAAATAATATAAGTTTTATATTACAAGCCAGCGGCTTCGAGGGCTCGAATACAAACGAGTCAGCGGAAGCAACAATATCTGACTACAGACATAAAGTTAAGCAAGATATGTCTTAAGAAGGCTAGCACAAACATCAATGATCGAAAAGGCAAGGCCTCCTGCCTAGGAGCCTCCAAACTACTCCTGGACGTCAGCGGCCTCCACGTAGTAGCAGGCTCTGCCGGGGTAGTAGTAGTCATCGGTAGTGGCATCTGGCTCCTGGGATCCATCATATGATAGCAACAACCGGAAAGAAGAAAGTAGGGGGGGGGAAGGTAGCAAAGCAACCGTGAGTACTCATCCAAAGTACTCGCAAGCAAGGATCTACACTACACATGCACTCGTATCAAAGGGAAATGGCTGTATATGTGGACTATACTACAGAATGCCAGAATAAAGGGGAAAGCCTAACCTATCGAAGACTAGCATCTTCAAGCATCTTGCAGCATTTAGAAGAGTACATAATAGCATATTATTAAGCAAGCATGTTGTAGTATTAACGCCCAGAGATCCTTTATCGACTCCCTGCGAGAAAGCAATCCCGGAGCCATCATATCCAATCCACATCTCAGCATCCAGTTCTAGTTGTAAAGATCGGGATACAACTCCAAGTCATCCTGTTACCGTTGTTAAGGCATGTCTCTCTCTATGTAGTTTTGGTGATTGATGACAACGCTTTTGTGGACTAATCGTGTGCATTGAGTATTTCAGATATTCATCCTTTGGCACGAGACGATTCCTTCCTCTCGGAGTTTTAAGTGAAGACGGTGTAGCTATTTCGTTTCAGTTTTGGTGGACTTGTTTCGTAGGAGTCACCGTACAATCAAGAGGGGGTCCGCATTGGTTAGGCTAGGATGGAATCAACACGTACACATCCTCTTTGCACCCACAGAGCCTTCCCTCATCGATGGAGTTTCATCCTTGCTTCCTATTTTTTTGTCCCAGCGGTAGTACCGCCCAAGAGCCATAGGCGACAGTACCGCTACGCAGCTGTAGTACTGCCTGGGGGCTCTCAGTCATAGTAACGATGCGGTTCTGGTCTCCTACCGCCTCGACTTGAGGGTGTTGCCTCTCGTGTCGGGTTTTGCGGCACTGGCAGCGGCAGTAGAGGCGGTAGTACCGCTCGCAAGCGGTAGTACCTCCCCTACCACTGCGGCTAGTACCGCCCTGGGTCCAGTTCCTGCTCCGCCTCTAGCCTTCCCAGTCTGCGTAGCAGTACCGCTGCCCACAGCGGTAGTGCCACCCGTTGCGGGGCTGATTGGGGGGTAGCGGTTGGATTGGTTCCCCCTTATAAAAGGAGGTCTTCTTCTCCAAAGTTGACATACCTCTTCCCCCAAGCTCCATTGATGCTCTAAGCTCCATTTTCGCCCAATCTCTCTGCCTAGCCAATCAAACTTGTTGATTCTCTAGGGATTGGTTAAGAAGACCTCGATCTATACTTCCACCAAGAGAAATTTGATTCCCCCCACTAATCCCTTGCGGAACTTGTTACTCTTGGGTGTTTGAGCACCCTAGACGGTTGAGGTCACCGCAGAGCCATAGTCCATTGTGGTGAAGCTTCGTGGTGTCGTTGGGAGCCTCCAATTCAGTCGTGGAGATTGCCCCAACTTGTTTGTAAAGGTTCGGTCGCCGACTCCAAGTGCACCAATAGTGGAATCACGGCATCTCGCATTGCGTGAGGGCGTGAGGAGAATGCGGTGGCCCTAGTGGCTTCTTGGGGAGCATTGTGCCCCCACACCCCTCCAATGGAGACATACTTCCCCTCAAAAGGAAGGAACTTCGGTAACACATCCTCGTCTCCATCGGTTCCGCTTTTGGTTATCTCTCACCTTTACTTGTGCAAGCTATATTGTGTTCTTTCCCTTGCTTGCTTGTGTGCTTATTGTTGTCGCATCATATAGGTTGCTCACCTAGTAGCATATCTAGACAACCTACTTTGATGCAAAGTTTAATTTGGTAAAGAAAAGCTAAAAATTGTTAGTTGCCTATTCACCCCCCTCTAGTCAACTACATCGATCCTTTCAATTGGTATCAGAGCCTCGTCTCTTTATTAAGAGCTTTACCATCCTAAGAGTATGGTTGACACCATAGACGGTGAGGAGGAGCACCCCGGTGTGAATCCTTCTTCGTCTACGGCCGATTGGGGATCCCCGGTCTCATGTGAGGAATTCAATGTGGCTTTGGACACATTGAAAACCTCCATGACGACCGAGGTCAAAGGCATGTTCAAAGAGTTCCTTGATGGTCTTAAATTATCCACCGCACCTTTGGAAGTGGTCGCTCCCACTAACAAGGTGGCGGATGCCAACTCCGATAAGGGGGAAGCTTCTAGTGATAAAGTTCCTTTGTCTAGTGGTAAAAGTGGAAACGGCATCTATGTCCATGTTGAACCACCTCTTACTTATGGAGGACCGGTTCCCTCCACTCATTTAAATCATGTGGGTTCTCCTCCTAAGATTGTGAAAAATGAGGATTTTGACTCTTGGGTCTATCGCTTTAAATGTCATTTAAACCATGTTAATACTAATATTTGGAGAATTATTGAGCAAGGTTTCTATCCGCATGACCCAAGCAACTTTACCCCGAGAGAAGCCGTGGATCATAAATTCAATGAGAATGCCCTCTTCATCATTCAAGACGCAATTCCATCCGAAGACATTGCACATCTCCGACCGTTCACCGTGGCCAAGGAAGCATGGCACCATGTTGTTTCTCTTTACAAGGGAAGCACAAGCATTCAACGCTCCAACTATGAAGTGGTGCAAGATGAAGCCGATGAGTTTGCAATGAATGAATGAAGATGAAGAACCTCGTGAGATTTACCGGAGATTAACCACTCTCGCGGTCTCTCTCCGAGATCTTGGGAGCAAGGATACAGATGATAATTGGATCAAGCGCAAATTCCTCAAGGCCATGATGCCTTACCACAAGGCCATGTCCTCCATCATCCGTCAAAGGTCGGACTCCCACACCTTGTCCTCAAGTGAAGTGTTGGATGAGTTTGTGGCGATGAGGATCTTGGACAAGACCGTCGACAATGCGGTGTTGCATTCTCAAATAGCAAAGAAGCCCAACCTTGCCTGGAAGGCCAAGGCTAGTGTAGAAGAAGAGGATGAAGAGGAAGATGAGGAGAGCAACCCGGAAGATACGAAATATGATTATCATGAGCACATGGCTCTTGCTTCAAGGCAATTTTGGAGCAAGAAGAACTCAAGGCCCAATTTCAACAAGAACAACTCAAGTGGCTTCAAGGGCAACCAACGTGTGAGAACATGTTACAATTGTGGCAATGTGAGCTATTTTGTTGTGGAGTTCCCTTACGAGAAGCGGGGAGACAATGGTGGCAAGCTCATCCGAAAAGACAAAGCTAAGTCCTTCCCTAACAAGAACAGCTTCACCAAAAAGACTCCGACCAAAGGGTTGGTGGCACAAGAAGAATACAATGAGGATGATGATGATGAAGATAGTGAAGCCATGGCCATGGCCTCTGTTGCCATTGCCACAACTCCACGGGTGTCTCTCTTCGATTCACCCAACGAGAACATCACCGCCAAGTGCCTCATGGACAAACCCACCAACAAGGTAACCCCCAACATCAAAACTACCATCATTACTAATCCTTCCTTGATGGATTGCATTGATGAAAGTGAGGGTCTAATGAGGAAGTAAATGAATTTGAGTCTTTTATGAGTAAGCTCAAGGGCAAATCCAAGAAGCACTTCGTTGCTCTCTTGGAACAACTTGGTGAAGCCAATGACATGATCGAGGCTCATGAAGAAACCATCTCTAAGATGGAAGGTCATAGTCCTGACTATGCCGACGAGATATCAGATCTCTCTAATGCACTTGAGGAAGAGTGTGTTCATTGTTTGACTCTTGAGGAGTCACACAACGATGACCATGCTAAATTAAAGAAATATCTTGATCATGCTCTTGTAGTATCTCGTGTGCTCGATTCCGAGAAGGCTAAACTTGGGGTTGACCATGCTAGACTCAAGGAGGAGTTTGATATACTTGACAAGGCTCACAAGGCCTTGAAGGGTGCTCATGCTAGCCTCCAGGAGTCTCATGATCAACTCCAAGTGAAGCTAACCAAGGAGAATCCTCATATGGTCTTAATTGATAATGCAAATGCTACTAACCCGTGTTGTGAGCATGTGCATCTTGTGGAGGAGAATGCCAAGTTGAAGGAGCAACTTGAGAAAGGCCTTGTCTCTTGCATACAAGGTGAGAAGAATATCAATGAACTTTTGAGCAATCAAAAGGAAGTTGTGGCCAAGGAGGGAGTTGGGTTCGCACCCAAGTCCAAGAACAAGAACAAGAATGACAAGACCAAACGACCTCCTCCTCTCAAGCAAACATTTGTGAAGGAGGGAAAGGGTGTTTCTAAGGAGAAGAAGAACAATGTGAAGGATGGTGATGTCAAAAAGGTCAATGCCACCCCTTCCAACAGAGGCGGCGACTTTAACCCTTCTTATGTGTTGTGCCGTGCGAGTGATGGGCATGTTTATGCTAAATTTGTTGGTTTTCCTTATGAGTACATTGAATTGTCTATTTGGGTTCCTAAGACCCTTGTTACTAACATCAAAGGATCCATTACACCATGGGTACCTAAAACCAAGCATTGATCTCTTGTAGGTGTTTGCTTCTGGTGGGGGATCATGGTTGCTCGATAGTGGAGCCACAAATCATATGACCAGAAGCAAGGACTTGGTGGTGGACGTGCACAAGATCCCATCTATGCCCACCAATGTCGAGTGGGGTGATGCCTTGTCTTCTAAGGTATTGGGTCTTCGCAAGGTTGTCATTTCTCATGATCTCACGATCGAGAAAGTCATGCTTGTTGAGTCCCTTGCATACAATTTACTTTCCATTCATCAACCTGCACTCATGGGTTTTGCCACATTCTTTGATATTGATACCGTGGCCCTCTTGTGGAGCAAGACTCTTAAAGTAGCCTTTGTTGGGCATGTCGAGAATGGTCTTTATGTGATTAACTTTCAGAGCGACCCACTAAGACCGTGACATGCCTAATGGCTAAAGTTGATGTGGGGTGGCTTTGGCATCGCCGTTTAGCCCATGTCAATATGATATCTTTGCAAAGTCTTCTCAAGGGGGACCATGTCCGTGGACTAACAAACATTAGCTTTGCCAAAGTTCGTGCTTGCAGTGCTTGTATCAAAGAAAAGATACATGAGAAAGCTCACCCTCCCATGACTATCATCTACTTGAAGAGACCCTTGGAGCTCCTTCACATGGATCTCTTTGGGCCTGCATACTTTGATAGTCTTGGGGTATAAAGTATTGCTTGGTGATTGTCGATGATTACTCAAGGTACACTAGGGTATATTTCTTCAAGAGGAAGAGTGAAACTCAACAAACTGTCATCGACTTTGCAAATGAAGCTTGATACGTCCATTTTGCATCATGCTTCTATATCAATATTTATTGCATTATGGGATGTTATTTCACGTTATGTCACAATACTTATGGCTATTCTCTCTTATTTTACAAGGTTTACATGAAGAGGGAGAATGCCGGCAGCTGGAATTTTGGGCTGGAAAAGGAGCAAATATTGGAGACCAATTCTGCGCAACTCCAAAAGTCATAAAACTCCACGGAATATCTTAAAATAAATAAAGAAAAATCGTCGCCAAAGATGAAGGCCAGTGGGCCCACACCCTGCTCACGAGGGTGCCCCCCTAGGGCGCGCCCCCCTACCACGTGGGCCCCCTGGTGGCTCTCCGACGCCCATCTTCTCCTATATGAAGTCTTTCGATGAGAAAAAAATAGGAGGCAACCTTTCGGGACGAAACTCCGCCGCCACGAGGCGGAACCTTGGCGGAGCCAATCTAGGGCTCCGGCAGAGCTGTTCTGCCGGGGACACTTCCCTCCGGGAGGGGGAAATCATCACCATCGTCATCACCAATGCTCCTCTCATCGGGAGAGGGCAATCTCCATCAACATCTTCACCAGAACCATCTCATCTCCAAACCCTAGTTCATCTCTTGTATCCAATTCTTGTCTCCAAGTCCGGGATTGGTGTTAGTGGGTTGCTAGTAGTGTTGATTACTCCTTGTAGTTGATGCTAGTTGGTTTATTTGGTGGAAGATCATATGTTCAGATCCTTTATGCATATTATTACCCCTCTGATTATGAACATGAATATGCTTTGTGAGCAGTTACATTTGTTCCTGAGGACAAGGGAGAAGTCTTGCTATTAGTAGTCATGTGAATTTGGTATTCGTTCAATATTTTGATAAGATGTATGTTGTCTAGCCTCTAGTGGTGTTATGTGAACGTCGATTACATAACACTTCACCATTATTTGGGCCTAGAGGAAGGCATTGGGAAGTAATAAGTAGATGATGGGTTGCTAGAGTGACAGAAGCTTCAACCCTAGTTTATGATTTGCTTTGTAAGGGGCTGATTTGGATCCATATGTTTCATCCTATGGTTAGGTTTACCTTAATACTTTTGTTGTAGTTGCAGATGCTTGCAATAGAGGTTAATCATAAGTGGGATGCTTGTTCAAGTAAGAACAGCACCCAAGAACCGGTCCACCCACATATCAAATTATCAAAGTACCGAATGCGAATCATATGAGCGTGATGAAAACTAGCTTGACGATATTCCCATGTGTCCTCGGGAGCGCTTTTCCTATTATAAGAGTTTATCCAGGCTTGTCCTTTGCTACAAAAAGGATTGGGCCATCTTGCTGCACTTTATTTACTTTTGTTACTTGTTGCTCGTTACAATTTATCTTATCACAAAACTATCTATTACCACTTATTTCAGTACTTGCAGAGAATACCTTGCTGAAAACCTCTTATCATTTCCTTCTGCTCCTCGTTGGGTTCGACACTCTTACTTATCGAGAGGACTACGATAGATCCCCTATACTTGTGGGTCATCGAGACTCTTTTCTGGCGCCGTTGTCGGGGAGTGAAGCGCCTTTGGTAGGTGGAATTTGGTAAGGAAAAATTTATATAGTGTGCTGAAATTTTATGTCACTTGTTACTATGGAAAGTAATTCTTTGAGGGGCTTGTTCGGGGTATCTTCACCTCGTCCAGTAGAGCAAAGAGTTTCTCATCAACCTACTGAGCCTACTGAACCTATTGAAAATGAAACTCCTTTTGAAATTCCTTCGGGTATGATGGAAAAACTTCTAGCTAACACTTTTACAGGAGATGGAACAAAGCATCCTGATGAACATCTACTCTATGTGGATGAAGTTTGTGGACTATTTAAGCTTGCAGGTATACCCGGTGATGTTGTTAAGAAGAAGGCCTTCCCTTTATCTTTGAAGGGAGACGCATTGACATGGTATAGGCTATGTGATGATATGAGATCATGGAATTATAAAAGATTGAAATTGGAATTTCATCAAAAGTATTACCCTATGCATCTTGTTCATCGTGATCGCAATTATATATATATAATTTTTGGCCTCGCAAAGGAGAAAGCATCGCTCAAGCTTGGGGGAGGCTTAAATCAATATTATATTCATGCCCCAATCATGAGCTCCCAAGATAAGTAATTATGCAAAGTTTTTATGCTCGGCTTTCTGATAACAATCGCACCATGCTCGATACTTCTTGTGCTGGCTATTTTATGATGAAGACTATTGAATTTAAATGGAATTTATTGGATAGAATTAAACGCAACTATGAAGATTGGGACCTCGACGAAGGTAAGGAGTCAGGTATGACACCTAAGTTTGATTGTGTTAAATCTTTTATGGATATTGATATTTTTCGTAAGTTTAGCACTAAATATGGACTTGACTCTGAGATAGTAGCTTCTTTCTGTGAATCTTTTGCTACCTATGTTGATCTCCCCAAGGAGAAGTGGTTTAAATATCATCCTCCCATAGAAGTAAAAGTAGCTGCACCTATTAAAGTTGAAGAAAAGACTATCACTTATAATGATCCTATTGTTCCCACTTCTTATGTTGAGAAACTGCCTTTCCCCGTTAGAATGAAGGATCATGCTAAAGCTTCAACTGTTGTTCGTAAAAGCAATATTAGAACTTATACACCTCCTGAGCAAGTCAAAGTAGAACCTAATATTGCTATTGTTAAAGATTTCTTGTCTGATAATATTGATGGGCATGTTATTCAATTCCGTGGTGAAACTGCTAGAATTGCTAAACCTTGTGTTAGAGATAAACATAGACCTGTGGTAGGTGTGCCTGTTATTTCTGTTAAAATAGGAGATCATTGTTATCATGGCTTATGTGATATGGGTGCTAGTGCTAGTGTAATACCCATTGACTTATACAAAGAAATTATGCATGATATTGCACCTGTTGAGTTAGAAGATATTGATGTTACAATTAAACTTGCCAATAGAGATACTATATCTGCAATGAGAATTGTTAGAGATGTTGAAGTCTTGTGTGGAAAAACCAAATATCCCGCTGATTTTATTGTTCTTGGTTCTCCACAAGATAGCTTTTGTCCCATTATATTTGGTAGACCCTTCTTGAATACTGTTAATGCTAAGATAGACTGCGAAAAGAATGTTGTTACTATTGGCTTGGATGATATGGTTCATGATTTTAATTTCTCTAAATTTAGTAAACAACATCGTGAGGAAGAATTGCCTAGTAAAGATGAAATCATTGATCTTGCTTCTATTGCCGTACCTCCTAGTGATCCTTTAGAACACTATTTGCTAGACCATGAAAATGATATGTTCATGAATGAAAGAAGGGAAATAGATGAAGTATTCTTTAAACAGGAGCCTATTCTGCAACACAATTTGCCTATTGAAATCCTAGGGGATCCTCCTCCACCCAAGGGTGATCCCGTGTTTGAGCTTAAACCGTTGCCTGATAATCTTCAATATGCTTATCTTGATGAAAAGAAAATATATCCTGTCATTATTAGTGCTAACCTTTCAGAGCATGAAGAAGAAAGATTATTGACAACTCTGAAGAAGCACCGTGCCGCTATTGGATATACTCTTGATGATCTTAAGGGCATCAGTCCCACTCTGTGTCAACATAAAATAAATTTGGAAGCGGATGCCAAACTAGTTCGTGATCCTGAACGACGTTTGAATCCTAAAATGAAAGAAGTGGTAAGAAAAGAAATACTCAAGCTTCTGGAGGCAGGTATAATTTATCCCGTTGCTGATAGTCAGTGGGTAAGTCATGTCCATTGTGTCCTTAAGAAGGGAGGTATTACTGTTGTCCCTAATGATAAAGATGAATTGATTCCGCAAAGAATTATCATAGGTTATAGGATGGTAATTGATTTTCGCAAATTAAATAAGGCTACTAAGAAAGATCATTACCCCTTACCTTTTATTGATCAAATGCTAGAAAGATTATGCAAACATACACATTATTGCTTTCTAGATGGTTATTCTGGTTTCTCTCAAATACTTGTGTCGGCTAGAGATCAGTCAAATACTACTTTTACATGCCCTTTTGGTACTTTTGCTTATAGACGTATGCCTTTCGGTTTATGTAATGCACCCGCTACCTTTCAAATATGCATGATGGCTATATTCTCTGACTTTTGCGAAAAAAACTGTGAGGTTTTCATGGACGATTTTTCCGTCTATGGTTCCTCTTTTGATGATTGCTTCAGCAATCTTGATCGAGTTTTGCAGAGATGTGAAGAAACTAATCTTGTCTTGAATTGGGAAAAGTGCCACTTTATGGTTAATGAAGGTATTGTCTTGGGGCACAAATTTTCTGAAAGAGGTATTGAGGTTGATAAAGCCAAGGTTGATGCTATTGAAAAGATGCCATGTCCCAAGGACATTAAAGGTATAAGAAGTTTCCTTGGTCATGCCGGATTTTATAGGAGGTTCATTAAGGACTTCTCAAAAATTTCTCGGCCTCTGACTAACCTACTACAAAAAGATGTACCATTTGTCTTTGATGATGATTGTGTAGAAGCATTTGAAATACTTAAGAAAGCATTAGTCTCTGCACTTGTTATTCAGCCACCTGATTGGAATTTACCCTTTGAAGTTATGTGTGATGCTAGTGATTACGCTGTAGGTGTTGTTCTAGGGCAAAGAGTTGATAAGAAATTAAATGTTATCCATTATGCTAGTAAGACTCTAGACAATGCTCAAAGAAATTATGCTACTAGTGAAAAGGAACTTTTAGCAGTTGTATTTGCTTGTGATAAATTCAGACCCTATATTGTTGATTCTAAAGTAACTATTCACACTGATCATGCTGCTATTAAATATCTTATGGAAAAGAAAGATGCACAACCTAGACTTATTAGATGGGTTCTCTTGTTGCAAGAATTTGATTTGCATATTGTTGATAGAAAAGGAGCTGAGAACCCCGTTGCAGATAACTTATCTAGGTTAGAGAATGTTCTTGATGACCCACTACCTATTGATGATAGCTTTCCTGATGAATAATTAAATGTCATAAGCACTTCTCGTAGCACTCCATGGTATGCTGATTATGCTAATTATATTGTTGCTAAATTTATACCACCTAGCTTCACATACCAACAAAAGAAAAAGTTTTTCTATGATTTGAGACATTACTTTTGGGATGACCTACATCTTTATAAAGAAGGAGTAGATGGTGTTATTAGACGTTGTGTACCCGAGCATGAATAGGAACAGATCCTACGCAAGTGTCACTCCGAAGCTTATGGAGGACACCACGCTGGAGATAGAACTGCACATAAGGTATTGCAATCCGGTTTTTATTGGCCTACTCTTTTCAAGGATGCCCGTAAGTTTGTTTTGTCTTGCTATGAATGTCAAAGAATTGGTAATATTAGTAGACGTCAAGAAATGCCTATGAATTATTCGCTTGTTATTGAACCATTTGATGTTTGGGGCTTTGATTATATGGGACCTTTTCCTGCCTCTAATGGATATACACATATTTTAGTTGCTGTTGATTACGTTACTAAGTGGGTAGAAGCTATTCCAACTAGTAGTGCTGATCATAACACTTCTATTAAAATGCTTAAGGAAGTTATTTTTCCGAGGTTTGGAGTCCCTAGATATTTAATGACTGATGGTGGTTCACATTTTATTCATGGTGCTTTCCGTAAAATGCTCGCTAAATATGACGTTAATCATAGAATTGCATCTCCATATCACCCACAGTCTAGTGGTCAAGTAGAATTGAGCAATAGAGAGCTCAAATTAATTTTGCAAAAGACTGTCAGTAGGTCTAGAAAGAATTGGTCCAAGAAACTGAATGACGCATTATAGGCCTATAGAACTTCATATAAGAGTCCTATGGGTATGTCTCCGTATAAAATGGTTTATGGAAAAGCATGTCACCTACCTCTCGAACTAGAACATAAGGCATATTGGGCTATTAAAGAGCTTAACTATGATTTCAAACTTGCCGGTGAGAAGAGGTTATTTGATATTAGCTCACTTGATGAATGGAGAACCCAAGCTTATGAAAATGCCAAGTTGTTTAAAGAAAAAGTTAAAAGATGGCATGACAAAAGGATACAAAAGCGTGAGTTTAATGTAGGTGATTATGTATTGCTATACAACTCTCGTTTAAGATTTTTTGCAGGAAAACTTCTCTCTAAATGGGAAGGTCCCTACGTTATCGAGGAGGTCTATCGTTCTGGTGCCATAAAAATCAACAACTTCGAAGGCACAAATCCGAAGGTGGTAAACGGTCAAAGGATCAAACACTATATCTCAGGTAATCCTATAAATGCTGAAACCAATATTATTGAAACTGTAACCCCGGAGGAATACATAAGGGACACTTTCTAGACCGTTCCAGACTCCGAAAAGGAATAGATATGTGGTACGGTAAGTAAACCGACTCCAAAACAATTTTTAAGGCAATATTTCTACGTTTTGGAATATTTAGAAAAATAGAAAAATAAGTGGCAGTCCAGGAAGGACACGAGGCCTCCACGAGGGTGGAGGGCGCGCCCCCTACCTCGTGATCTCCTCGTGTGCCCTCCGAACTCCGTTTTCTTGCACGGTGCGTATTTAGGTCGGTAAAAATTCATTATATATACTCCCGAAGGTTTTGACTCTCGTATCACGCAAATGTCCTCTATTTTCGTTGAGAGCTGTTCCTATTGCAGATTTAGAACAAGATGTCGTCCCAAGATTCGGAGGGACATAGCTACATGGCTGATTATATTGCAAACCCAAAAGTATATGGGGATGTGGAACATTACGGCTGGACCACGGAGGAAGAAGAAGACTATGATCCAAAGAGGAAGGAAGAAACAAGCTCCGATGAAGAGGACGATCCACTACCTCAACCTGGTAATATGCATGTGGAGTTCAAGAAGTGAAGCCTCCCTAAGGTCCAATCTACCCCACCTCGTTTTTCGCAGGACATCAACGCAACACTATGCAAAAAGATAATGAAACTTGAGCTCGAGAATGAGGATCTGAGGGAGTAAAATTTTAGCCTCAGACGCAAGCTTGAGAAGAAAAATGCAACAACTCCATCATGAACAACTCCTACTTCACCACCCCCGAAGACATAATCACATGGGTATGGGCACTCCCCTTGGCAACTGCCAAGCTTGGGGGAGGTGCCCTGGTATTGTATCATCATCACAACTCCTATCTTTACCGTTTTTTAGTTCGATCCTTTTAGTAGTATCTTGATTTAGTAGAATAAAGTCATGGCATGATCTAATTTTGAGTTTTGCTTTATGATCCTTCTTTGTAATCGAGTCCGTGAGCTATATAATAAAGATTAGTGTTGAGTAAAGGGCTTGATTATTTTGCCATGATCTTGGGTAAATAGAAATAAGAAAAAGAATAAAAAGAATCAAAGAGTCCATATTGATCTTATTGAAAGTCATGACTTCACATAGAAAGAGTATGATGATTAAAGGTTGTTGGGAGCTGGCAAATATAGCTTTGGTCATCGTTGCAATTAATATGAAGTAATAAGGAATGACAGGTTTCACATATAGATATATTATCATTGACATCTTTTATGATGGGGAGCACTCATTAAAATATGACATGTTAAAGAGTTGAGCTTGGACAAGGAAGACAACATAATGAGTCACGTTTTCTTACATCTGAGATAAAGTATGTTGTCATGGATCCTCTAACGTGTTGAGCTTTCCTTTCCCCCTCATGCTAGCCAAATTCCCAGCACCAAGTAGAAATTCTACTTGTGCTTCCAAATACCCTTAAACTAGTTTTGCCATGAGAGTCCACCATATTTACCTATGGATTGAGTAAGATCCTTCAAGTAAGTTGTCATCGGTGCAAGCAATAAAAATTGCTCTCTAAATATGCATGACTTATTAGTGCGGAGAAAATAAACTTTGTATGGACTTGTTGTGGACGTAATAAAAGCGACGGACTGCATAATAAAGGTCCACATACAAGGGGCAATATAAAGTGACGTTCTTTTGCATTAAGATTTTGTGCATCAACCCTAAACGCACATGACAACCTCTGCTTCCCTCTGCGAAGGGCCTATCTTTTATTATTATCCTCTACCTTATGCAAGAGTCACGGTGATCTTCACCTTTCCTTTTTCATTTTATCCTTTGGCAAGCTCAGCATGTTGGAAAGAACATGATATATATATATATATATAATTGGATGTAGGGGAGCATGAATTATTATTGTTGACATTACCCTTGAGGTAAAAGGTTGTGGGGCAAAACTATAAGCCCCTATCTTTCTCTGTGTCCGATTAAAACTCCGTAACCACAAGTATTGCATGAGTGTTAGCAATTATGAAGGACTAAGTGATAGTTGAGTATGTGGACTTGCTTTTAAGCTCTGACATAGACTCTTTCCGATGTTATGATAAATTGCAATTGCTTCAATGACTGAGGTTATAATTTGTTGGTGCTCAATAAGGTTTCTAATTCATACTTTTGCACTGTGAAAAGATCATCACTTGAACATAAGTAATCATATGACAAAATCTATATATGTTGCTGTTATGGAAATAATCATGATGCCTTTATGTCCGTATTTTATTTTTTATCGACGCCTCTACCTCTAAACATGAGGACATATTTATTGTTATCGGCTTTTCGCTTGGGGACAAGCGAGGTCTAAGCTTGGGGGAGTTGACATGTCCATTTTGCATCATGGTTTTATATCAATATTTATTGCATTATGGGCTGTTATTTCACGTTATGTCACAATACTTATGGCTATTCTCTCTTATTTTACAAGGTTTACATGAAGAGGGAGAATGCCGGCAGCTGGAATTCTGGGTTGGAAAAGGAGCAAATATTGGAGACCAATTCTGCGCAACTCCAAAAGTCCTGAAACTCCACGGAATATCTTAAAATAATAAAGAAAAATCGTCACCAAAGATGAAGGCCAGTGGGCCCACACCCTGCTCACGAGGGTGGGCCCCCCTGGGGCGCGCCCCCTACCTCGTGGGCCCCCTGGTGGCTCTCCAACGCCCATCTTCTCCTATATGAAGTCTTTCGATGAGAAAAAAATAGGAGGCAACCTTTCGGGACGAAACTCCACCGCCAAGAGGCCGAACCTTGGCGGAAGCAATCTAGGGCTCTGGCAGAGCTGTTTTGCCGGGAACACCTCCCTCCGGGAGGGGGAAATCATCGCCATCGTCATCACCAACGCTCCTCTCATAGGGAGAGGGCAATCTCCATCAACATCTTCACCAACACCATCTCATCTCCAAACCCTAGTTCATCTCTTGTATCCAATTCTTGTCTCCAAGTCTGGGATTGGTGCTAGTGGGTTGCTAGTAGTGTTGATTACTCCTTGTTGATGCTAGTTGGTTTATTTGGTGGAAGATCATATGTTCAGATCCTTTATGCATATTCCTCTGATTATGAACATGAATATGCTTTGTGAGTAGTTACGTTTGTTCCTGAGGACAAGGGAGAAGTCTTGCTATTAGTAGTCATGTGAATTTGGTATTCGTTCGATATTTTCATAAGATGTATGTTGTCAAGCCTCTAGTGGTGTTATGTGAACGTCAACTACATAACACTTCACCATTATTTGGGCCTAGAGGAAGGCATTGGGAAGTAATAAGTAGATGATGGGTTGCTAGAGTGACAGAAGCTTAAACCCTAGTTTATGCGTTGCTTCATAAGGGGCTGATTTGGATCCATATGTTTCATGCTATGGTTAGGTTTACCTTAATACTTTTGTTGTAGTTGCGGATGCTTGCAATAGAGGTTAATCATAAGTGGGATGCTTGTTCAAGTAAGAACAACACCCAAGCACCGGTCCACCCACATATCAAATTATCAAAGTACCGAACGCGAATCATATGAGCGTGATGAAAACTAGCTTGACGATATTCCCATGTGTCCTCGGGAGCGCTTTTCCTATTATAAGAGTTTGTCCAGGCTTGTCCTTTGCTACAAAAAGGATTGGGCCATCTTGCTGCACTTTATTTACTTTTGTTACTTGTTGCTCGTTACAATTTATCTTATCACAAAACTATCTGTTACCACTTATTTCAGTACTTGCAGAGAATACCTTGCTGAAAACCGCTTATCATTTCCTTCTGCTCCTTATTGGGTTCGACACTCTTACTTATCGAAAGGACTACGATAGATCCCCTATACTTGTGGGTCATCAAATCTCAAGGTCAACACGATGTAAAGATCTTGACAATAAGAAGTGACAATGGCACCGAGTTCAAGAACTACACTTTGGATGAGTTTCTTAGTGATGAGGGGTTCAAGCATCAATATTCCGCACCATACACCCCTCAACAATGGTGTAGCGGAGAGGAAGAACCGGATGTTGATGGATGCGGCAAGGATCATGATGGAGGAGTTCAAGTCCCCTTACAACTTTTGGGCCGAAGCCATCAACACTGCGTGTCATGCATCCAATCGGCTCTATCTCCGCAAAGGCTTGAACAAAACTCCATATGAAATACTCACCGGTAACAAGCCCAACCTCAAGTACTTCTTGGTGTTCGGTTGTAAGTGTTTCATTCTCAAGAAAGGTGTTCGTTTGTCTAAATTTGAGGCTAGAGCTCATGAGGGCATATTTGTTGGTTATGCTACAATCTCTCATGCTTACCATGTCCTCAACAAGTCCACGGGACTCATTGAGGAGACGTGTAACATGGAGTTTGACGAGAATAACGGCTCCCAAGTGGAGAAAAGTGGTACTTGTGATGTAGGTGATGAAATTCCTCCCCAAGCCATAAGAAGAATGGGTGTTGATCATATCCTACCCACTGAGGAACCCCTTGTGGCCGAAGGAGAAGGACAATGCTCCACTCAAATGGAGCCATCACCAACCCAAGACCCACACGCTTCCGAAGAACAAAGTGAAGGCCCTGAACCAAGTGAACAAGATCAAGGGCAAGATCAACCTCAAGATGTTGGTGAGCCACCAACTGATGCCCAAGGTCGAGTTCTCCCTTCCGAGCAAGTTCATGATCAAGAGCAAGCTCAAGATCAAGAACAAGCTCAATACGATGCTCAAGATGATCAAGTTTCCGCTCCTCTTCTCACGCCTAAGTAGGAATTGGAGCGTCGTGCCGCTAAGATTGCATCCAAGCTCACAACCAAAGGTCATCTCATGAAGAATGTGCTTGGAAGCCTAAGAAAGGGGGTAAGCACTCGTATACAATTAGCAAACTATTGTGAACATCACGCGTTTGTTTGTTGTGTCGAACCCCAAAAGGTCTATGAAGCGCTCGAGGATCCGGATTGGCTCAATGCCATGCATGAAGAACTTAACAACTTCGAGCACAACCAGGTGTGGAGATTGGTGCCAAGGCAAACAGGGAATCATAATGTCATTGGAACCAAGTGGATATTCAAGAACAAGCAAGATGCTCATCAGATCATTGTTCACAACAAGGCTCGTTTGGTGGCACAAGGCTACTCCCAAGTCGAGGGTATCGACTACAGTGAAATCTTTGCTCCCGTTGCTCGCCTTGAATCTATTTATTTTTTGATTGCTTATGCTTCTCATCATAACTTCAAGTTGCAACAAATGGATGTGAAGAGTGCTTTTCTTAATGGTCCTATTAATGAGTTGGTGTATGTCAAACAAACCCTGGGAATCTGTCATGCCCCGAGACTGATGCTCCAGTTGTCTTCCATTTTTTTTGTTGTTGCCATGATTGTCATAATAAAGTGTTGCATCATCATGCCTATGTTATTTGTTTTTCTCACTTTGTGCTTTCCATCTTCATGTATGTTGCCATATGCATTTGCATCCATCATGTTCATGATTGCTTGCTTGCTCGTGATGTTTGTTTTATTATTATTATTTGCGTCATGCATTCGTCTCCTTATGGTTTTTGTGCTTGTTTTCTTTTACTTGTTCATGTGCATTGTGAGATTCATCCTGTTACTTTACTTGCTCTATGTATGTGTTGATATTCCTACCACTTGTTTCCTCTCTCAACCTATCAATGCACCATCTTCTCCTCCTTCCATATTCTTTCTTTCATTGTTGCAAGTGACATTTTCTCCTCCATAAATGTCCAATATTTTCCTATAAATATTAGACCATGTCCTAAACCTCTCTGTCCAAATTCATGATATTTTAAGTTTATTTGGTTGGCTTCAAAAATGGCTCAAGTTTGAATCTAATTCAAACTCGAATTATTTTTTTATCTCTAAAAATTGCCAAATCACTTTTATCAAATAGTACATAAATCCAGGAGCCCAGGAATATTTTTTACTTCCTCCTTATTCTTCTCCACACAACCTGGTCTTTTCCCTTCTTCTATTTGTTTATTTATAAATTAACAGAGATTGGAAAGAAACGGGAGAAGGGTTTTACCTGGACTCCATCCCTCTAGCATCGGTTCCATGAGCATCATCCTCCAGCCCACTAGTGCGGGTCCCCAGCCCGCTCACCACCTCGCGGCCTCCCTCCTCCTGGTAAAATTCCCACGATGGCACTGTTTTCACTTCGCCGGGCCCGCCTGCCAGCCTCACCAGTCCGCTCCTTTCTTCCACCTTGATCGTTCTCTTTCTCTTTCTCTTTCTCTCTCTCTCTCAGTAACTCGCATAGCAGAGCGAGGCACATGGACATGGTGGCTGAGCCAGCCGCGCCCGCACACCTATTTAACCCCTCTTGGCGTCTGAGCCCACCTAGGGTTTCCCTCTTTCCCTCTCGCCGCCGCCACCTCTTTCCCTTCCCCCTGCTTCTTCTTCCTCAAATCAGAGCACCGAGAGCAGACAGATAAACCATCGACATCCGTCGTTGTTCTAGTGGCCGAAGGGCCTCAAGCTCGTCTTCGACATGTCCTCCTGCACCCCGTCTTCGTCCCCGACCGATTCTGATGGGTGGCTGGACTTGATCGCCTCCACACCGTCATCCACGTCCACGCCTTCGTCTTCTTCCTCTGCCTCCTCTATGTCATGAACACCGGCGACCAGCGCATCCTCCGACCGTCGTCGACCTCGTTCGACTCTAGTAGCACCCCCATGGTGCGGCCCCGCTCCTCCCCATCTCTCTCTCCGGTTCAATTCTGTCGTCATAGTCGTCTTCCCGAGTTGCCGATTCCATATCAGCCATGGACGAGTTTCAGAATCTCACCTCGCCTGCTCCTGCACACTCCCGCACGCGCTCGATCCTCTCTGTTCGCGCTCGCACACGCAAGACCGAAGCATGCACGCGCAGCAGCCGCGGAACACCACCGTGCGGCTTCAGTCATTGTCTTCCCCATGTCCGAGATGGGATCTTGCTCATGCCCACCTCACTCGCGCGCACACCCACCAGCGCCAGCGCACGCACGAATGCTTCCGCCTACTGAATCATGTATGCCATGGCCTTGATCTCTGAGTTTTGTGCATGCGAGCACCTACACTCAGTGCCTCCACACATGCACGCGCATGCCCCGGCGTTGCTTCATGGTTCGCGTAGCAGGCTAGCAACACCCTCCACCTATTTCCGCACCCCCGCCGCTTCTCTGTTGCTGCAGAGGCCGCCGCCTTTGGTCGCTGCAGTCGACGCCGGTTGCCCCGTGCAGCCATGGCCAAGCTCGACCTGCTGTAAGGTAGCTCAATAGACCCAGGGAGCTTTTTGTACCACAAACACTCGGTCAGGCCAGCCGGTCAGCGCTCTGCTCCTCTATGCAGGAGGTCGTGGGATCAAAGTCCCAGCCGGCCCCCATTTTGCTCTGTTTCCTTTTATTTTGCTCACTCACACTCATCCATTCCGGGTCAGATCTGTCTTGGGCCTTGCACAGTGCGTTGCATTCGGCCCGCTGATGTTTTTTTTTCATTCTGTGATTTTGTCATATATCCAGGGCATGCATATTTACAAGAATGCCATCATTTTGAATTGCATACAACTAAATATCCATGCATCCAAATAAAACATGTCATATATGCATCTTGCTCAGCTGTTCAAGTTCTTTAACAATATGCAACTTTCATCCCTGTTAAAAAAGTTTAAAATTGTTGTTTGTAATACTTTGCACAAATGTCATGTTAAAATGGTTTATTTCATAACTAAATAACCGTAGCTTGGTTTTAAATAAAATTTATATGTAAATGGGGTGGAAAAATGCCTAGTTTAACATGGTGCACTTTATTTTCCTATTTAACAACAATAAAATATGTTTTAGGGCAAAACAGTAGCAAATTCATAAATTGCATATGAGGATTTTTCGGAATTGTTGTTTGTGTTTCCGGCCTCATATAAACTTGCCTAAATAGTTAGTTTACTTTTGCTTCACCTCTTGCCATGTTTAACAACATTTGATATTGATGAGTACCTAAACAAGAGTGAACTAAATGATTGTTGTGAAGTTCCGTCAATATGCAACTCGATGCATATTGAGCTCCACTTAATTTGTAGTATTGTTTGTTACACTTTGCCATGCCTCATTAAACTAGACATGCATCATACTTGTTTGTGCATCATGCCATGCTTATGTGATGGTTGTTTACCATGTTGTTTGCTTCTTTCCGGTTGCGCTTCTCCTTGATAGTTCCGATTACATTGCGATTGTGAGGATTCGTTCGACTACGTTGGTTCGACTACTTCATGGACTCGTTCTACTTCCTAGCGGGATTTCAGGCAAGATGACGTCACCTTGGATCTCATTACTATCATTGCTATGCTAGTTGCTTTGTTCTATCGCTATGCTGCGCTACCTATCATTTGGTCTTCAAGCCCCCCAAATTGCCATGTCAGCCTCTAACCTTTTTCACCCTTTCTAGCAAACCATTGCTTGGCTATGTTACCGCTTTGCTCAGCCCCTCTTATAGCGTTGTTAGTTGCAGGTGAAGTTGAAGATTGTTCCATGAGGGACAAGATTATGTTGGGATATCACAATATCTCTTAATTAATTAATGCACCTATAGACTTGGTAAAGGGTGGAAGGCTCGGCTTTATGCCTGGTGTTTTGTTCCACTCTTGCCGCCCTAGTTTCCGTCATACCGGTGTTATGTTCCTTGATTTTGCATTCCTTACGTGGTTGGGTGATTTATGGGACCCCCTTGACAGTTCGCTTTGAATAAAACTCCTCCAGCAAGGCCCAACCTTGGTTTTACCATTTGCCTACCTAAGACTTTTTCCCTTGGGTTTCCGGAGCCCGAGGGTCATCTTTATTTAACCCCCCCGGGCCAGTGCTCCTTCGAGTGTTGGTCCGAACCGAGTAGACTGCGGGGCCACCTCGGGGAAACTTGAGGGCTGGTTTTACTCGTAGGATGTCTCATCCGGTGTGCCCTGAGAACGAGATATGTGCAGCTCCTATCGGGATTTGTCGACACATCGGGCGGCTTTGCTGGTCTTTTTTTACCATTGTCGAAATGTCTTGTAAACCGGGATTCCGGGACTGATTGGGTCTTCCTAGGAGAAGGAATATCCTTCATTGATCGTGAGAGCTTGTGATGGGCTAAGTTGGGACACCCCTGCAGGGTATAAACTTTCAAGAGCTATGCCCGCGGTTATGTGGTAGATGGGAATTTGTTAATATCCGGTTGTAGAGAACTTGACACCAGATTCGAACTAAAACACATCAACCGCGTGTGTAGCCGTGATGGTCTCTTTTCGGCGGAGTCCGGGAAGTGAACACGATTTTTGGGTTATGTTTGACGTAAGTAGGAGTTCAGGATCACTTCTTGATCATTGGTAGCTTCACGACCGTTTTGTTGCTTCTCTTCTCGCTCTTATTTGTGTATGTTAGCCACCATATATGCTTAGTCACTGCTGCAACCTCACCACTTATCCATTCCATACCCATTAAGCTTTGCTAGTCTTGATACCCATGGTAATGGGATTGCTGAGTCCTCGTGGCTCACAGATTACTACAACAACAGTTGCAGGTACATGTATTGCGATGATCATGACGCAAGAGCGATGTTACTTGTTTTGGAGTTCTTCTTCTGCTTCTTCTTCGATTAGGGGATAGGTTCCAGGTTGGCAGCCTGGGCTAGCAGGGTGGATGTCATTTGAGCTTCTGTTTGTGTTTCCTCCGTAGTTGGATGTTGATCTTATGTATGATGATGTTGTATTCATGTGGCATTGTTTGCCTCTTGTATGTATCCCCAACTATTATGTAATGGTACGATGTAATGATATCCACCTTGCAAAAGCATCTTCAATATGCGCTTCTATCCTTAGTGGGACCTTCGAGTTCCTTTAGGATAGGGTCGCATATTGGGCGTGACAAGTTGGTATCAGAGCCAGGTTCCGAGCATAGGAGCCCCCTTGATTGTTGGTCGTTGTTGAGTCCAGAAGAAAACTATTTTGAGTCTTAGGATTATATATATCAGAGAGTAGGATCCTATTTACTCCTCAGCCCCCCTTCGTCGCTCTAGTGAGGACTCTCGACGTAGATGTTTTATCTTTCCTCTCCTCAATTTTTCACATTTTTTAGGATCACGCGGGTATCTTGGAATCGTTCTGATATTCTTGTGACGAGAACATTGTTCTTGGTGCCTCCTCACATTTAGGGGTTGTGGCAGTGTCCCGGGGAGTTGAGCTCCGAGGTGTTGTCGTCACAATTTTATCGTTGCAGTTCTGGAATACCTGAGTTTTACCGACATCGAAAATCTCTTTTTATGTAGTTGTTGGTGAGATAACCTTGACGCCACCCAGTACTGGGGAGTTCGGGAGTATTGTCATAGCTCGTATAACAGATGCTTTTCGAAGGTTGAGGTACACGATTTCCGAAGTTTTCTTGGTTATGTGTTGACGGATGGATACAGCTGGATGTAGGGATTGTTAGTTTGGGTGAGATATATTGCTTCCCGTGTATCCCCAACACCAAATTGCATAACTAGAAAGTTTTAGGAGTTTATAGGTGGGAATTCAAGTAGCTCCTAGAATATCTTTTCGACAGATGCCTGATATGGGATTGGGTAAATCTCTATCATATGTATTGTTCCGGCTTATTCTGCAAGCCAATCCTTTGTTTTGTTTTATTTGTGGTATTCGAGTTGCTTTAATGTCAAGTGTTGATTCCATACCTTTTCTAAACGGTGTTCTCATATTTCTATGGGAGTACTAATCCTTTTGATCATCGAGATTGTCATGTCAATTCTTTCCAACCGGTGTGCTTCTCTTCAAGTGGATCCAATCATTTTCAACATCCGCAAGATCAATTCTAAGTTTTCTCAACGTTGTTTGTTCCATCTTCCCAAGTTGCCTTTGTTTTCCCGCCCTCCCACCCTTTTTCTTCAAGGACTCAGATTTCTTAATCATGTATCCTTTTATTTGTGGGAAGTCTCTTCATTATTTTCTTTCAATGTTCTTATCCGGTGATTTCCCATGAAGATGCTCAACAGTTTCAAGTTCATCATCCTTCATTGTTGTTTCTTCTCCGGTGGATCCAATTCAAGCTTTCGATGTTCATCATATTCCTTTCCTTGTTTCTAATGCTTTCTCATATCGATGCATCTCTTAATCATTCACTTCTTCCTATTCATTTGTTCTGGAGTGCTGAAGATATCTCACAAGACTTGTGTTTCCATTCTCAATCCATTCAAGATATTTCGAGGTTGTTATCTCATTCAAGCGATTTAATTCAACCGGTGCAACCTCTCTTTAAAATTGTTTCAATGGTGTTTCTCTTGAGTGGGCCCTAACCCACAGATCTTTTTCCAAGATCTTACCTGACTCTTCTAACTTATCCGGAGTGACTCTCAAATTATTTTCTAACTTTGACATAAGAATGAATTCTCATCAGTCATATTCCTTCTCCAAGATTGCTTTCAAATCATTTTCATCTTTGGCTCAACCTTTCCTCTTTTAATCCTTCCAGAGTGCCTCAACAATTTGGTGGTGTTTCTCCTTGTCATTCTCGGATTTTGAAGACCGAAGAAGAGTTGCTTTTAAATCCATACCCGTTCTTCCAAAGATGCGTAGTTCAAGCTTGATGCCATCCTCTCGTACTTGTTTTCGATTGTGAGAATTCTTTTCACCCATTCAGAGCATTTCATGAGTTGTTTGCATTTCTTTCCTCCAAAGGCCATCATGTCATAATTCTTCATTCTCAGCGCGTAGCTATCGTTCTCCAAATCTTATCGGTGCATCGTTCAAATATCCTCTAATCAGTCCATGATCTCTTCATTCTCATGTATCTAATTCCCCTCAAGTATCTTCATTCGTTTTCCAATTCTTCCCGGTGAATTGTGCCTTTGCTACTTTCATTTTCAACTCTTATGGTGGTTCATTCAAGATTTCACTTCCTTTGTTATCATATCAATTCATTCGTTGTTTTCCAAATCCCACCGGTGGTTCCATCAATACCTTCTCAAGTTTGTGCTATCTCTATCCTTGATCCCTCAAGAAGAATAAGTAGTATGCCAAATCCGTTGCTTGTCATCAATTTAAATTGGTGAAGGATACGCATAACGTAATTCTTATTATTGTTTCATCCAAGTGATCTAGTTTCTTCTTTCCAGAGTTACTCATCATGTCACATTTCTCGGTTCGAGATGCTTCATCTTTTCTTTTCCGGAGTTCCAAGTTTTCCGCATTATCGTCGCGAAGATCCATCTAAATCATTGAAAGGCTTCACCTTGTGTTTTCAACTTCTCTTTCTTTTTATCATCCTTTTATTACCGGAGTTCTTCATTGAGGCTCTACATGGTGGTTCATCAAGGATTCTCTTCATTCTTCAATTGTTCTTCAAGATTTCTCTCGAAGTTATGACCCGCCAAGCTATACTCTAAAATTAAACATGGTGCTCAACACATGTTTTGTTTTGAGGCATTCAAGTATTCTTCTTCTTGCATTTCGAAGTGCAATTCTTTCTACCTTAGCTTTTGAGGTGGTGTTATATCATTCTTGGCAATTTCCATTCAGGTTTCGCGATTCACATGTTGTCAAGAATGAGGTATTTTAAATCCATCAATCTCTTCTTTGGAGTTATCTTGGTATAGATTTCACCTAAAGCCTTCCCTAAGGAATGTTGCTATTTGTGGTGCTTATCAATGATCCGAGTTTTCTCCTATCCTCTCGGCGAAAGAAGTTTTCATCTCTTCTTTGATCTCAAACAAGCAATTGTTTTTCGTTAGTGGCAGAATTTCACCTCAAGTGTTGAGATGTTTCCATAAGCCCACTACAAGCTTATTCTTTTCGTTGTTGCTTTTCCAACAACTCCATTGTAACCTTCTTGGAAGGGTGCTTTCCAAGCTCATTTGTAGTAGGAGTTGGCATTTTCTACTCCATTCTGTTATTCCAATAATCTATCTTCTATTCTTTCTTCTGGAGGCATAGTGATGTTGCTCTTTTCACTCATCATCCCGAATTGTGAGGATCATGTTATTTTCGTGCTTATCCATTTAACCAGAGTGTTGTGTCATCTCTTCAAGTTCTTTCATCTTGTCAAGTTTTGCCTCTCTTTTCAACCTAAGTGCTGTCTGAGATCCTACTTACCCATTGTGCCATTCTTTCAATAGTTCCGGAGGCAGTGTGTTGTTGATTTCATCAAGTATCATCCCATCTTCTCAAGTTCATGTTCTATTCCTTCCATGTTCAATCGGACTGCTGCCCGAATTCTTCCTCTCTCATCTTGTTTTAACCGGAGTGGTTTCGAATTCTATCTTGTCCATTAAACTCTTGATTCATGTCTTTGCA
Source organism: Triticum dicoccoides (assembly GCF_002162155.2). Lineage (NCBI taxonomy): Eukaryota > Viridiplantae > Streptophyta > Magnoliopsida > Poales > Poaceae > Triticum > Triticum dicoccoides. The sequence continues at coordinate 227,437,150 of NC_041387.1, read as the reverse complement.
ACCTTCAAGTTCTCGTAATATTCCTTGTTCCTCTTTTCTAACGGATTGTTTGCAATCTCGTTCATCTCTGTTGTACTCTTTCTTTTAAATTGCTCAACCTCTCAAGGTTTGTGGTTTCACTCATTCGTCAAAGAAGCAACTTAGTTTTACCTCTTCTCTTCCTCTTCTGTTTCTCTCTGGTGCCATCCTAGATCTCGAGACGAGATCTTCTATTAGTGGAGGAGTGTTGTGACGCCCCGAGACTGATGCTCCAGCTGTCTTCCATTTATTTTGTTGTTGCCATGATTGTCATAATAAATTGTTGCATCGTCATGCATGTGTTATTTGTTTTTCTCACTTTGTGCTTTCCATCTTCATGTATGTTGCCATATGCATTTGCATCCATCATGTTCTTGATTGCTTGCTTGCTCGTGATGTTTGTTTTATTATTATTATTTGTGTCATGCATTCGTATCCTTATGGTTGTTGTGCTTGTTTTCTTTTACTTGTTCATGTGCATTGTGAGATTCATCTTGTTACTTTACTTGCTCTATGTATGTGTTGATATTCCTACCACTTGTTTCCTCTCTCAACCTATCAATGCACCATCTTCTCCTCCTTCCTTCTTCTTTCTTTATTTTCTCCTCCATAAATGTCCAATATTTTCCTATAAATATTAGACCATGTCCTAAACCTCTCTGTCCAAATTCATGATATTTTAAGTTTATTTGGTTGGGTTCAAAAATGGCTCAAGTTTGAATCTAATTCAAACTCTAATTATTTTTTTATCTCTAAAAATTGCCAAATCACTTTTATCAAATACTACATAAATCCAGGAGCCCAGGAATATTTTTTACTTCCTCCTTATTCTTCTCCACACAACCTGGTCTTTTCCCTTCTTCTATTTGTTTATTTATAAATAAACAGAGATTGGAAAGAAACGGGAGAAGGGTTTTACCTGGACTCCATCCTTCTAGCACCGGTTCCATGAGCATCATCCTCCAGCCCACTAGTGCGGGTCCCCAGCCCGCTCACCACCTCGCGGCCTCCCTCCTCCTGGTAAAATTCCCACGATGGCACTGTTTTCACTTCGCCGAGCCCGCATGCCAGCCTCACCAGTCCGCTCCTTTCTTCCACCTTGATCGTTCTCTTTCTCTTTCTCTCTCTCAGTAACTCGCAGAGCCGAGCGAGGCACATGGCCACGGTGGCTGAGCCAGCCGCGCTCGCACCCCTATTTAACCCCTTTTGGCGTCCGAGTCCTCCTAGGGTTTCCCTCTTTCCCTCTCGCCGCTGCCACCTCTTTCCCTTCCCCCTGCTTCTTCTTCCTCAAATCAGAGCACCGAGAGCAGAGAGATAAACCATCGACGTCCATCGTCGTTCTCGTGGCCGGAGGGCCTCAAGCTCGTCTTCAACATGTCCTCCTGCACCCCGTCTTCGTCCCCGACCGATTCTGATGGGTGGCTGAACTTGATCGCCTCCACGCCATCGTCCACGTCCACGTCTTCATCTTCTTCCTCTGCCTCCTCTATGTCATGAACACCGGCGACCAGCGCATCCTCCGACCGTCGTCGACCTCGTACGACTCCAATAGCACCCCCATGGTGAAGCCCCGCTCCTCCCCATCTCTCTCTCCGGTTCAATTCTGTCGTCGTAGTCGTCTTCCCGAGTCGTCGATTCCATATCAGCCATGGACGAGTTTCGGAATCTCACCTCGCCTGCTCCTTCACACTCCCGCACGCGCTCGATCCTCTCTGTTCGCGCTCGCACACGCAAGACCGAAGCATGCACGCGTAGCAGCCGTGGAACACCACCGTGCGGCTTTGGTCATCGTCTTCCCCATGTCCGAGATGGGCTCCTGCTCATGCCCACCTTACTCGCGTGCACACCCGCCAGCGCCAGGGCACGCACGAATGCATCCGCCTACTGAATCATGTATGCCATGGCCTTGATCTCTGAGTTTTGCGCATGTGAGCACCTACACTCAGCGCCTCCACACATGCACGCGCATGCCCAGGCGTTGCTCCGTGGTTTGCGTAGCAGGCTAGAAGCACCCTCCACCTATTTCCGCACCCCCGCCGCTTCTCTGTTGCTGCTGAGGCCACCGCCTTTGGTCGCTGCAGTCAACGCCGGATGCCCTGTGCAGCCATGGCCAAGCTCGACCTGCTGTAAGGTAGCTCAATAGATCCAGGGAGCTTTTTGTACCACAAACACTCGGTCAGGCCAGCTGGTCAGCGCTCTGCTCCTCTATGCGGGAGGTCGTGGGATCAAAGTCCCAGCCGGCCCCCATTTTGCTCTGTTTCCTTTTATTTTGCTCACTCACACTCATCCATTCCGGGTCAGATCCGTCTTGGGCCTTGCACAGTGCATTGCATTCGGCCCGCAGATGCTTTTTTCTCATTTTGTGATTTTGTCATATATCCTGGGCATGCATATTTACAGAAATGCCATCATTTTGAATTGCATACAACTAAATAACCATGCATCCAAATAAAACATGTCATATATGCATCTTGCTCAGATGTTCAAGTTCTTTAACAATATGCAACTTTCATCCCTGTTAAAAATGTTTAAAATTGTTGTTTGTAATAATTTGCACAAATGTCATGTTAAAATGGTTTATTTCATAACTAAATAACCGTAGCTCGGTTTTAAATAAACTTTATATGTAAATGGGGTGGAAAAATGCCTAGTTTAACATGGTGCACTTTATTTTCCTGTTTAACAGCAATAAAATATGTTTTAGGGCAGACCAGTAGCAAATCCATAAATTGCATATGAGGATTTTTCGAAATTGTTGTTTGTGTTTCTGGCCTCATATAAACTTGCCTAAATAGTTAGTTTACTTTTGCTTCACCTCTTGCCATGTTTAACAACATTTAATATTGATGAGTACCTAAACAAGAGTGAACTAAATAATTGTTGTGAAGTTTCGTCAATATGCAACTCGATGCATATTGAGCTCCACTTATTTTGTAGTATTGTTTGTTACACTTTGCCATGCCTCATTAAACCGGACATGCATCATACTTGTTTGTGCATCATGCCATGCTTATGTGATGGTTGTTTATCATGTTGTTTGCTTATTTCCGGTTGAGCTTCTTCTTGATAGTTCCGGTTACATTGCAATTGTGAGGATTCGTTCCACTACGTTGGTTCGACTACTTCATGGACTCGTTCTTCTTCCTAGCGGGATTTCAGGCAAGATGACCGTCACCTTGGATCTCATTACTATCATTGCTATGCTAGTTGCTTCGTTCTATCGCTATGCTGCGCTACCTATCATTTGCTCTTCAAGCCTCCCAAATTGCCATGTCAGCCTCTAGCCTTTTTCACCCTTCCTGGCAAACTATTGCTTGGCTATGTTACCGCATTGCTCATCCCCTCTTATAGCGTTGTTAGTTGCAGGTGAAGTTGAAGATTGTTCCACGAGGGACAAGATTATGTTGGGATATCACAATATCTCTTATTTAATTAATGCACCTATAGACTTGGTAAAGGGTGGAAGGCTCGGCCTTATGCCTGGTGTTTTGTTCCACTCTTGCTGCCCTAGTTTCTGTCATACCAGTGTTATGTTCCTTGATTTTGCGTTCCTTACGCGGTTGGGTGATTTATGGGACCCACTTGACAGTTCGCTTTGAATAAAACTCCTCCAGCAAGGCCCAACCTTAGTTTTACCATTTGCCTACCTAAGCCTTTTTCCCTTGGGTTTCCGGAGCCCGAGGGTCATCTTTATTTAACCCCCCCGGGCCAGTGCTCCTTCGAGTGTTGGTCCAAACCGAGTAGACTGCGGGGCCACCTCGGGGAAACTTGAGGGCTGGTTTTACTCGTAGGATGTCTCATCCGGTGTGCCCTGAGAACAAGATATTTGCAGCTCCTATCGGGATTTGTCGGCACATCGGGCGGCTTTGCTGGTCTTGTTTTACCGTTGTTGAAATGTCTTGTAAACCGGGATTCCGAGACTGATCGGGTCTTACTGGGAGAAGGAATATCCTTCGTTGACCGTGAGAGCTTGTGATGGGATAAGTTGGGACACCCCTGCAGGGTATAAACTTTCGAGAGCCATGCCCACGGTTATGTGGTAGATGGGAATTTTTTAATATCCGGTTGTAGAGAACTTGACACCAGATTCGAACTAAAACGCATCAACCGCGTGTGTAGCCGTGATGGTCTCTTTTCGGCAGAGTCCGGGAAGTGAACACAGTTTTTGGGTTATGTTTGACGTAAGTAGGAGTTCAGGATCACTTCTTGATCATTGCTAGCTTCACTACCGTTCTGTTGCTTCTCTTCTCGCTCTTATTTGCGTATGTTAGCCACCATATATGCTTAGTCGTTGCTGCAACCTCACCACTTATCCATTCCATACCCATTAAGCTTTGCTAGTCTTGATACCCATGGTAATGGGATTGCTGAGTCCTCGTGGCTCATTGATTACTACAACAATAGTTGCAGGTACATGTATTGCGATGATCATGACGCGAGAGCGATGTTACTTGTTTTGGAGTTCTTCTTCTGCTTCTTCTTCGATCAGGGGATAGGTTCCAGGTCGGCAGCCTGGGCTAGCAGGGTGGATGCCGTTTGAACTTTTGTTTGTGTTTCCTCCGTAGTCGGATGTTGATCTTATGTATGATGATGTTGTATTCATGTGGCATTTTTTGCCTCTTGTATGTATCCCCAACTATTATGTAATGGTGTGATGTAATGATATCCACCTTGCAAAAGCATCTCCAATATGCGCTTCTATCCTTAGTGGGACCTTCGAGTTCCTTTAGGATAGGGTCGCATATTGGGAACCACAGTAGTAGGGAACCACCGTTTCCCCGCCTGGAGCGGTACTACCGCTCGGGCAGTACTGCCGCTTCATGATCGCGGTACTACCGCTGGATGCCCACTTCTATCACACTCATACCAAATTTCGATCCATGCTATTTTGGTTGTTGGCTTATGCTCTTTATTTCGTGTTGTTTCTTCTGTCTGTGTGCTGGTTCCAGGTGATGGCCCTTCTGAGCAGCATGTCCGCCGTGTCAACCCCGGGCGTTCAAATTTAAAGCGCTATCGTACCTTTGAGATAGCAGCTACATCCTCAAGTGCTCACCCTCCTTCTCAGCACAAGAAGTTTGTTTCAAACAAGCCGAAGCCTAGGGGCAAGACTGTGACAGAGATGAATGCCAAGGAGTTTTGGGAAAGGCGTCGCCGCAACCCCTATGCGTAAGATCAAGAACCCACTCCGGTTAACCGCCCATTCTGGAACCGCTTTCAGTTTGCCATCTACTTTTATGTGATCAAATCCAAGAAGAATCTCTATGTTGATGTTTGCTCCATCAACACTGATGTTATGGAGAAGGATCCCTCTTACTTTGGCATAGCCCTTCAGATGTGTTCTCAGCTGAACATCCTCAGGATCATGCAATTCAATAAGGACTTTGATGCTAATTTGGTGGCTCAGTTTTATGCCACGGTCCATCTTGGAACTGATGAGGAAAGGACTCTGACCTGGATGACAAATGGCAAGTTGCTTTCTGTCAAGTGGAAGGCCTTCATGGAGTTACTTGGGGTAGAAGATCAAGGTCTAGAGAACCCCGTCGGCTTTCGCCCTCACCGCAATGCAACTTCCCCTCACAAGCAAGCTCTCTGGCCCTACTATACTTTGAAGATTCACCCCGTGACTCATAAGGAGACCTATGAGTTGCCTGCGTATCTGGACATCCTTCACCGCATCTTTCGAGAGACTCTCTTCCCTCGTATTGGCAACTTGGATATGGTTCACTCGGTTCTCGTGGACCTGCTTCTCTTCTGCCAACGTGAGAAGGAGGAAAACACTAGAGAATCCTTGGATATCTCTCATGTCATGTGGTCTAAACTACTCTCAGCCATCTCTGAGCGCAAGTGCCCTATCTATGGTCCATTCATCTTGTTGATAATTGAGAAGGCGTGGGCGCGCGTTTATCCTAATGTTGTGCTGGAGACTGGAGAGTTAGTCTCTCATGAGATCAAGCGTCTGAGGAAGAAGGAGAACTGGGGCACCCCGACTCCTAAGTTTGGGATTCCATCTGGAGCTGCTGACATGGAGACATAGGGTGAGGCTGATGCTGACGATGATGCGGATTATGAGCCCTCTAGAGTGGATCCCTCATGGGCAAAGAAGATCAAGCGCAAGATGAAGAAACTCTTCTGCATGAAGTCTCATGGACAATATATGGCTCATGTTTCTGAGAAGAAGGCCCAGAGCCGTCACAAGGAGCTCATGCGTTAGTTGGGTGCAACAGTTGCCAGTAGATTTGAGGGAAAAATCACCGATGAGGAGGAGTGGATTCAGCAGCACTGCCCGTTGACCAATTCAGACACCGAGCAGTTTCCTATCGCTAACGTCGGTGCAGACGATCCCGCTGGGATGTGATGCTAGAGATCCTCAGTTTGCTATCACCTGGAGCCGTAGCTGTGGTCTTTGCCTTTTTGGTGTCTCGATGCCAAAGGGGGAGAGAGTCTAGGGATTTGTCGTTCTTGAGTTGCGAGCGTGTGTTTGTGTGGCTTGTCGTTGTCGAGTTGCGAGCATGTGTTTGTGTGGCTTGTTCTCTTTGTCTTTCTTGCAAACTCCTTTCTCTTCTTTTGCTTTGATTTGGTTTGTGCTTGTGAGACCTGGTTTCCATTCATATGGTGTGAGATATATGCTACCTTATCCCTTATTATCTATGTTTGTCGAGTACTTTGGTAGTATGTGAGTTGCATGCTTATCCTGTTATTCACCTTGCTCACACCTACCCTTCTGCTCCAAGCTATATGTATCTTTACTTGTTGCTTTTGCTGCCGGACTATAAAATATAGGGGGAGTGTTGATCCTAGTGTGTGTGCCTTGCATTCCAAAGGCACCTCTAATTAGGTGCACACATTCAGGGGGAGCCTGTCTATATTTTGTAGGTCTGGGATTTGTTTTACTTTCATGTCCTACCTTTGTGCAAATCCCGGGTTGTCATCAATCCACCAAAAAGGGGGGATTGTTAAGGCATGTCTCTCTCTCATGTAGTTTTGGTGATTGATGACAATGCTTTTGCGGACTAATCGTGTGCATTGAGTATTTCAGAGATTCATCCTTTGGCACGAGATGATTCCTTCCCCTCGGAGTTTTAAGCGAAGACGGTGTAGCTCTTTTGTTTCAGTTTTGGTGGACTTGTTTCGTAGGAGTCACCGTACTATCAAGAGGGGGTCCACATTGGTTAGGCTAGGGTGGAATCAACATGTACACATCCTTTTTGCACCCACAGAGCCTTCCCTCTTCGATGGAGTTTCCTCCTTACTTCCTGTTTTTTTGTCCCAGCGGTAGTACTGCGGACCCCAATGGTAGTACCGCCCAAGAGCCACAGGCGGCAGTATTGCTATGCAGCGGTAGTACTGCCTAGGGGCTCTCAACCGTAGTACCGCTGCAGTTCTAGTCTCCTACCGCCTCGACTCGACGGTGTCGCCTCTCGTGTTGGGTTTTGCGGCACTGGCAGCGGCAGTAGAAGCGGTAGTACCGCTCGCAAGCGGTAGTACCTCCCCTACTACCTCGGCTAGTACCGCCCTGGGTCCAGTTCCTGCTCCACCTCTAGCCTTCCTAGTCTGCGCGGCAGTACCTCGAGGGGGAGCGGTAGCTGATCCCAGCAGTAGTACCGCTGCCCACAGCGGTAGTACTGCCCGTTGCGGGG